>NC_142440.1:59074500-59388000 GCF_059453495.1 Arachis ipaensis
TGCTAGAAAACCCAAGATGTCTACTTTCCAAGAAAATTGAGAGCGCACTGATTGGGCTTTTGTAGCTCCAGAAAATCCACTTCGAGTGTAGGGAGGTCAGAATCCAACAGCATCTGCAGTCCTTTTTCAGCCTCTGAATCAGATTTTTGCTCAGGTCCCTCAATTTCAGCCAGAAAATACCTGAAATCATAGAAAAACACACAAACTCATAGTAAAGTCCAGAAATGTGATTTTTATTTAAAAACTAATAATTATATACTAAAAATCAACTAAATCATACTAAAAACTACCTAAAAACAGTGCCAAAAAGCGTATAAATTATCTGCTCATCAGCAGTATTTCTAACGGCTTCCACTAGGATAGCCATTTTTTCTCTTAACTCCGCAAACTTCTTTTCATCCTCCTCGTGTCGCCTTAGGATATGAGATGCAAGATCTCTCAATTCCTGTGTGGGGGCTTCATCGGGAGGTGATGGTGGAAGAGAAGGTTCATTGTTTGGGAGGGAAGGTTCATAATCAGAAGTTGGTTCATCTTGGTAAGGGTACGGAGGTTGTGTATATTGAGGTGGTTCTTGAGAGTAATTGTGTTGGAATGGTGGTGGTTCCATGTGTGGTTCATATGGTTCATAAGGTGGTTGGTCTGATGGATAAGGATTAGGGTCATAATGAGGTGTTTGGTGGTAGGGGGCTTGTGAGTAAGGTGGTTCAAAACCATGTTGAGGGGGTGGTTCATAGGCATGTGGTGGTGGTTGTTGACAATCACAATAAGGATCACCACATCCATTAGATTGATATGCATTAGGATTAGAATTATACCCATAAGAAACCGGAGGAGGTTGTTGCCAAGAAGGATGATCAATCCTTTGAGGCTCCTCCCATCTTTGATTGTTCCCAAATCCTTGAGGCATGTTGTCATTATAGTTCCCATTTCCTACAACATAATTTGAGCCAAACTCATAGCCAAGGTGAGGATGAGAATTCATAATAGCAAATAAAAACAAAAGCTACAAAAAATAAGCAACAAAGTCCTAAAGCTAACAAAAACTAACAAATAAACAAAAAGCAAAAATATTCACAATATTCACAATAGCCAATAACATAACACCATTACAACTCCTCGGCAACGGCGCCATTAATTTGATAGAGAGGATTTATACCGATTCGGAATTCTACAAAATAATTTCGTTGTTAGTATAGTCCAAACCGATAGTCAATCCTCAAATCAAATTAAATTTGGTTTTGTCACATGTACAAACCCCAATGAAAATTAATCGAAGTATTTAGACTCCGGGTTGTCTCACAAGGAATTGCAATGAAGTGCTCAATTATTGGCTATGAAGGATAATAGGGGTTTGATTGATAAGAGGGGCAATAAAATAAATGACAAGAAAAGTAAAGAGAGCAATTAAAGAAAGCAATTAATAAAGAGAGACATTCATGGCAAAGATTGAGAATGTAGGTTTTCTATCCTAGTCATACAATGATTAATTCATCTTATTTAGTCAACTCCAACAAATGGAAGAAGGTATCATGTTATCTTCACATAGGGAGAATGTCAAACAAGACTAATCAATCATATTACAATAATAAACAAGAATTTATCTCATTATGTCATCCCCGAAGATGGAAGAAGGTATCACATTATCTTCACACTCGAAGAAAGTCTAACAAGACTAGCTAATCTCAATCCAAAGGTCCTAATCAACTCACTAATTGGATTAGCAAGAGATTAGAGTTAATGGAAACAATACTGGCTAACAACTCCAGATCACCAACATGAGTTGGATTTTTATGACTCAAGATTGCCTAATTACTCTTTCCAAGCCAAGAATGCTCAAAGTCTACTCCAAAGCCCAACCAAGCATTTTTGTCAAATACTTGGTGGATAATAAAGAAAGGCATAATAAATGTGCAAGAATAATAAATCTACCAACTACCAATTGCAAGAAAAGTAAATCAACAACTCAAATCATCAATAAAAGAAACATCAAAATTAAATTTCATCAATTGTAAACAAGATCCAACATGATTGTTCATAAACATAAAAGAGACATAAAAGTAAAATTGACAAGAGAACTAAGAAGAATAGAGTAGTAGAAATAAGAAATTGGAAAGGAAACAAGATGAAATCAAGAAATCATGCCTAGATCTAAGATGGATTAACCTAACCTAACCTAATTCTAGAGAGAAGAGGGAGCTTCTAGAGAGAATAGGGAGCTTCTCTCTCTAGAAACTAACCTACATGATGCCAAAAACTCAAAACAACTGCTCCCCCCTTTCCCAAGCTCGAATTCTGCATGAAATAGCATTAGAAATGAGTTGGGTTGGGCCCAAAGTGCTTCAAAAATCGCCCCCAGCGATTTCATCTTTAGTGGGCCACGAGAAGCATCGGCGCGCACACGTACATGGCACGTGCGTGCCCCTATACGTGAAGTAAAATATGGAAAATTTTATATCATTTCGAAACCCCAGATGTTAGCTTTCCAACGCAACTAGAACCGCCTTATTTGAACCTCTGTAGCTCAAGTTATGGTCGATTGAGTGTCAGGAGGTCAGGCTTGACAGCTTTACGATTCCTTCATTTCTTCATGAGTTCTCCCACTTGCATGCTTTTCTCCTCACTTCTTCCACCCAATACTTGCCTTATGAACCTGAAATCACTCAATAAACATATCAAGGCATTGAATGGAATTAAAGTGAATTAAAATCACCCCTTTTAGGGCCTAAAAAGCATGTTTTCACATTTAAGCACAAATCAAGGGAGAATTGCAAAACCATGCTATTTCATTGAATAAATGTGAGAAAAGGTGATAAAATCCCCCAAATTAAGCACAAGATAAACCACAAAATTGGGGTTTATCAGTGAAGACCAAACTTAGTTCCTTGCCAATGTTTCTTATACAACCAGTCAACCACATATATATGAAACTTTTTGCCTTTGCTGAAGGTCACAAAACTAAAACTAGAAAACAAACAATGGCTAAGTAGTTTCTTGATTGCTTGGAGCTAGCAACTAATTATGCAAAAGGTGAAAATGTGTTTTCAAATGAGATTTTTGGTGGAACACCAAACTTAGCATCCTTCATTCTCCCTTAAATTGTTTTGGTGTGCAACACCAAACTTAGCTCCTTGCAATACAGATAAAACTACTGGTGCACGAAATTGTGATCTCTAGTAATGGCTTCAAGAACTTGGTGCTCTAATCTCAATTCATAATTTGTCACAACTTCGATACAACTAACCAGCAAGTGCACTGGGTCGTCCAAGTAATAAACCTTACGTGAGTAAGGGTCGATCCCACGGAAATTGTTGGTATGAAGCAAGCTATGGTCACCTTGTAAATCTCAGTCAGGCGGATATAAAATAGTTATGGAGTTTTCGAAAATAATACTAATTAAACAGAAAATAAGGATAGAAACACTTATGTAATTCATTGGTGAGAATTTCAGATAAGCGTATAGAGATGCTTTCGTTCCTCTGAACCTCTACTTTCCTGCTGTCTTCATCCAATCAGTCTTACTCCTTTCCATGGCTCGCTTTATGCAAGGGCATCACCGTTGTCAGTGGTTACATCCCCTCCTCTTGTGAAAATGCTCCAAATGCTCTGTCACAGCACGGCTAATCATCTGAGGTTCCCGATCATGCTGGAATAGGATTCACCCTCCTTTTGCGTCAGTCACTACGCCCAGCAATCGCGAGTTTGAAGCTCGTCACAGTCATTCAATCCCAGAATCCTACTCAAAATACCACAGACAAGGTTTAGACTTTCCGAATTCTCATGAATGCCGCCATCAATCTAGCTTACACCACGAAGATTCTGATTAAGAGATCTAAGAGATAATCATTCAATCGAAGGTAGAACGGAAGTGGTTGTCAGGCACGCGTTCATGGGGAATGATGATGATTGTCACGTTCATCACATTCAGGTTGAAGTGCGAATGAATATCTTAGAAGCGGAATAAGTTGAATTGAATAGAAAACAGTAGTACTTTGCATTAATCTTTGAGGAACAGCAGAGCTCCACACCTTAATCTATGGAGTGTAGAAACTCTACCATTGAAAATACATAAGTGAAAGGTCCAGGCATGGCCGAATGGCCAGCTCCTCTGATCTAAGAATCAGGCGTCCAAATATGATCAAAAGATGTTCAAAGATGTTCAAAGATCTCTAATACAATAGTAAAAAGTCCTATTTATAATAAACTAGCTACTAGGGTTTACAGAAGTAAGTAATTGATGCATAAATCCACTTCCGGGGCCCACTTGGTATGTGCTTGGGCTGAGCTTGAATGTTCCACGTGCAGAGGCTCTTTCTGGAGTTGAACGCCAGGTTGTAACGTATTTCTGGCGTTCAACTCTGGTTTGTGACTTGTTTCTGGCGTTTAACTCCAGACAGCAGCGTAGAACTGGCGTTCAACACCCTTTTGCGTTGTCTAAACACGTTCAAAGTATGGACTATTATACATTTCTGGAAAGCTATAGATGTCTACTTTCCAACGCAATTGGAAGCACGCCATTTTAAGTTCTGTAGCTCCATAAAATCCACTTTGAGTGCAGGGAGGTCAGAATCCAACAGCATCAGCAGTCCTTCTTCTACCTCTGAATCTGATTTTTGCTCAAGTCCCTCAATTTCAGCCAGAAAATACCTGAAATCACAGAAAAACACACAAACTCATAGTAAAGTCCAGAAATGTGAATTTAACATAAAAACTAATGAAAACATCCCTAAAAGTAACTAGTTTCTACTAAAAACATACTAAAAACAGTGCCAAAAAGCGTATAAATTATCCGCTCATCACAACACCAAACTTAAATTGTTGCTTGTCCCCAAGCAACTGAAAATCAAATAGGATAAAAAGAAGAGAATATACTATAAATTCCAAACTATCAATGAAACATAGCTCCAATTAAATGAGCGGGACTTATAGCTTTTTGCCTCTTGAATAGTTTTGGCATCTCACTTTATCCATTGAGGTTCAGAATGATTGGCATCTATAGGAACTCAGAGTTCAGATAGTGTTATTGATTCTCCTAGTTTAGTATGATGATTCTTGAACACAGCTATTTTATGAGTCTTGGCCGTGGCCCTAAGCACTTTGTTTTCCAGTATTACCACCGGATACATAAATGCCACAGACACATAATTGGGTGAACCTTTTCAGATTGTGACTCAACTTTGCTAAAGTCCCCAATTAGAGGTGTCCAGGGTTCTTAAGCACACTCTTTTTTTTTGCTTTGGACCTTGACTTTAACCGCTCAGTCTCAAGTTTTCACTTAACACCTACACGCCACAAGCACATGGTTAGGGACAGCTTGGTTTAGCCGCTTAGACCAGGATTTTATTCCTTTAGGCCCTCCTATCCACTGATGCTCAAAGCCTTGGGATCCTTTTTATTTGCCCTTGCCCTTTGGTTTTAAGGGTTATTGGCTTTTTGCTCTTGCCTCTTGGTTTTAAGAGCTTTTGGCTTTTTCTGCTTACTTTCCCTTTTTCTTTCCATTTATTTTTTTTTCTCGCCTATTTTTGTTTTTTCTGCAAGCTTTGTTCTTTGCTGCTTTTTCTTGCTTCAAGAATCATTTTCATGATTTTTCAGATTATCAAATAACATGTCTCCTTATCATCATTCTTTCAAGAGCCAACATATTTAACATTCTTAAACAACAACTTCAAAATACATATGCACTGTTCAAGCATTCATTCAGAAAACAAGAAGCATTGTCACCACATCAATATAATTAAACTAAGTTCAAGGATAAATTCGAAACTCATGTACTTCTTGTTCTTTTGAATTAAAACAGTTTTCATTTAAGAGAGGTGATGGATTCATAGGACATTCATAACTTTAAGACAAAGTTACTAAATACTAATGATCATGTAATGAAGACACAAACATAGATAAGCACTTATCATAGAAAACGAAAAACAGAGAATGTAAGAACAAGGAATGAGTCCACCTTAGTGATGGTGGCGTTTCCTTCTTGAGGAACCAATGATGTCCTTGAGCTCTTCTATGTCTCTTCCTTGTCTTTGTTGCTCCTCCCTCATTGCTTTTTGATCTTCTCTAATTTCATGAAGGATGATGGAGTGCTCTTGATGTTCCACCCTTAATTGTCCCATGTTGGAACTTAATTCTCCTAGGGAGGTGTTGATTTGTTCCCAATAGTTTTGTGGAGGAAAGTGCATCCCTTGAGGAATCTCAGGGATTTCTTGATGATGAGCTTCTCTATGCTCTCTTGATTGCTCCATCTTTTTCTTAGTGATGGGCTTGTCCTCTTCAATAAGGATATCTCCCTCTATGTCAATCCCAGCCGAATTGCATAGGTGGCAAATGAGGTGGGGAAAGGCTAACCTTGCCATAGTGGAGGACTTGTCAGCCACCTTGTAGAGTTCTTGAGGTATAATCTCATGAACTTCCACCTCTTCTCCAATCATGATGCTATGGATCATGATGGCCCGGTCTATAGTAACTTCAGACCGGTTGCTAGTGGGAATGATTGAGCATTGAATGAACTCCAACCATCCTCTAGCTACAAGCTTAAGGTCCAGTCTTCTTAGTTGAACCAGTTTGCCTTTTGAGTCAATCTTCCATTGAGCTCCTTCTACACATATGTCCATAAGGACTTGGTCCAACCTTTGATCAAAGTTGACTCTCCTTGTGTAGGGGCGTGCGTTCTCTTCCATGTTTGGCAAGTTGAACGCCAACCTCACATTTTCTGGACTAAAATCTAAGTATTTTCCCCGAACCATGGTGATATAATTCTTTGGGTTTGGGTTCTTACTTTGATCATGGTTCCTAGTGATCCATGCATTGGCATAGAACTCTTGAACCATTAGGATGCCGACTTGTTGGATGGGGTTTGTTAGAACTTTCCAACCTCTTCTTTGGATTTCATGTCGGATCTCCGGATACTCATTCTTCTTGAGTTTAAAAGGGACCTCGGGGATCACCTTCTTCTTAGCCACAACATCATAGAAATGGTCTTGATGAGCTTTGGAGATGAACCTTTCCATCTCCCATGACTCGGAGGTGGAAGCTTTTGTCTTCCCTTTCCCTTTTCTAGAGGATTCTCCGGTCTTAGGTGCCATCAATGGTAATGAAAAAACAAAAAGCTTATGCTTTTACCACGCCAAACTTAGAATTTTGCTCGCCCTCGAGCAAGAGAAGAAAGAATAGATGAAGAAGAAGAAGAAAATATGGAGAGGAGGGGGGAGGTGTGTTTCGGCCAAGAAGAGAAAAGAGGGTTGTGTTGTGTGAAAATGAGGAAGAATGGAGGGTTATATATAGGGAAGGGAGGGGGGGTAAGTCCGGCCATTTAGGGTGGGTTTGGGTGGAAAATTGATTTTGAATTTTGAAGGTAGGTGGAGTTTATGAGGTGGGTTTATGGGGAAGAGTGGATGGATGTGAGTGGTGAAGAGGTGATAGGGAAGAGAGATTGAGGTGATTGGTGAAGGGTTTTGGGGAAGAGTGTTTATGGGATTGTGTGAAAGAGGGGTGAGAAGAAGTGAGTGGAGGTAGGTGGGGATCCTGTGGGGTCCACAGATCCTGAGGTGATCCTGTGGGGTCCACAGATCTTGAGGTGTTCAAGGATTTACAACCTTGCACCAAATTAGGCATGTAAAATGCCCTTGCACACAACTCTGGGCGTTCAGCGCCAAATTGGTGCTTGTTCTGGGCGTTGAACGCCCATTTGTTGCCCATTTCTGGCGTTGAACGCCAGAACCATGCTTGTTCTGGGCGTTCAGCGCCAGCTCTTCTCCAGGGTGCATTTCTGGCGTTCAAACGCCCAGATGCTGCCCATTTCTGGCGTTCAGCGCCAGAACCATGCTCTGTTCTGGCGTTGAACGCCCAAAACATGCTTCTTACTGGCGTTTAAACGCCAATAAGGTCTTCCTCCAGGGTGTGATTTTTCTTCTGCTGTTTTTGATTCCGTTTTCAATTTTTATATTTATTTTGTGACTGATGACAAGTCATCTTAGCCTAGTTTCACTAGCCTTTTTCTTTTGTTTTCAATTGAATTATGCACTTTCTTGAGCTACAAGTAAGCTAATTTGGGTAAATTCTCATGCTTCCTTTGATTGAATCGACCATGTATGAATTCATGCTATTTCATGAGGTTTTATGCTATAATTGTCACATATTATGATAAAATGAATATCTCATGATTTTAAGCATAGCTTTGATGTGTTTGGTTGATTAATGATAGGTGAAGAAAGCTTGGAGAAAGGTTGAAGCAAGAAGGAATGGCTAGGAGTAAAGAGAGGACAATGGAATAAGTGAAAATGAACCAGGAAGCAAAAAGTTGGACCAAAAGTTAGCCTCAAACTTTTGCACAAACTTTTGGGTGAAAAGTTAGCCCCAACGTTAGCCCCTAACTTTTGGGCTAACGTTGGCACATGAAAGTTACTCCCTGGGCACCAAAAGTTTGCGCCAACGTTAGCCCCTAACTTTGTGGCTAACGTTGGCATGAGAAAAACACTCCCTGGGCACCAAAAGTTTGCGCCAACGTTAGCCCCTAACTTTATGGCTAACGTTGGCATGAGAAAAACACCCCCTGGCCACCAAAAGTTTGCGCCAACGTTAGCCTCTAACTTTTGGGCTAACGTTGGCACATGAAAAACACAAAGGGGGAGCAAAAGTTTGCGCCAACGTTAGCCCCTAACTTTTGGGCTAACGTTGGCGCCATAAGTGCACTAAGGAAGGCCAACGTTGGAGCAAAAGTTAGACCCCTAACTTTTGCACCAACGTGGGTATCAGCAAAACATGGGGGCTGATATGAAAAGTTGGACCAAAAGTTTGCCTCAAACTTTTGCTCAAACTATTACTCAAACTTTTGCAAAACTCCAACCCGGTTCACTTGGTTCACTTTGGATCCTCTCCAAACTCCAAGAGCAATCAACCAAGGCCTCTCTCAACCCAATTCCACCAAGAGCAAAGGCCCAACTCAAGGCTTGAAGATCATTTGAAGAAAGTGTATAAATAGGATAGAATTCAAGTTCTTAAGGGAGCTTTCCTTTTTGGAGTTTTCATAATAGTTTTCGGAGAGCTTTGGATATTGAGTGATCTTTAATTTCTTAGTTTCGGGGAAGGAGAATTCCACTCTCTTCCTCTTAGTTTTATTGCTTTCAATTTCAATTGAAATTGTCTTGGATCTTGGGTTGGAGAATTGAAGGAATTCTGTTTCAATCTCATCCGAAGATCTCTCTGTTTCTTCTACTGCTTATTGAATTTAATTTCTGTTAATTGTTCTTCATCTACTTTCTTTGCAATTTACAATTCCTTTGCAATTGTTCTTGTTGGATCTAGGAAGGCATTGAGATCTAGACTTGGTTATCTAGTCTCTTGGGTCCTGAGATCTGGATTCCCCATTTCCCATTCCCTGTTTACTGTTTTCATGCTTATTTACAATTCTGTTTTTAGATCCGGTTCAATCCAAGTGTTCTTTTACTTCTCTGTTGGTTGCAATTTACTTTCCCTCGTTTAATTTCTGCAAATCCAACTCCCAATTCCCTTTACAATTCAAGCTATTTACATTTCTTGCACTTTAAGATTCTGCAATTTACATTTCTTGCGTTCTAAGTTTCTGCCATTTAATTTCTTGTTCTTTAAGATTCAGCATTTAAATTCCTGTTCTCTTTAATTTCATGTCAATTACCCATTCCCTTTACTTTCCATGCAATTTAAATTCTGCAAATCACAAATCACTCAACCAAATCTTGATTCGCTTGACTAAATCAACCACTAAACTAAAATTGCTCAATCCTTCAATCCCTGTGGGATCGACCTCACTCCCGTGAGTTATTATTACTTGATGCGACCCGGTGCACTTGCCGGTTAGTTTTGGGTGTTTTGGAGAAATTCGTTTTTCCGCTAAAATATCCCATCAGTGACTCCACATGATCATGTACCTACAAAGACATGTAACTAATAAAAATATAATTAAATAAATAAAAAATTGGGTTGCCTCCCAACAAGCGCTTCTTTAATGTCAATAGCTTGACAATGGGCTCTCATGGAGCCTCACAGATTTACAGAGCTTTGTTGAGACCTCCCAACACCAAACTTAAAGTTTGGATATGGGGGTTTGACACCAAACTTAGAGTTTGGTTGTGGCCTCCCAACACCAAACTTAGAGTTTGACTGTGGGGGCTTTGTTTGACTCTGCTTTGAGAGAAGCTTTTTATGCTTCCTCTCCATGGATGCAGAGAGAGATCCTTGAGTTGTAAACACAAGGTTGTCCTTATTTAGTTGAAGGATCAATTCTCCTCTGTCCACATCAATCATAGCTCTTGCTGTGGCTAGGAAGGGTCTTCCAAGGATGATGAATTCATCCTCATCCTTCCCAGTATCTAAGACTATGAAATCAGCAGGGATGTAAAGGCCTTCAACCTTTACTAACACGTCCTCTACTTGTCCATAAGCCTGTTTTCTTGAATTGTCTGCCATCTCTAATGAGATTTTAGTGGCTTGTACCCCAAAGATTCCCAGTTTCTCTATTACAGAGAGGGGCATGAGGTTTATTCCTGAACCAAGGTCACACAGAGCCTTAAAGATCATGGTACCTATGGTACAAGGTATTAAGAACTTTTCAGGATCCTATTTCTTCTGAGGCAATGTCAGTTGATCCAGATCACTTAGTTCATTGGTGAACAAGGGAGGTTCATCTTCCCAAGTTTCAATACCAAATAATTTGGCATTCAGCTTCATGATTGCACCAAGGAACTTGGCAGTTTGCTCTTCAGTAACATCCTCATTCTCTTCAGAAGAGGAATACTCATCAGAGCTCATGAATGGCATAAGGAGGTTCAATGGAATCTCTATGGTCTCTAGATGAGTCTCAGATTCCTTTGGTTCCTCAGAGGGAAACTCCTTATTGATCACTGGACGTCCCAGGAGGTCTTCCTCCTTGGGATTCACGTCCTCTCCTTCCCTTACAGGTTCGGCCATGGTGGTTATGTCAATGGCCTTGCACTCTCCTTTTGGATTTTCTTCTGTATTGCTTGGGAGAGTACTAGGAGGGATTTCAGTGATCCTTTTACTCAGCTGGCCCACTTGTGCTTCCAAATTTCTAATGGAAGACCTTGTTTCATTCATGAAACTTACAGTGGCCTTGGACAGATCAGAGACTAAGTTTGCTAAATTAGAGGTGTTTTGTCCAGAGTTCACTGTCTGTTGCTGAGTGGATGATGGAAAAGGATTGCTATTGCTAAACCTGTATCTTCCACCATTATTAAAGCCTTGTTGAGGCTTTTGATCCTTCCATGAGAGATTTGGATGATTTTTCCATGATGGATTATAGGTGTTTCCATAAGGTTCACCTAAGTAATTCACCTCTGCTATTGCAGGGTTCTCAGGATCATAAGCTTCTTCTTCAGAAGATGCCTCTTGAGTACTGTTGGATGCAGCTTGCATTCCATTCAGACTTTGAGAAATCATATTGACTTGCTGCGTCAATATTTTGTTCTGAGCCAATATGGCATTCAGAGTATCAATTTCAAGAACTCCCTTCTTCATAGGCATCCCATTATTCACAGGATTCCTCTCAGAAGTGTACATGAACTGGTTATTAGCAACCATGTCAATGAGTTCTTGAGCTTCTGCAGGCGTTTTCTTTAGGTGAATGGATCCACCTGCAGAAGTATCCAATGACATCTTTGATAGCTTAGATAAACCATCATAGAATATATCCAGGATGGTCCATTCTGAAAGCATGTCAGAAGAACACTTTTTGGTCAGCTGCTTGTATCTTTCCCAAGCTTCATAGAGGGATTCACCTTCTTTCTGTCTGAAGGTTTAAACATCCACTCTAAGCTTGCTTAGCTTTTGAGGAGGAAAGAACTTGGCTAAGAAAGCCGTGACCAGCTTGTCCCAAGAGTTCAGGCTATCTCTGGGTTGAGAATCTAACCACACTCTAGCTCTGTCTCTTATAGAAAAAGGGAAAAACATGAGTCTGTAGACTTCAGGATCTACTCCATTAGTCTTAACAGTATCACATATCTGCAAGAATTCAGTTAGGAACTGAAAAGGATCTTCAGATGGAAGTCCATTAAACTTGCAGTTCTGTTGCATCAGAGAAACTAGCTGAGGTTTCAGCTCAAAGTTGTTTGCTCCAATGGCAGGAATGGAGATGCTTCTTCCATGTAAATTGGAATTAGGTGTAGTAAAGTCACCAAGCATTCTCCTTGCATTATTATTATTTTTGGCTGCCATCTCCTCTTTCTGTTTGAAAATTTCTGAAAGGTTCTCTCTGGATTGTTGTAATTTAGCTTCTCTTAGTTTTCTCTTCAGAGTCCTTTCAGGTTCTGGATCTGCTTCAACAAGAATATTCTTGTCCTTGCTCCTGCTCATATGAAAAAGAGGGAACAAAAAAATAATAATAATAGGAATCCTTTTTACCACAGTATAGAGGTCCCTGTGTGAGTAGAAGAAAAGAAGAAGAAAAAATTCGAACACAGATGGAAGAGGGGGTTCGAATTTGGGTGAGATGAAGTGTTAATAGATGAATAAATAAATAGAAGGAGATAAGAGAGAGAGAATTTTCAAAAATAATTTTTGAAAAAGAGTTAGTGATTTTCGAAAATTGTTTTTGAAAAAGGTTAGTAATTTTCGAAAATTAAAATCAAAAATTAAAATAATTAGTTAATTAAAAAGAAATTTTGAAAAAGAGGGAAGATATTTTCGAAAATTAGAGAGAGAGAGAGAGAGAGAGTTAGTTAGGTAGTTTTGAAAAAGATAAGAAACAAACAAAAGTTAGTTAGTTGAAACAAATTTTGAAAAGATAAGAAGTTAGGAAGTTAGAAAAGATATTTTGAAATCAAATTTTTGAAAAAGATAAGATAAGAAGATATTTTTGAAAAGATATGATTGAAATTAGTTTTTGAAAAAGATTTTATTTTTAAAATCACAATTAATGACTTGATTCACAAGAAATCACAAGATATGATAGTAGAACTTAAAGTTTGAATCTTTCTTAACAAGCAAGTAACAAACTTGAAATTTTTGAATCAAAACATTAATTGATGATGTTATTTTCGAAAATATGGAGATAAAGATAAGAAAAAGATTTTTGAAAAATATTTTTATAATTTTCGAAAATAACTAAGAAAAATGAAAAAGATTTGATTTTTGAAAAAGATTTTGAAAAAGATAAGATTTTTAAATTGAAAATTTGATTTGACTCATAAAAACAACTAGATTTTAAAAATTTTTGAAAAAGTCAAATCAAATTTTCGAAATTTTAAGAGAGAAAAAGGGAAAGATATTTTTTTGAATTTTTATGATGAGAGAGAAAAACACTAAAAATGCTCAATGCATGGAAATTATGGATCAAAGTATGTGATGAATGCAAGAACACTATGAATGTCAAGATGAACACCAATAACACTTTGAATGTCATGATGAACATCAAGACTTATTTTTGAAAAAAAAAATTTTTTTATGCAAAGAAAACATGCAAGACACCAAACTTAGAAATCTTTCATGTTTAGACACTATGAATGCAAAAATGCACATGAAAAACAAGAAAAGATGCAAAACAAGAAAACATCAAGATCAAACAAGAAGACTTACCAAGAACAACTTGAAGATCATGAAGAACACATGCATGAATGCAATTTTCGAAAAATGCAATATGAATATGCAATTGACACCAAACTTATAACATGACACATGACTCAAACAAGAAACACAAAAAATATTTTTGATTTTTATGATTTTTTTAATTTTTTTTTGTATTTTCTTTTAATTTTTTTTTCGAGAATCATTTTGAAAAAGAAAAATAAGGATTCCAAAATTTTTAATATCAATTCCAGGAATCTTATGCTCTTTAGTCTAAAGCTCCAATCAAAGGGTCAGGCATGGCTTGATAGCCAGCCAAGCTTTAGTATGTAACTCAGACATGACACGCCTAACATGCCCTACAGCCATCCAGGCTTCAACATGCTGCATGAAACACTAGAATTCATTCTTAAAAATTCTGAAGAAAAATATTTTTTTAAAACATTTATTTTTAAAAATTTTTTCGAAAACAAGGGAGAAATTTTTGAAAGAATTTTTTTTTTGAAAAGTTTTTGAAAAGAAAACGAAAAGAAAGTTACCTAATCTGAGCAACAAGATGAACCATCAGTTGTCCAAACTCGAACAATCCCAGGCAACGGCGCTAAAAACTTGGTGCACGAAATTGTGATCTCTAGTAATGGCTCCAAGAACTTGGTGCTCTAATCTCAATTCATAATTTGTCACAACTTCGATACAACTAACCAGCAAGTGCACTGGGTCGTCCAAGTAATAAACCTTACATGAGTAAGGGTCGATCACACGGAGATTGTTGGTATGAAGCAAGCTATGGTCACCTTGTAAATCTCAGTCAGGCAGATATAAAATAGTTATGGAGTTTTCGAAAATAATACTAATTAAACAGAAAATAAGGATAGAAACACTTATGTAATTCATTGGTGAGAATTTCAGATAAGCGTATAGAGATGCTTTCGTTCCTCTGAACCTCTACTTTCCTGCTGTCTTCATCCAATCAGTCTTACTCCATTCCATGGCTCGCTTTATGCAAGGGCATCACCGTTGTCAGTGGTTACATCCCCTCCTCTTGTGAAAATGCTCCAAATGCTCTGTCACAGCACGGCTAATCATCTGAGGTTCCTGATCATGCTGGAATAGGATTCACCCTCCTTTTGCGTCTGTCACTACGCCCAGCAATCGCGAGTTTGAAGCTCGTCACGGTCATTCAATCCCAAAATCCTACTCGGAATACCACAGACAAGGTTTAGACTTTCCGGATTCTCATGAATGCCGCCATCAATCTAGCTTACACCACGAAGATTCTGATTAAGAGATCTAAGAGATAATCATTCAATCGAAGGTAGAACGGAAGTGGTTGTCAGGCACGCGTTCATGGGGAATGATGATGATTGTCACGTTCATCACATTCAGGTTGAAGTGCGAATGAATATCTTAGAAGCGGAATAAGTTGAATTGAATAGAAAACAGTAGTACTTTGCATTAATCTTTGAGGAACAGCAAAGCTCCACACCTTAATCTATGGAGTGTAGAAACTCTACCGTTGAAAATACATAAGTGAAAGGTCCAGGCATGGCCGAATGGCCAGCCCCTCTGATCTAAGAACCAGGCATCCAAAGATGATCAAAAGATGTTCAAAGATGTTCAAAGATCTCTAATATAATAGTAAAAAGTCCTATTTATAATAAACTAGCTACTAGGGTTTACAGAAGTAAGTAATTGATGCATAAATCCACTTCTGGGGCCCACTTGGTGTGTGCTTGGGCTGAGCTTGAATGTTCCACGTGCAGAGGCTCTTTCTGGAGTTGAACGCCAGGTTGTAACGTATTTCTGGCGTTCAACTCTGGTTTGTGACTTGTTTCTGGCGTTTAACTCCAGACTACAGCGTAGAACTTGCGTTCAACGCCCTTTTATGTCATCTAAACTCGTTCAAAATATGGACTATTATATATTGCTGGAAAGCCCTGGATGTCTACTTTCCAACGCAATTGGAAGCACGCCATTTTGAGTTTTAAAGCTCCAGAAAATCCACTTTGAGTGCAGGGAGGTCAGAATCCAACAGCATCAGCAGTCCTTCTTCTACCTCTGAATCTGATTTTTGCTCAAGTCCCTCAATTTCAGCCAGAAAATACCTGAAATCACAGAAAAATACACAAACTCATAGTAAAGTCCATAAATGTGAATTTAACATAAAAACTAATGAAAACATCCCTAAAAGTAACTAGATTCTACTAAAAACATACTAAAAGCAGTGCCAAAAAGCGTATAAATTATCCGCTCATCAACTACTCAACCCTTTTTTTTTTATTGAAAAAGCTATGAAAAGAGATTATCTTAGGTTGGGTTGCCTCCCAACAAGCTCTCTTTTATTGTCACTAGCTTGACATCCTTCATTCTTTGATCATGGAAGCTGAAAATCATGTTACCTTAGATTTTCTCCTCTCACTGTGAGCTTCCTTTCCTCTATCTCCTCTTGTGGAATTTCTCTGTGGTGTTTTTCCTGAATAATGGCTTCTTTTTCTATAGCCTTTTCACTTTCCTCTATGATTTCTTTCTACTTCTCCCACTTTGTAACTTTTTCGTTGTCTTTTGGGTTATCTTCAGTGGCTCTAGGGAAGTATTTGCTCTCTTCTTACTCAGTTCTGAAAAGTGTTCAGCTATTTGCCCCATTTGTCTTTCAAAGTTTCTGAATGCTACTTCTTGGTTCTTGACTGCCAGGGTTTGATTTTCTATGATTTTCTCCATTATTTTCTCTAGGTTAGAGATTCTTTGAGAGCATGGAGTTGGTCGAGGTTGTGTGAAATGAGCTGGTTGATGGAAGTTGTTTTAGGAGAATTGTGAACTGTGATAGGGTTGGAAGTATGTGTATTGTGGTAGTGTGTAATGGGTGTTGTTAATAGGGGTGTGGTTGTGCTTGTTTGTGATGCTGGGGATGTTATAATTGAGGTTCATTGGTCTTTGATTTTGGAGCTCACCCCACCTGGATCATTCTTCTCAGCTGATTCTTGAATCCCCTCAGAAATAATTTCGTTCATATTGATGCCTCCACCCTTTACTAAGCAGTGTACCATAGTAGCTCGAGTAACGTTGACCTCAGAATTGTTTGCAGCTGGGAGGATAGATCTCCTCACAAGTTCAAACCATCCCTTGGCTTCCGGGATGAGGTCTCCTCTCCTGATGAACTGAGGTCTTCTATCTGAATACCTTTCCCAGTCAGATCCTATAACACACATATCATTCATAATTTCTTTAAGTTCATCATTGTCGGGGCCGTTACTTATTCTCACGTGATAACTGGGCTCATCAAAATGTGGTGATTTCAGCTGAAGAACCCTTGTTATGGCATTGGAGTTGAAGTCTACCTCTGTTCCTCTCACGTAACTTTTGAAGGTGGGGGCCTTGGTTTTGTCTTCTCTGACCACATTTGCATAGAATTCTTTGATGAGGTTTGCATTTATCTTTGCTTCTGGGTTCGTGAGCCTTTGCCAACCCCTTTGTTCAATCTTCTCTCGAATCTGTGGGCATTCATCTTCGTTGAATTGGAATGTTAACTCACGCAATATCTTCTTAAGCTTTATCCGTTCAAATTCACATTCATGGAATGCAGTTTTAAACTTTCCTTCACAAAAGGGCTGCTCTCAACCGGTTCCTTTCTCTTTTGCCTCTTGGAGCTTAATGATGCCATGAATGATTTTTGAAAAGTGAAGGTGTTGAGGTGAGTGATGAGTGGTGGAATTCGGTTGGGTTTGGATAGGGTGTAGCTTGGAGAGTTGTACTTCGAGAGTGAGAAGTTTGAAGAAATGGTTGCTGGAATGTGAAGGGAAATACGGACTAGGGATCACTTATATAGGAAAGTGATGAGTGAATGAAGGGTGTGGATTGATGGGGTGGTTGTGTGATGGACAGATGGGGTTTTGCATGGGATGAGCACAAGGATCATCAACTTTATGATGGGGTTGGTTCAGTTTCCAAGCTTGCTCTCCTTCCAATGTTGCATGGCAACAATTTCCAATGCGATTCCCCTGGAGACACATGTACAGTCCTCTCCTTTTGTGGTAGCCGAACCCTTCAATTGTCCCATTAATCCTCCTACAAAATAAAAGAAAAAATAAAATTGTGGGAAGTGGCGATAAACTTTAAAAGACAAGAAAGAGTAACTACTTTTTAAAATTTTTGTTGTCAACTACTAAGTGCTATTCACAAATACAAACCAACTGACTAATTAAATTTCCATGTATGCAACCTTGGTGACACCAAACTTAGTTTCTGGCAATGTGGTGTAAGATGATTTGTTCAAGGTGCTAAGAGTGACATGCTATGAGCTGCATTCATGTCATCTTAGTGTGCCTTGAACACCAAACTTGTTCTTCACTATATGTTGCATAAAAGGATTTATTCAAGGATATGTCAAAGTTGAATTGCGATCCATGAACCTTGCTTTATTAACTACTTTAAAAGCATGTAAAACATGGGTTGCCTTCCATGAAGCGCTTCTTTAGCGTCACTAGCTTGACGTTCTTCCTTTGTCAGGGTGGTTGGTAATGCTTCAAATCTTCCCCCCTTGCAGTAAACCTGTCTCCATTGGCTTCATCAATGATCTCTACATGTTCTAAGGAGAGAACTTTTTTGATGGTGAAAACCTTAGGTAACTGAGATGGGATGGTGGGGAGATGAGGTGGGATATCTAGGAAGTATGCTGAGATCACTTTATCCCTTGGAGAGAAATCTTCTGTAGGGATCTTTTTGTTCCTCCATCTCCTTGGTATCTTCTTCTTTGTTTCTCTTGCTGTTATCCTGCTCTTTGTGGTCTTTTTTCCTAGGGGAATTTTGTTGCTGGTCCCATATGATTCTGGTGGTTTTGGCTCCACTTGAGTTTCCTTTAGCTGTGACATCTGCTGATTATTTTGTTCATCACCCAAAGGAATTCCTGAGTGTACAGCTTGTGCCTCAATGCTTGTTTCTCCCACCATTGCTCTATCATGCTCTGTCCTTAGTTCCTTGCCTTCTTGACTTGCTTCTTGTGAAGGTTTGAAGACATTGAAGGTGAGTTATTCATCATGTACCCTCAGTATCAGCTCTCCTCACTCCACATCTATGAGCGCTCTAGCTGTAGCTAAGAATGGTCTTCCCAATATGATTGGGTGAAGATAACTTTCTTCCATTTCCAGTATGACAAAGTCTGTGGGAAGGAAGTAGTTCCCAACCTTCACCAGCATGTTTTCAACCACTCCTATTGCTTGTTTTTGAGTTTTGTCTGCCAACCTGATGACTACGTCTGTGGGCATCAGCTCATTGATTTGCAGCCTCTTCATAAGGGATAAAGGCATTAAGTTGATGCTGGCTCCCAGATCACAGAGTCCTTTATCAAACATTGTTTCTCCTATGGCACAGGGGATGTGAAAAATCCCTGGGTCCTTCCTTTTTGTAGGCAGCTCTGGTTGAATGAGAGCACTGCACTCCTTATTCATCACTATGGTTTGTCCTCCCTTGAGTGAGCTTTTTCTGGTCAGCAGCTCCTTCATGTACCTAATGTATGAGGGCATTTGTTAGAGGGCCTTGATGAATGGTATGGTTATATGGAGAGATGCAAATATGTCAAGAAACCTTGAGTATATTCTATTCTCTACACCACCATTGAGTAATTGGGGAAAAGGTGCATAGAGTCTCAGCAGCTCCTTCTGTGTAATTGTGGTTTCTTGATAATTCTCTTCCTGCTTTCCTGCTGATGTATCTTCAGGTTGTTCTGATGGTTTGTTTGGCTCTTCCTCAGTCTCCTTATCACTTATAGTAACCATCTTACAATCTTCCCATCTGACTTTCTTTGCTTCACCTCTCGGATTTTTCTCTGTGTCACTTGGGAAGCTATCGGTAAGTTTGGGAATCTTCTCAGATAGGTATCCCACTTGAATTTCCAGCCTCTTGATGGTTTTTCCCTGATTCTTGATATTGGCTCGCACCTCCTTTTTGAACACCTTGTTATCTTGAATCTCCTTGCATATGCCTTCAAGTAGAGTCTCAATCCTTGATAGTCTTTCTTCTGATAATGGAGAGTTGAGATTGGAAGGATGAGAAGGGCCATTTTGACTTTGGTATGGATGTTGAGAAGTGTTATTGGGTGGGTGTTGGTATGACCTCTGTGTGGAGTGTTGGTGAATTGCATTGTTGTTGGGGTTGTGGCGTCTCTGATCTTGGCCTTGGTCTTGTTGATTTCCCCACCCAAAGTTTGGGTGGTTTCTCCAACCAGAATTATATGTTTTGGAGTATGGGTCATGGTTTTGCCTAGGTGAACTCCCAATGTAGTTGGCTTGTTCCTGATCACCCTCTGCTTCTTCATTCACTCCTTCTTGGGTTGCTGCTGAAGTGGTGATTGCTGCTACTTGATTCCTCTCCATCTTCTTGGTGAGGTCAGCTAATTGCTTGGTAATCATCTTGTTTTGAGCTAGCAGTGTATCCACATTATTCAGCTCCATCACTCCTCTAGTATTGCCTCTTTCAGAAGCATAGAAGTAGTCATTCTCTGCTACAATCTCAATGACATCTATGGCTTCTTCAATGGTCTTTTTCTTGTTTAGAGATCCCCCGGATGAGTGGTCTACTGCCTTCTTTAATTCATACGAAAGGCCTTCATAGAAGATGTGCAACTGCACCCATTCATTGAACATATCTGGCGGGCATCTTCTTGTCAAGTCTTTAAACCTCTCCCATGCTTCACATAGAGTCTCACCATCTTGCTGCCTGAATGTTTGTACCTCAGCTCTCAACCTGTTGATCCGTTGAGGAGGATAGAATCTTGCCAAGAACTTGTTCACCACATCTTCCCAGGTTGCTAAACTCTCCTTTGGAAAGGATTCCAGCCATTTAGATGCTTTGTCCTTGAGTGAGAAGGGAAACAGAAGTAGTCTATAGGTGTCAGGATGAACACCATTAGACTTTACAGTGTCACATATCCTCAGGAAGGTGGTTAGATGTTGATTAGGGTCTTCTTGGACACTTCCTCCGAATGAACAATTGTTCTGAACAAGGGTGATGAGCTGTGGCTTTAGTTCAAAGTTGTTGGCATGTATGGTTGGCCTTTGTATGCTACTTCCACAGTTTTCTGGGTTTGGGTTGATGTAGGAACCCAGAACTCTTCTCTCTTGTCCAGCCTGATGCGCTGGACCTTCTCTGCCATGGTTGTGAGCCTCTTCTTCATGATGGTTCTCCATATTCTCCTCCATGTCTGGTTCAAAGTACTCTTCCTCTTCCTCAGCACCAACTACTCTCTTTCCTCTTGCTTCACTCCTTAATCTAAGGAAGATCCTCTCAGGTTCAGAATCAAAGAAAGTTGAAGCCCCGCTTCTTCTACCTGTCATACAACCAACAAAGCAAAAGCAAGAGAGATAGATACAGACAGTAATTTCTACAGTAATGCTGTTAGTGTGAGTGATGCAATATATCAAACAGTTAGTGGGTTAGTGACTGAATTGCAAACAACTAAGAAAATGGGTAGGGGAAAGGGAAGAAAATAGCTAAACAGAAAGTAAATTACTCAAATGAACTTAAATAAAACAAAATAAAAAAAACAAATGCTCAATCTAGTTATCTACCAATTTAATCATTGTTGATACAAAATCAATCCCCGGCAACGGTGCCATAAACTTGATGCACGGAAACTTGTCTCTCAACAAATTTCCTTCGGCAAGTATACCGAATTGTCGTCAAGTAAAAACTCACAGTAGAGTGAGGTCGAATCCCACAGGGATTGATTGGTCAAGCAACTTTAATTGGAAGAATGTTCTAGTTGAGCTAAGCAGAAAGTGAGTTGAGAATTGTAGGAAATTAAATGGCGGGAAAGTAAATAGCAGAAAATAAATGACGGGAAGTAAATTGCAGAATCTTAAATGGGGAAGGGGAGTTTAGCATGAAAGTAAATGGCAATAAGTAAAGAGAATGGGTAAGATCAGAAATGGGGAATTCATTGGGCTTAGGAGATGTTGCATTCTTCCTCAATCAATGCATTCATTGATCTCCTTGGCAATCTTAAGTGATTGAATTCCAATTCCTTGGTAATTCAATCTCTCAAATCAGATCAATAGCCAATTCCTTGGTCTAATTGCTCATGAGAAAAGATGAAGTGTGGTCACTGATTATACCACATGTATTTCCAAATCAAAGTATTGGAAGAATTATATGTCACCATATCCGCCCAAACCCTAACTTGGTCCAACATGAGAAAGCATTTCTAGCATGATCTCTTCATTCCTTTTCCAAGGTTCAGAAGAGATCCAAGCATGAATAGCTTCTTTTCCAAGATAACTACTCAATTGGATGAAGATTGATAGCTTTCTAGTAAAATCAAGAGAAAAGAAAGAAGAAGAATAATGAAAACTGTTATTGATCCATCAAATTACAACAGAGCTCCCTAACCCAATGAAAGGGGTTTAGTTGTTCATAGCTCTGGGAATGGAAAGCAAAGATGGAGAGTACATTTTGAAAGTTAAACTAGAAGTACAGAGAAAGTAAAATACAGAGAGTAATTCTAATAAGGCCCAAAAGCCCCCTTCTCTAGTTCAAAGCTACTCCTATATATACTACTCTTCTGATCTTCTAGTTGATTCTTCAAGTCTTGGATGTGGGCCTTTGGATCTTGAGTTGAAGCAGTTATCTTCTTCAGTGGGCTCAGCTTTACTTGCAGAGAAAGTGTGAAGTAGGCAGGGACTTTAGCTTAGGGCGTTAGTGGTGTTAACGTTAAGTGAAAATGTGGGGTTGAGAACGTTAGTGACAATCACCTTTTTCACTAACGTTTCTAACCCAAAGTGGTCCACGTTAACTTCAACATTAGTGGCACTAACGTGACTACTAACGTTGACCCTTGGCCCTTCGCAAACGTTACTGGGGTTTACCTTTTTCAATAACGTTGAGAGTACCCCTTTCTCCCTACGTTAGAGTTCACGTTAGAATAGTTAACGTGGCCTTTAACGTAGGCTTGCCAAATCTTCGAGAGCGTTAGTGACACTTACCTTTGTCACTAATGCTTCAGAACGCCCCTACTTCCCATGTTAGAGTTCACGTTAACTAAGTTAACGTGACTTCTAATGTGGTATTGATAGCCATCTCCAACGTTAGTGACAAAGGTGAGTGTCACTAACGTTGGCTCATCATCCCTCTTCTCCATGTTAGCTTCCACATTAATGTTATTAACGTGGCAACTAACGTGGCTCATAGTGGCTCAATCCAACGTTAGTGACAAAGGTGAGTGTCACTAACGTTGGTGATTCTTGCTCCCTCCACGTTAGAGTCCACGTTAACTAGGTTAACGTGGCTTTTAACGTAGCCAATATGAGCTTAGTCCAACGTTAGTGACAAAGGTGAGTGTCACTAACGTTGGCATCATCTTCTTCTTCCACGTTAGAGCTCACGTTAACTAAGTTAACGTGGCTCTTAACGTGGCCAATTGCCCCTTTTGGAACGTTAGTGGCACTTACTTTTACCCCTAACGTTGGAGTTCTACTTCTCTTCCACGTTAGCTTCCACATTAACATAGTTAACGTGGCAACTAACGTGGGCTATGATGTCTCACGAAGGCGTTATTGGCAATCACTTTTCTCATTAACGTTGTAAGCTAGTCTTCATTCCACGTTAGTGGTCACGTTAGCTAGACTAACGTGGCTGCTAACGTGGTTCTTCCTTGCTTTCTTTATCCTGAAATCAAGCAATAAAGTGCATCAAAGCTCTGATACAAGTTATGAGACTTGCATCATTCAATTTGTCCTTTAATTCATGCATAATTCTCATGAAATCATGTAAAATTCACAATGTTTGCTTGAATCAAGATGTAAGTGATTATTTACCCAAAACTTGCTTATTTCCTAAGAAAATGCATGAAACTACCTTAAAACCATAAAGAAAAGGTCAGTGAAACTGGCCAAAATGCCCTAGCATCAGCTACTTCCCGTCCTCTCAGTGAAAATGTTCCAAATGCGCTGTCACCGCACGGCTAATCATTTGTCGGTTCTCGATCATGTTGGAATAGGATCCATTGATCCTTTTGCGTCTGTCACACGCCCAACAATCGCGAGTTTGAAGCTCGTCACAGTCATCCCTTCCCAGATCCTACTCGGAATACCACAGACAAGGTTTAGACTTTTCGGATCTCAAGAATGACCGCCAATAATTCTAGCCTATACCACGAAGGTTCCAATCTTAGATTAGAAACCCAGGAGATACGCATTCAAGCCATTGCTTATAGAACAGAGGTGGTTGTCAAGCACATGTTCATAGGTGAGAATGATTATGAGTGTCACGGATCATCACATTCATCAAGTTGAAGAACGAATGAATATCATAGAGAAGAAGTAGGCGTGAATTGAATAGAAGAATAATAGTAATTGTATTAATTCATGAAGAACAGCAGAGCTCCACACCTTAATCTATGGTGTGTAGAAACTCCACCGTTGAAAATACATAAGAACAAGGTCTAGGCATGGCTGAATGGCCAGCCTCCCAAAGAGGGTTCAATCATCAAAACATGATTCAAAGATATGAAAATACAATAGTAAAAGGTCCTATTTATAGAGAACTAGTAGCCTATGGTTTACAGAAATAAGTAATTAATACAGAAATATTCTTCCGGGCCCACTTGGTGTGTGCTTGGGCTGAGCATTGAAGCTTCCATGTGTAGAGACTTTTCTTGGAGTTAAACACCAGCTTTTGTGCCAGTTTGGGTGTTTAACTCCAGCTTTTGTGCCAATTTTGGCGTTTTGACGCCAGAATTCTTAAGCTGACTTGGAACGCCTGTTTGGGCCATCAAATCTCGGGAAAAGTATGGACTATTATATATTGCTGGAAATCCCAGAATGTCTACTTTCCAACACAATTAAGAGCGCGCCGATTGGGCTTCTGTAGCTCCAGAAAATTCACTTCGAGTGCAGGGAGGTCAGAATCCAACAGCATCTGCAGTCCTTTTTCAGCCTCTAAATCAGATTTTTGCTCAGGTCCCTCAATTTCAGCATGAAAATACCTAAAATCATTGAAAAATACACAAACTCATAGTAAAGTCCAGAAATGTGATTTTTATTTAAAAACTAATAAAAACATAATAAAAACTAACTAAAATATATTAAAAATATACTAAAAACAATGCCAAAAAGCGTATAAATTATCCGCTCATCACAACACGAAACTTAAATTGTTGCTTGTCCCCAAGCAACTAAAAGTCAAATAAGATAAAAAGAAGATAATATACAATGAATTCCAAAAACATCTATGAAGATCAGTCTTAATTAGATGAGCGGGGCTTTTAGCTTTTTGCTTCTGAACAGTTTTGGCATCTCACTTTATCCTTTGAAGTTCAGAATGATTGGCATCTATAGGAACTCAGAATTCAAATAGTGTTATTAATTCTCCTAGTTAAGTATGTTGATTCTTGAACACAGCTACTTTATGAGTCTTGGCTGTGACCCAAAGCATTTTGTTTTCCAGTATTACCACTGGATACATAAATGCCACAGACATATAACTGGGTGAACCTTTTCAGATTGTGACTCAGCTTTGCTAGAGTCCCCAATTAGAGGTGTCCAGAGCTCTTAAGCACACTCTTTTTGCTTTTGGACCACGACTTTAACCGCTTAGTCTCAAGTTTTCACTTGACACCTTCACGCGACAAGCACATGGTTAGGGACAATTTGGTTTAGCCGCTTAGACCAAGATTTTATTCCTGTGGGCCCTCCTATCCACTGATGCTCAAAGCCTTGGATCCTTTTTATTTTACCCTTGCCTTTTGGTTTTAAGGGCTATTGGCTTTTTCTGCTTGCTTTTTCTTTCTTTTTTTTTTTCATTTTTTTCGCACATATATTTTTTTTGCAAGCTTTTCACTGCTTTTTCTTGCTTCAAGAATCAATTTTATGATTTTTCAGATCATCAAATAACATTTCTCCTTTTTCCATCATTCTTTCAAGAGCCAACAGTTTTAGCATTCATAAACAAAAAATTTAAAAAAATATGCACTGTTCAAGCATTCATTGAGAAAGACAAAAGTATTGCCACCACATCAAAATAACTAAACTGTTTTAAAATACGAAATTCATGCACTTCTTTTTCTTTTTCAATTAAAAATATTTGCCATTTAAGAAAGGTGATGGACTCATTTTCAGAGCTTTAAGTCATAGACACTTAGACACTAGTGATCATGTAATAAAGACACAAACATAAATAAACATGAAGCATAAAAATTCGAAAAACAGGAAATAAAGAACAAGGAAATTAAAGAACGGGTCCACCTTAGTGATGGCGACTTGTTCTTCCTCTTGAAGATCTTATGGAGTGCTTGAGCTCCTCAATGTCTCTTCCTTGCCTTTGTTGCTCCTCTCTCATAAGTCATAACTCTTTGGTCTTCTCTAATTTCATGGAGGAGGATGGAATGCTCTTGGTGCTCCACCCTTAGTTGTCCCATATTGGAACTCAATTCTCCTAGGGAGGTGTTGATTTGTTCCCAATAGTTTTGTGGAGGAAAATGCATCCCTTGAGGCATCTCAGGGATTTCATGATGAGGATTTTCCTCATGCTCTTGTCCATGAGTGGGATCTCTTGTTTGCTCCATCCTTTTCTTAGTGATGGGCTTGTCCTCATCAATGAGGATGTCTTCCTCTATGTCAATTCCAGCCGAATTGAAAAGGTGACAGATGAGATGAGGGAAGGCTAACCTTGCCAAAGTAGAGGACTTGTCCGCCACCTTGTAAAGTTCTTGGGATATAACCTCATGAACTTCTACTTCCTCTCTAATCATGATGCTATGGATCATGATAGCCCAGTCTATAGTAACTTCAGACCGGTTGCTAGTGGGAATGATTGAGCGTTGGATGAACTCCAACCATCCCCTAGCCACGGGTTTGAGGTCATGCCTTCTTAGTTGAACCGGCTTTCCTCTTGAATCTCTTTTCCATTGAGCGCCCTCTTCACAAATGTCTATGAGGATTTGGTCCAACCTTTGATCAAAGTTGACCCTTCTAGTGTAGGGGTGTGCATCTCCGGACTAAAATCTAAGCATTTCTCTCGGACCATTGTAAGCCAATTCTTGGGGTCCGGGTTCACACTTTGATCATGGTTCTTGGTGATCCATGCATTGGCATAGAACTCTTGAACCATTAAGATCCCGACTTGTTGAATGGGGTTGGTGAGAACTTCCCAACCTTTTCTTTGAATCTCATGTCGGATCTCCGGATATTCACCCTTTTTGAGTTTGAAAGGGACCTCGGGGATCACCTTCTTCTTGGCCACGACTTCATAGACGTGGTCTTGATGCACCCTTGAGATGAATCTCTCCATCTCCCATGACTCGGAGGTGGAAGCTTTTGCCTTTCCTTTCCTCTTTCTAGAGGTTTCTCCGGCCTTAGGTGCCATAAATGGTTATGGAAAAACAAAAAGCAACGCTTTTACCACACCAAACTTAGAAGGTTTTCTTGTCCTCGAGCAAAAGAAGAAAGAAAAGGAGTAGAAGAAGAAGAAATGGAGGAGATGGAGGTGGGTTGGTGTTTCGGCCAAGGGGGAGAAGTAGTGTTGATGTTGTGTGAAAATGAGGGAGTGAAGATGGGTTTATAGAGAAGAGGGTAGGATTTGATAGGTGAAGGGTTTTGGGGAAGAGGTATTGACATGATTGGTGAATGGATGAAGAAGAGAGAGAGAGGTGGGGTAGGTGGGGATCCTGTGGGGTCCACAGATCCTGAGGTGTCAAGGATTTTTCATCCCTGCACCAAGTGGCGTGCAAAATGCCCTTTTCTGCCAATCCTGGCATTAAACGCTAGGTTGCTGCCCATTTCTGGCATTTAACGCCAGCTTCTTGCCCTTTTCTGGCGTTAAACGCCAGCTCTGTGCCCCCTTTCTGGCGTTAAACACCCAGAATGATGCCAGACTGGGCGTTTAACGCCCATTCTGCTGCCCTTACTGGCGCTTAAATGCCAGTAGCTTTCTCCTCCAGGGTGTACTATTTTTCATTCTATTTTTTAGTTTGTTTTCACTTTTTCAATTGTTTTTGTGACTTCATATGATCATCAACCTACAGAAAACATAAAATAACAATAGAAATTTAACATAGATAAGTAAAATTGGGTTGCCTCCCAACAAGTGCTTCTTTAATGTCAGTAGCTTGACAGTGGGCTCTCATGGAGCCTCACAGATACTCAGAGCATGATGATGGCCTCTCAACACCAAACTTAGAGTTTGGTTGTGGCCTCCCAACACCAAACTTAGAGTTTGAATATGGGGGCTTTGTTTGACTTTGTATTGAGAGAAGCTTTTCATGCTTCCTCTCCATGGTTACAGAGAGAGATCCTTGAGCCTTAAACACAAGGGAGTCCTCATTCACTTGAAGGACCAATTCTCCTCTGTCAACATCAATCACAGCTTTTGCTGTAGCTAGGAAGGGTCTGCCAAGGATGATGGATTCATCCATACACTTCCCAGTCTCTAAGATTATGAAATCAGCAGGGATGTAATGGTCTTCAACCTTTACCAAGACATCCTCTACAAGTCCATAAGCTTGTTTTCTTGAATTGTCTGCCATCTCTAATGAGATTCTTGCAGCTTGCACCTCAAAAATTCCTAGTTCCTCTATTACAGAGAGAGGCATGAGGTTTTTGCTTGACCCTAGGTCACACAGAGCCTTTTCAAAGGTCATGGTGCTTATGGTGCAAGGTATTGAGAACTTTCCAAGATTTTGTCTCTTTTGGGATAATCTCTGCCTAGTCAAGTCATCCAGTTCTTTGGCGAGGAAGGGAGAGTTCATCCTCCCAAGTCTCATTACCAAATAACTTGGCATTTAGTTTCATGATTGCTCCAAGGTATTTAGCAACTTGCTCTTCAGTAACATCTTCATCCTCTTCAGAGGAAGAATACTCATTAGAGCTCATGAATGGCAGAAGTAAATTCAATGGAATCTCTATGGTCTCAGTGTAAGCCTCAGATTCCCATGGTTTCTCATGAGGGAACTCCTTGGAGGCCAGTGGACGTCCAGTGAGATCTTCCTTAGTGGAGATCACTGCCTCTTTCTCCTCTCCAGATTCGGCCGTGTGGGTCATGGTGATGGCCTCGCACTCTCCTTTTGGATTCTCTTCTGTATTGCTTAGAAGAGTACTAGGAGGGAGTTCAGTAACTTTCTTACTCAGACCCACTTGTGCCTCCAAATTTCTAATGGAGGACCTCGTTTCAGTCATGAAACTTTGAGTGGTTTTAATTAGATCAGAGACTACAGATGCTAATTTAGAGTGGCTCTGCTTAGAATTCTCTATCTGTTGCTGAGAAGATGATGGAAAAGGTTTGCTATTGCTAAACCTATTTCTTCCACCAAGGCCTCTATTGGTCCTTCCATGAGAGATTTGAATGATTTCTCCATGAAGAATTATAGGTGTTTCCATAGGGTTCTCCCATGTAATTCACCTCTTCCATTGCTGGGTTCTCAGGATCATAAGCTTCTTCTTCAGATGAAGCTTCCTTAGTACTGCCTGGTGCAGCTTGCATTCCAGACAGACTTTGAGAAATCATATTGACCTGCTGAGTCAATATTTTATTCTGAGCCAGTATGGCATTCAGAGTATCAATCTCAAGAACTCCTTTCTTATGATTTGTCCCATTATTCACAGGGTTCCTTTCAGAAGTGTACATGAATTGGTTATTTGCAACCATCTCAATGAGTTCCTGAGCTTCTGTAGGCGTCTTCTTTAGATGAAGAGATCCTCCAGCAGAGCTGTCCAATGACATCTTGGACAGTTCAGACAGACCATCATAGAAGATACATATGATGCTCCATTCTGAAAGCATGTCAGAAGGGCACCTTCTGATTAATTGCTTGTATCTTTCCCAAGCTTCATAGAGGGATTCACCTTCCTTCTATCTGAAGGTTTGGACTTCCACTCTAAGCTTACTCAATTTTTGAGGTGGAAAGAACTTTGCCAAGAAGGCATTAACTAGCTTTTCCCAAGAGTTCAGGCTTTCTTTAGGTTGTGAATCCAACCATGTTCTAGCTCTGTCTCTTATAGCAAAAGGAAAGAGCATAAGCTTGTAGACCTCGGGATCAACCCCATTGGTCTTGACAGTGTCACAGATTTGCAGGAATTCAGCTAATAACTGATGAGGATCTTCCATTGGAAGTCCATGAAACTTGCAATTCTGTTGCATCAGAGAAACTAATTGAGGCTTAAGCTCAAAGTTGTTTGCTCCAATGGCAGGGATTGAGATGCTTCTCCCACAGAAGTCGGGAGTAGGTGCAGTAAAGTCACCAAGCACCTTCCTTGCATTGTTGGCATTGTTGTTGTTTTCGGCTGCCATGTCTTCTTCTTGTTTGAAAAGCTCTGTTAGGTCCTCTATAGAGAGTTGTACTTTAGCTTCTCTTAGCTTTCTCTTCAAGGTCCTTTCAGGTTCAGGATCAGCCTCAACAAGAATGCTTTTGTCCTTGCTCCTGCTCATAAGAAAGAGAAGTGAACAAGAAAGTATGGAATCCTCTATGTTACAGTATAGAGATTCCTTGAAGTGTCAGAGGAATAGAAGAATAGAAGGAGAAGGTAGAAAGAGAAGAATTCGAACTTATCAAGAGGGATATAGTTCGAATTGTTGATAGTGGAGGAGTGTTAGTCCTTTAAATAGAAGGATGTGAGAAGAGGGGAAGAATTTTTGAAATTAAAGTAAAATAATTTGAAATAATTAAAAGAAATTTTGAAAATTTGATTGATGATTTTCGAGAATTAAAGTTGGGAAAGAAATTAAGTGATTTTTAAAAAAGATTTTTAAAATTAGAAATAAAAAAGATATGATTGAAAATTATTTTGAAAAAGATGTGATTAAGAAGATATGATTGAAAAGATATGGTTTTAAAAAGATATGATTGAAAGGATATAATTGAAAAACAATTTAAAAAGATTTGATTTTAAAATTAATGACTTGGCTAACAAGAAATTTAAAAGATATGATTCAGATATTAAACCTTTCTTAACAAGAAAGCAACATACTTGAAATTTTTGAATCAAATCATTAATTGTTAGCAAGTATTTTCGAAAATAGTAAAAAAAATGGAAAGAAATTTATTTTGAAAAGATATGATTGAAAAGATATGATTTCAAAAAAAAAGATTTGATTTTGAAAACTTATGAAAACTTGAAAAAAATTTGAATTAAAAACAAAATCTTCCCTATTATGTCATCCTGGCGTTAAACGCCCAAAATGCTACTCTTTTGGGCATTTAACGCCCAGCCAGGTACCCTGGCTGGCGTTTAAATGCCAGTTTTCCTTCTTCACTGGGCGTTTTGAACGCCCAGCTTTTTCTGTGTAATTCCTCTGCTGCATGTTCTGAATCTTCAATTCTCTGTATTATTGACTTGAAAAGACATAATTTTGAAATTTTTTTTTGAATTTTTAATGATGAGAAATAATAAAAATGCAACTAAGATCAAATAAACAATGCATGCAAGACACCAAACTTAGAAGTTTGCATACTAAGGACTATAACAATTTGAAAATGCATATAAGAAACAACAAAAGACACAAAATAAGAGAAATTAAAGATCAAATCATCAAGAACAACTTGAAGATCAATGAAGAACATAATGCATATATTCGAAAAATGCAAGAAGAATAAAGACATACAATTGACACCAAACTTAAAATTGATACTAGACTCAAACAAGAAACATAAAATATTTTTTATTTTTATGGTTTTATAAAAAAAATTTTTGTCATTTTTTGAAAATTGAGTGGAAAAGAAAATAAAGGGATTCAAAATTTTTAATAAGAATTACAGGAATCATTGCAATGCTAGTCTAAGACTCCGGTCCAGGAATTAGACATGGCTTACTAGCCAGCCAAGCTTTCAAAGAAAGCTCCGGTCCAAAACACTAGACATGGCCGATGGCCAGCCAAGCTTTAGCAGATCATTGCTCACAACAGCGAAATTGATAGAAATCAACAAGTTCTTGTGATGATAAGTTGAAACCTCGGTCCAAAAGATTAGACATGGCTTCACAGCCAGCCAGACTTCAACAAATCATCATGAAACTCTAGAATTCATTCTTAAAAACTCTGAAGAACAAAATAGAAAATTTTTTTGTACTTTTGAAAAAAAATTTTTGAAAATAAAAAGTAAAAAGCTTAAACATAAAATAAAATTACCTAATCTAAGCAACAAGATGAACCGTCAGTTGTCCAAACTCGAATAATCCCCGGCAACGGCGCCAAAAACTTGGTGCACGAAATTGTGATCATCAACAATGGCGCCAAAGACTTGGAGCTCTCAAACGTGAATCACACTTTGTCACAATTCCGCACAACTAACCAGCAAGTGCACTGCGTCATCCAAGTAATACCTTACGTGAGTAAGGGTCGATCCCACGGAGACTGTCGGCTTGAAGCAAGCTAAGGTCATCTTGTAAATCTCAGTCAGGCGGATTCAAATGGTTATGGAGAAGTGATCATTAAAAGATGAATAAAACATAGAATAAAGATAGAAATACTTATGTAATTCATTGGTAGGAATTTCAGATAAGAGTATAAAGATGCTTTGTTCCTTCTGAACCTCTGCTTTCCTATTGCCTTCTTCCAACCATTCATACTCCCTTCCATGGCAAGCTTTATGTTGGGTATCACCGTTGTCAATGGCTACTGATAAACCACTATTTTATGATTTATCTTGTGCTTAATTGAGTGGTTTTTATCTACTCTTTACCCACTTATTCATACTATTTGCATGGTTTTACATTTGCCTTCCTAATTATGTGCTTTAATTGAAAACATGTTTTTTTGGCCTTATATTTGCTAATATTAAATCCTCTCTTATCACCATTAGATGCCTTGATATGTGTGTTAAGTGATTTCAGAGATTATAGGGCAGGAATGGTTCAGAGGATGGAAAGGAAACATGCAAAAGTGGAAGGAATATAAGAAGTTGGAGAAATTGCTAAGCTGTTCAGCCTGACCTCTTCGCACTCAAACGGCTATAACTTTAGCTACAGAGGTCCAAATGACGCGGTTCTAGTTGCGTTGGAAAGCTAACGTCCGGAGCTTCGATTTGATATATAATATGATATAGTTTCCTTGATGCTAGGTGACACGACCGCGTGATCCATGCGGCCGCATCGCAGTGACGAAAAACCAGCGTGACAAAATTCGAAACCAGCGAATTCTGGGCTGTTTCTGACCCAGTTTGCGGACCGGAAAGCGCAGATTAGAGGCTATAAAGTGGGGGAATGCATCCATTCAGAAACAAGCTTTCATATTCACAATTTTAGGAGTAGATGTAGTTTTTAGAGAGAGAGGTTCTCTCCTCTCTCTTAGGATTTAGAATTAGGATTCTTTTCACTTCATGATTATTTCATCTTTTGCAATCACAGGTTCAATGTTCCTTTTATTTATTTTTCTAATTTAATTTATGAACTCTTCTATGTTACATTTGATATCTTTATTAGTGCTAATTTGAGGTATTTTCAGATCTATGATTGCTTTCCTTTATTTAAATAATTTAGATTTTTCCCTTTTGGCTTTGGTTGATTTATTGGTAACGCTTGAGCTATCAAATAAAGCAGTGGTTGAAATTGGGAGTTGCTCCAATAACTCTAGTCTTTCCATAGGAATTGACTAGGACCTGAGGATTAAGCTAATTAATCCACTTGATTTACCTTCATAGTTAGAGGTTAACAAAGTGGGATTAAAACCCAATTCTCATCGCAATTGATAAGGATAGGACTTCCAGTTCTCCATACCTTGCCAAGAGATTTTATTGTTATTATTTTATTTTACTTGTCATTCAATATATTCCCACCTTACCTCCTAATAAACCCCAATTTACAACTCATAACCAAAAATAAGAACATACCTCCCTGCAATTCCTTGAGAAGACGACCCGAGGTTTAAATACTCGGTTATCAATTTCAAAGGGGTTTGTTACTTGTGACACCCAAACGTTTGTACGAAGGAATTTCTGTCGGTTTAGAGGCTATATCTACAACGCGATTGTTTTATGAAATTCTTTACTGGCAAAAATCCCGACGTCAAAATGGCGCCGTTGCCGGGGAATTGCAAACGTGTGCCTTATTATTGGTTATTGTAAATATTTTTCTTTTTTTATTTGTTTTTATTTCTGTTTTTATTTTTTCTGTTTTTTCGTAAATTAAAAGGTTATTGGTTTTTATTTTAAAATTTTTTATCTTATCTTATCTTATTTCAAAAAAATCAAATTTAAAAATTTCAAATTTAAAAATTTTCAAAGAATTTTAATTTTCAAATTAAAAATTTAAATAACCTTTTAATTTCAATTTGTTTTTATTTTTAATTTCTATTTACTATGAACTCTCGCCCCTTTGGCTATGAGTCTGGTTACAATTATGTTGCAGGAAGAAGAAATTACAATGAGAACAGGCATTAAGGTTGGAACAATCAAGGATTGGAGGAGCCACAAGGATTTGATCAACCCTCATGGCAACAACCACCTCCAATGGACTATCAACAACCACCACCATATGCCTATGAACCCTTTCCTCAACACAACTTTGAACTACCACACTCACAAGCCAACTACCACCATTCACCTCCATATGACCCTAACCCTCAACCACCATACCAACCACCTTATGAGCCATATGAACTATATATAGAACCACCTCAGTTCCAATCCACTCACTCCCAACCACCACCACTTCTCTATGTGTCCTGTCTAAATCCGGCAACCCGAGAAGCAGAGGTTCGCCTAAAAGAAACAGTGGATCGATTTCAGGCAACCATTCATCAATTGGGGCAAGCAATAATGAGTCAATTAGCTTCGCGACGTTCGGACACTCAAGGAACCCTCATGGCTTCATGTAGACAATCTAATGAAGAACGTAGTATGAAGGAGATACTAGAAATTCCAGTGAACAGTACGGAGCATGACTTTGTACTGGAACAAGTAGAGGAAGCCGGAATTATTGAAGAAGAAGAAGTGGTTGAAGACTTAGGAGATACAGAACCTCCATGGGAAAGTCCAGTCATAGAGCCTCCTTCCAAGACGGTTGAAATTGATGCTAAGGAGGGTGTACAACCTCCAAAGCATATCATAGTTGAAGACTTGGAAGAGGTTGATCAAGATATGGAGATTCAAGAAGAAGAAGCACAACCTCCCATGCCCTTGGAAAGCAATGAAAAGGAGATTGAATTGAAAGAGGGCTACCAAAAGGAAGAGGTTGAAATTGAAGAAGCTTGCAAAGAGGTGGTAGTTATCAGAAAAGAGCACAAGGGAGTGGAGCTTGCAATTTCATTAAAAATACCTCCCCCTAAGTTGCCATCATCCTTCACAACATTCAAGTGGGTAAAATTCATATCCCTTAGCTTTCTAATCCCACTTGAATATGGGCTACTGGAGACGGATGATCAACTTAGAGCTCTTTGTGGCATTAAGAGTAAGAGGAAGATGGCCAGTGATAAGAATTGTCCTGCAAGGTTCAACATGGTTGTGTGCTCAAAGTTTAAATGCAAAAGTTGGTGTAAAGCTCAACTGAATGGGTCTAGGAAGTTGTTTGGCCACTTACATGAGAATTCAGACTGCTTGCCACCCGGATGGAACAATATTGCTCAACCAAAAGATGGGTGCAAAGGCAAGGTCTGGGACCCCGGAATCCATTATATCAATCACCACTCTTGGGGCCTGGTCACTTGCTTTAACTTACTTGAAGGCTTTCTGCGCCAAGTTTGGGACCCCGGAGGCTATTGGAAATACAAACATTGGTGGGAATTCCTGGATCAGAACAAGCACAAGCCACCTTAGTAGGAAGCTCATCAAATGTCCAACTTAAGGACTATAACTAAAAGTGCTAGGTGGGAGACAACCCACCATGGTATGATCGTTCTTTTTTATTTTTATTTAGTTTTATTTGTTTTTGAGTTTTATTTTATTTTATTATATTGAACCTGGAGTTTTGCATCACATTCATATTAACACTGCATTCTGCATCTTTTCAGATTAAAAAAAAAAAAAAGCGAGCACGCAACGCGACCGCATCAACGACGCGTCCGCGTCGCAAGGAGATGGAAGACAATATTAATATAAACAGAGAGTTTCGCAGGAGCAGCGCTGGAGGCGTGCCAATGGCACAAATCACCCCACGCGACCGTGTCACCTGGGAATAATGGCCTCCCACGCGACCGCGTCACCCACGCGGCTGCGTGACCTGAAAATCGACGTCACCCGGGTGCATGGCCGAAAGTTGAGATGGAGTTGGGCTGGAATCGTGCTAGAAGCCCAAGCCTCACCACGCGAACGCGTGCCCCACGCGTCCGCGTCATATCCCCATGATGGCCACTCACGCGATCGCGTCAACCACGCGACCGCGTCACCCAGGATTTTGGCAATACTAAGTTTTGAAAAGAGAGTTGTGCGACCGCGAGGCTGCACTCGCGCCACTTGCACAAATCAAGTCACGCGATCGCATGCCCCACGCGTCCGCGTCGCCTGACCTTATTGCGCACCACGCGGTCGCGTCACGCACGCGACCGCGTCGCCAGCGTCGCACACCTTAACCTCATATGCCAAAATATCTTGTCTTTCTCTTCCCCAAATCCTATTTTCTCTTTTCCCTCCTTATTTCTTACTTACTTCTCCTCTCTTTCTTTCCCTTCTCATTCTTCTTATCTTTCATTTTATTTTACGTCATTTATTTGCATATTTCATTCATTGCATTATTTTCACTGGTGTTGGAATTTTATTTGGGTTATTGTGGATTATTGCATAATTATTTGACAATTATATATTACTTTTTAAAGTATGCTTGCATGTTCAATTTAATACTTTCAAATAGCTTATTTACCATACATGCTATGTGTTTGTGAAAAAGCCCATATGGCATTATGCACTTCTCTATTATACTTTATACTATTTAATGCTTGCTTTTCATAGACCCCCTTTACTATTTTAATTGAATATAATTGTCAATACAAACATGGTAATTTATTACAAGTAATGCTTCGTCTATGCTACTCATGCCCTTTTCCGGCATGCCAATAAACACCCTGCATCCACTTATCTTTTGATGCACTGGCTATTTTTCATTGCTGGCTTTTCACATGTACTCGAGAGCATGTGTTAATGTCAATTACATCCTAATGTGCATCCATCACCACTCTTCCATTCTCTTCTTTGCTATATATCTATTTGAATTTAATTTACTTTCTCTTCCCTTCTTCAGGATGGCCACCAAGGAAGGAAAGGAGAAAGCTACTCCCAAACCGCCGGCAAGGAAAGGAACAAAAAAGAGCCCAGCTGAGAAACCACAACCCCCATCCACTTGCACATCTTAGCATGCACCGAGGACGGTGCAATCTTTAAGTGTGGAGAGGTCGATACCGATCTCCATGGGTTAGTACTTTCTTGTCTCAAACACCAATGTTTAAATTTTCTTTGTAGACTAGTTGTTGCATTTGCATGTTTGTTTGATTTTTGCATATTTTACCACTTGGTGGAAGTAATATTTTCTTTTTCAAGAAAATTTTTAGAGAATTTCACTAATTTGAATAAAATTTAATGTTACACATGTTTGAAGAGATATTATACTGGAACATGGTTTAGAACTCGAACGCACAAAACCTGTGAGATTTTTGAGCCTATTTGAATTGGTTGCATTTTTCAACCAATATTTTATTTTTGATGTGTGTTTTTCTCTCTAAAATTGTGATCTTTGTCTTGCTTAATTCTATATTTCCATGGTTTGATGTATTCATACACTTACATGATTGAGGCCTTTGTTTCACTAAGCTTACATACCCATATGGCCTTATCTTTCATTATCCCTTGCAAACCAATGTTGAGCCTATTTTACCCCTTTGTTCTTTACTTTAGCTCATCACTAACTCTAAGCGAAAAACAATAATGTCCTTAATTTGAATCCTTAGTTAGCTTAGACTAATGAGAATGCTTATGATTTAAGTGTGGGGAAAAGTGGGTTTGAAAATGTTTGGTTTAAGAATTGGGTGTTATATATCTTTATGAAAATGTGAAAGAAATAGGACATGTTCATGCATTCAATAAATTAATCATATGCATTGAGAAAAATAAAAGAAAACAAAAATAATATAAAAAAAAGAAGAAGAAAAAGAAGAAAAAGAGAGAGAAAAAGAAAAGAAAAAGAGCAATTAATAAAAGGGGGACAAAATACCCCAAAGTAAGTGAGGAAAGCAATGCATATGTACTGTACTTAAAATTAGAATGCATGAATATGTGGAAAACATGGTTAATGGATGGTTAGATGTTGTATTATGATTACATAGATTGTTTAAGTTAGGTGGGAAAAGTTTAAGTTAATTAAGGATTCAGATTTTAGTCCACTTGACCAAATACAATCCTACCTTGACCCTAACCCCATTACAACCCTTAAAAGACCTCCTGATTTGTGTATTTGTGCATTAAATTTATGTTGATTGTTAGATGAAGAGAAAGCCTTAGAAAGCAAGGTTAGTAGAGAATTGAGAGAATCCAACCTAAAAACACTTGAGTGATTAGAGTGTATACACTACCAGTGACGGTTCGATGCTCAATTCCTTGTTCCCTGCTTTCATGAGCTATTTTCTTCTTGCAAGTCTATTTGTACTTTATTTTCATGATTTGAATTAGTGAAATCCAGTTCATATTTCCTCTTGAAAGATTTATTTACTTTTAACTAAGTAGGTGGAAACATTCTGCATGTAGTTACATTCATAGGTTGCATTTCATACATTCTTCATTCTTTATAGTTTCTCTTGAGCTTAGCATGAGGACATGCTAATGTTTAAGTGTGGGGAGGTTGATAAACCACTATTTTATGGTTTATCTTGTGCTTAATTGAGTGCTTTTATCTACTCTTTACCCACTTATTCATACTATTTGCATGGTTTTACATTTGCCTTCCTAATTATGTGCTTTAATTGAAAACATGTTTCTTTGGCCTTATATTTGCTAATATTAAATCCTCTCTTATCACCATTAGATGCCTTGATATGTGTGTTAAGTGATTTCAGAGATTATAGAGCAGGAATGGCTCAGAGGATGGAAAGAAAGCATGCAAAAGTGGAAGGAATACAAGAAGTTGGAGAAATTGCTAAGCTGTCCAGCCTGACCTCTTCGCACTCAAACGGCTATAACTTTAGCTACAGAGGTCCAAATGATGCGGTTCTAGTTGTGTTGGAAAGCTAACGTTCGGGGCTTCGATTTGATATATAATATGATATAGTTTCCCTGACGCTAGGCGACGCGACCGAGTGATCCATGCGGCAACGTCGCAGTGACGAAAAACTAGCGTGGCAAAATTCGAAACCAGCGAATTCTGGGCTGTTTCTGACCCAGTTTGCGGCCCGAAAAATACAGATTAGAGGCTATAAACATATTCACAATTTTAGGAGTAGATGTAGTTTTTAGAGAGAGAGGTTCTCTCCTCTCTCTTAGGATTTAGAATTAGGATTCTTTTCACTTCATGATTATTTCATCTTTTGCGATCACAGGTTCAATGTTCCTTTTATTTATTTTTCTAATTTAATTTATGAACTCTTCCATGTTACAATTGCTATCTTTATTAGTGCTAATTTGAGGTATTTTCAGATCTATGATTGCTTTCCTTTATTTAAATAATTCAGATTTTTCCCTTTTGGCTTTGGTTGAATTATTGGTAACGCTTGAGCTGTCAAATAAAGTAGTGGTTGAAATTGGGAGTTACTCCAATAACTCTAGTCTTTCCATAGGAATTGACTAGGACCTGAGGGTTAAGCTAATTAATCCACTTGATTTACCTTCATAGTTAGAAGTTAACAAAGTGGGATTAAAACCCAATTCTCATCGCAATTGATAAGGATAGGACTTCCAGTTCTCCATACCTTGCCAAGAGATTTTATTGTTATTATTTTATTTTACTTGTCATTCAATATATTCCCGCCTTACCTCCTAATAAACCCCAATTTATAACTCATAACCAATAATAAGAACATACCTCCCTGCAATTCCTTGAGAAGACGACCCGAGGTTTAAATACTCGGTTATCAATTTCAAAGGGGTTTGTTACTTGTGACACCCAAACGTTTGTACGAGGGAATTTCTGTCGGTTTAGAGGCTATATCTATAACGCGACTGTTTTATGAAATTCTTTACTGGCAAAAATCCCGACGTCAGCTACTTCCCGTCCTCTCAGTGAAAATGTTCCAAATGCGCTGTCACCTCACAGCTAATCATCTGTCGGTTCTCGATCATGTTGGAATAGGATCCATTGATCCTTTTGCGTCTGTCACACGCCCAACAATCGCGAGTTTGAAGCTCGTCACAGTCATCCCTTCCTAGATCCTACTCGGAATACCACAGACAAGGTTTAGACTTTCTGGATCTCAAGAATGACCGCCAATAATTCTAGCCTATACCACGAAGGTTCCAATCTTAGATTAGAAACCCAGGAGATACACATTCAAGCCATTGCTAGTAGAACAGAGGTGGTTGTCAGGCACATGTTCATAGGCGAGAATGATGATGAGTGTCACGGATCATCACATTCATCAAGTTGAAGAACGAATGAATATCTTAGAAAAGAAGTAGGCGTGAATTGAATAGAAGAACAATCGTAATTGTATTAATTCATAAAGAACAGCAGAGCTCCACACCTTAATCTATGGTGTGTAGAAACTCCACCGTTGAAAATACATAAGAACAAGGTCTAGGCATGGCCGAATGGCCAGCCTCCCAAAGAGGGTTCAATCATCAAAACATGATTCAAAGATGAAAATACAATAGTAAAAGGTCCTATTTATAGAGAACTAGTAGCCTAGGGTTTACAGAAATAAGTAATTAATGCAGAAATCTTCTTCCGGGCTCCCTTGGTGTGTGCTTGGGCTGAGCATTGAAGCTTCCATGTGTAGAGACTTTTCTTGGAGTTAAACGCCAGCTTTTATGCCAGTTTGGGCCTTTAACTCCAGCTTTTGTGCTAGTTCTGGCGTTTTGACGCCAAAATTCTTAAGCTGGCTTGGAACGCCTGTTTGGGCCATCAAATCTCGGGCAAGGTATGGACTATTATATATTGCTGGAAAGCCCAGGATGTCTACTTTCCAACGCAATTGAGAGCGTGCCAATTGGGCTTCTGTAGCTCCAAATATCCACTTCGAGTACAGGGAGGTCAGAATCCAACAGCATCTGCAGTCCTTTTTTAGCCTTTGAATAAGATTTTTGCTCAGGTCCCTCAATTTCAGCCAGAAATAATCTGAAATCACAGAAAAACACACAAACTCATAGTAAAGTCCAGAAAAGTGATTTTTATTTAAAAACTAATAAAAATATAATAAAACTAACTAAAATATACTAAAAACATACTAAAAACAATGCCAAAAAGCGTATAAATTATCCGCTCACCACAACACCAAACTTAAATTATTGCTTGTCCCCAAGCAATTAAAAGTCAAATAGGATAAAAAGAAGAGAATATGCAATGAATTCCAAAAACATCTATGAAGATTAGTCTTAATTAGTTGAGCAGGGCTTTTAGCTTTTTGCTTCTGAACAGTTTTGGCATCTCACTTTATCCTTTGAAGTTCAGAATGATTGGCATCTATAGGAACTCAGAATTCAGATAGTGTTATCGATCAACAATGCGGACCTAACAGAAATTTTCAAACAAGAAGAAGCCATGACAGCCGAAAACAACAACAATGCCAACAATGCAAGGAAGGTGCTTGGTGACTTTACTGCACTTACTCCCGACTTCTATGGGAGAAGTGATGAGCGGATAATTTATACACTTTTTGGCATTGTTTTTAGTATGTTTTCAGTAGGATCTAGTTACTTTTAGGGATGTTTTTATTAGTTTTTATGCTAAATTCACATTTCTGAACTTTACTATGAGTTTGTGTGTTTTTCTTTGATTTTAGGTAAATTCTGGCTGAAATTGAAGGACCTGAGCAAAACTCTGAAAAAAGGCTGACAAAGGACTGCTGATGCTGTTGGATTCTAACCTCCCTGCACTCGAAATAGATTTTCTGGAGCTACAAAACTCCAAATGGCGTGCTCTCAAGGGCATTGGAAAGTAGACATCCAGATCTTTCCAGCAATATATAATAGTTCATTCTTTATTCGAGATTAGACGACGCAAACTGGCGTTCAACGCCAGTTCTACGCTGCATTCTGGAGTCAAACGCCAGAAACACGTCACGAACCAGAGTTGAACACCAAAAACGCGTTACAACTTGGCGTTCAACTCCAAAAGAAGCCTCTGCACGTGTAAAGTTCAAGCTCAGCCCAAGCACACACCAAAGTGGGCCCCGGAAGTGGATTTCTGCATCAATTACTTACTTCTGTAAACCCTAGTAGCTAGTCTAGTATATATAGGACATTTTACTATTGTATTAGATATCTCTGGACGTTTAGTTCTTAGATCATGGAGGCTGGCCTCTCGGCCATGCCTGGACCTTTTAATTATGTATTTTCAACGGTAGAGTTTCTACACTCCATAGATTAAGGTGTGGAGCTCTGCTGTTCCTCATGAATTAATGCAAAGTACTACTGTTTTTCTATTCAATTCAAGCTTATTCCACTTCTAAGATATTCATTCGTACTTCAATATGAATGTGATGATCGTGACAGTCATCATCATTCCCAACCTATGAATGCGTGCCTGACAACCACTTCCGTTCTACCTTAGATTGAATGGGTATCTCTTAGATATCTAATACAAGAGACCGAGTCCGAGATATTAGAATCTTCGTGGTATAAGTTAGAACCCTTGGACGGCCATTCTTGAGATCCGGAAAGTCTAAATCTTGTCTGTGGTATTCCGAGTAGGATCTGGGAAGGGATGGCTGTGACGAGCTTCAAACTCGCGAGTGCTGGGCGTAGTGACAGACGCAAAAGGATCAATGGATCCTATTCCAGTATGATCGAGAACCGACAGATGATTAGCCGTGCTGTGACAGAGCATTTGGACCATTTTCACAGAGAGGACAGGATGTAGCCATTGACAACGGTAATGCCCAACATACAGCTTGCCATGGAAAGAAGTAAGAAGGATTGAAGGAAGGCAGTAGGAAAGCAGAGATTCGACAGCAACAGTACCTCCATACGCTTATCTGAAATTCCTACTAATGATTTACATAAGTATATCTATCTTTATTTTATGCTTTATTAATTATCTAATCTCCCATAACCATATGATTTCGCCTGACTGAGATTTACAAGATGACCATAGCTTACTTCATACCAACAATCTCCGTGGGATCGACCCTTACTCACGTAAGGTTTATTACTTGGACGACCCAGTGCACTTGCTGGTTAGTTGTGCGAAGTTGTGACAAAGAGCTAATATTACGAACGTGCGTATTAAGTTTTTAGCGCCGTTACCAAGGAATGAATGATCACAATTTCGCGTACCAAGTTTTTGGCGCCGTTGCCAGGGATTGTTCGAGTTTGGACAACTGACGGTTCATCTTGTTGCTCAGATTAGGTAATTTACTTTTGTTTTATTTTCAAAAATTTTTCAAAAATATTTCAAAAATTATTCCTTTTGTTTTCAAAAGTCATTCTAAATTTTTAAGAATGAATTCTAAAGTTTCAAAATGGTATGTTGAAGCTTGGCTGGCCATCAAGCTTTAGACTAACCTGGTATGATTCCTGGAATCTTGATTGAGGACTTTGAATTCATTACTTCCTTTTTCCTATATGTTTTCGAAAAAAAAATAATAAACAAAAATCCAAAAAAATAATAAAATCATAAAAATAAAACATATTTTGTGTTTCTTGTTTGAGTCTTAAGTCAATTTTTTTAGTTTGGTGTCAATTGCATTTTTCTAAAAATTTATGTATTTTTCGAAAATTCATGCATTCATAGTGTTCTTCATGATCTTCAAGTTGTTCTTGGTAAGTCTTCTTGTTTGATCTTGATATTTTCTGGTTTTGTATCTTTTGTTGTTTTTCATGTGCATTTTTGCATTCATGGTGTCTAAGCATTAAAGATTTCTAAGTTTGGTGTCTTGCATGTTTTCTTTGCATCAAAAATTTTTCAAAAATATGTTCTTGATGTTCATCATAATCTTCAAAGTGTTCTTGGTGTTCATCTTGACAGTCATAGTGTTCTTGCATGTATCATTGGTTTCGATCCAAAATTTTCATGTTTTGGGTCTTTTTGTTGTTTTTCTCTTTCATCATTAAAAATTCAAAAAAAAAATTAAAAATATATCTTATCCTTTTTTCTCTCAAAATTTCGAAATTTTGGATTGACTTAGTCAAAAATTTTAAAAATAAGTTGTTTCCTGTTAGTTAAGTCAAAATTTCAATTTTAAAAATCTTATCTTTTTCAAAACTTTTTCAAAAATCAAATCTTTTTCATTTTTTTTATGATTTTCGAAAATTTCAAAAATTATTTTCAAAATCTTTTTCTTAATTTTATTTCAAAATTTTTGAAACTTAACTAACAAGTAATGTGATTGGTTCAAAAATTTGAAGTTTGTTACTTTCTTGTTAAGAAAGTTTCAATCTTTAAAATTCTAGAATCTTATCTTTTAGTTTCTTGTCAGTCAAGTAATCAATTTTAATTTTAAAAATTAAATCTTTTTAATTATATCTTTTTATCATATCTTTTATATCATATCTTTTTCAAAATTCTATCTTTTGCAACAATTTGATTTTAAAATATCTTTTCTAACTTCTTATCTTCTTATCTTTTCAAAATTGATTTTCAAATCTTTTTCAACTAACTAATTATCTTTTTGTTTGATTCTTATCTTTTTCAAAAATACCTAACAAATTTTCTCTCTCTAATTTTCGAAAATCCCTTCCCTCTTTTCAAAATTCAATTTTAATTAACTAATTGTTTAAATTTTAATTTAATTTAATTTCAATTTTCATTTTTCAAAAGTTAACTTTAAATTTTATTTTATTATTTGAATTAATTTTCGAAATTCCCTCTCTCTCATCTTCTTCTATTTATTTAATTACTTACTAACACTTCTCTTCATCTCATATCTCTGCTTCTATCCTCACCCTTGTATTTGGATTATCCATTCTTCTTCACTCTTATTCTCTTTCTTCTTCTACTAACAATAAGGAACCTCTTTACTGTGACATAGAGGATTTCTCTTCTTTTCTTGTTCTCTTTTCTTTCATATGAGCAGGAACAAAGAAAAAGGCATTCTTGTTGAAGCTGATCCAGAACCTGAAAGGACTCTGAAGAGAAAACTAAGAGAAGCTAAATTACAACAATCCAGAGACAACCTTACTGAAATTTTCGAACAAGAAAAGGAGATGGCAGCCAAACCTAACAACAATAATGCAAGGAGAATGCTTGGTGATTATACTACACCTTCTTCCAAGTTTGATGGAAGAAGTATCTCAATTCCTACCATTGGAGCAAACAATTTTGAGCTGAAACCTCAATTAGTTGCTCTAATGCAACAGAACTGCAAATTCCATGGACTTTCATCAGAAGATCCCTATCAGTTGTTAACTGAGTTTTTGCAGATATGTGAGACTGTAAAGACAAATGGAGTAGATCCTGAAGTCTACAGGCTCATGCTTTTTCCTTTTGCTGTAAGAGACAGAGCTAGAACATGGTTAGACTCATAACCTAAGGATAGCCTGGACTCCTGGGATAAGCTGGTCACAACCTTCTTGGCTAAGTTCTTTCCTCCTCAAAAGCTGAGCAAGCTTAGAGTGGATGTTCAGACCTTCAAGCAAAAAGATGGTGAATCCCTCTATGAAGCTTGGGAAAGATACAAGTAGATGACCAAAAGGTGTCCTCCTGACATGCTTTCAGAATAGACCATTCTGGATATATTCTATTATGGTCTGTCTGAGTTCTCCAAGATGTCACTGGACCATTCTGCAGGTGGATCCATTAGAAAATGCCTGCAGAAGCTCAAGAACTTATTGACATGGTTGCAAATAATCAATTCATGTATACTTCTGAGAGAAATTCCGTGAATAATGGGACACCTCAGAAGAAGGGAGTTCTTGAAATTGATGTTCTGAATGCCATATTGGCTCAGAACAAAGTGTTGACTCAGCAAGTCAACATGATTTCCGAAAGTCTGAATGGATGGCAAAATGCATCCAACAGTACTAAAGAGGCATCTTCTGAAGAAGAAGCTTATGATCCTGATAACCCTGCAATAGCAGAGGTAAATTAAATGGGTGAACCTTATGGAAACACCTATAATTCATCATGGAGAAATCATCTAAATTTCTCATGGAAGGATCAACAAAAGCCTCAACAAGGCTTTAAAAATGGTGGAAGAAACAGGCTCAGCAATAGCAAGCCTTTTCCATCATCTTCTCAGCAACAGACAGAGAATTCTGAACAAAATATCTCTAATTTAGCAAACTTAGTCTCTGATCTGTCCAAGGCCACTTTAAGTTTCATGAGTGAAACAAGGTCCTCCATAAGAAATTTGGAGGCACAAGTGGGCCAGCTGAGTAAGAAAATCACTGAAACCCCTCCTAGTACTCTCCCAAGCAATACTGAAGAGAATCCAAAAAGGGAGTGCAAGGCCATTGACATAATCAACATGGCCGAACCTAGAAAGGAAGGAGAGGACGTGAATCCCAATGAGGATGACCTCATGGGACGTCTCTCAAGCAAGAAGGAGTTCCTTATTAAGGACCCAAAGGAATCTGAGGCTCATATAGAGACCATAGAGATTCTACTAGACCTCCTTCTGCAATTCATGAGCTCTGAAGACTATTCTTCCTCTGAAGAGGATGAAGATGTAATTGGAGAGCAAGTTGCTCAATACCTAGGAGCCATCATGAAGCTGAATGCCAAGCTGTTTGGTAATGAGACTTGGGAAGATGAACCTCCCTTGCTCATTAGTGAACTAGATACATGGGTTCAGCACACTTTACCTCAAAAGAGACAAGATCCTGGAAAATTCTTAATACCCTGTATCATAGGCACCATGACCTTTGAGAAAGCTCTGTGTGACCTAGGGTCAGGTATAAATCTTATGCCACTCTTTGTAATGGAGAAGCTGGGGATCATTGAGGTACAACCTGCCACATTCTTATTACAATTGGTAGACAATTCAGTAAGACAAGCTTATGGATTAGTAAAGGACATGTTAGTAAAGGTTGAAGGCCTTTACATCCCTGCTGATTTCATAATCTTAGACACTAGGAAGGAAGAGGATGAATGCATCATCCTTGAAAGACCTTTCCTAGCCACAGCAGGAGCTGTGATAGATGTTAACAGAGGAGAACTAGTCCTTCAATTGAATGGGGACTACCTTGTGTTTAAGGCCCAATGCTATCCTTCTGTAACAATGGAGAGGAAGCATGAAAAGCTTCTCTCAGTACAGAGTCAAACAAAGCCCCCACAATCAAACTCTAAGTTTGGTGTTGGGAGTCTACAAACATTGACCTGATCACCTTTGTGGCTCCGTGAGAGTCCACTGTCAAGCTATTGACATTAAAGAAGTGCTTATTGGGAGGCAACCCAATTTTTATTTATCTAATTTTATTTTTATTGTTCTTTTATGTTTTATTAGGTTCATGATCATGTGGAGTCACGAAAAAATACTAAAATTAAAAACAGAGTCAAAAACAGCAGAAGAAAAATCACACCCTAGAGGAAGGACTTACTGGCGTTTAAACGCCAGTAAGGAGCATCTGGCGTTGAACGCCAGAAACAAGCAACATCCTGGCGTTCAAACACCAAGAATACACCCTGAGAAGAGCTGGCGCTGAACGCCAGAAACAAGCATGGAACTGGCGTTCAACGCCAGAAACATGCTGCAATTGGGCGTTGATCGCTGAGAACAAGCATCACTTCGGCGTTTAAACGCCAGAATTGCATGCAAAGGTGTTTTACACGCCTAATTGGTGCAGGGATGTAAATCCTTGACACCTTAGGATTTGTGGACCCCACAGGATCATTTCAGGATCTGTAGACCCCACAGGATCCCCACCTACCTCAATTCACCTTCTGTCTTCTTCACCAATCACCTCAATCTCTCTTCCCCATCACCTCTTTACCACTCACATCCATCCATCTCTCCCCCACCCAATCCCACCCATATGGCCGAAACATACACATCTCTCCCTCTCCTCCATATCTTCTTCTCATTCTTCTATTCTTTCTTCTTTTGCTCGAGGGCGAGCAACATTCTAAGTTTGGTGTGGTAAAATCATAGCTTTTTTTCTTTTCCATATCCATTGATGGCACCTAAGCCAAAGAAACCTCAAAAAAAAAAAAGAAGAGAAAAGGGAAGACAATTGCTTCCACCTCCGAGTCATGGGAGATGGAGAGATTCATCTCAAGGATCCATAGCTCAGTAGTAGAGCATTTGACTGCAAATCAAGAGATCCCTGAGATACATCAGGGGATACATTTTCCTCCACAACTATTGGGAGCAACTAAGGATAGGAGCACCAAAATCACTAGGGATCAAGCAACAAAGGCAAGGAAGAGACATAGAGGAGCTCAAAAAGCACCATTGATCCTTCAAGAAGGCGCCACCCTCACTAAGGTGGACTCATTCCTTAACTTCCTTGTTCTTAATTCTCTGTTTTTCGATTTTATGCTATATGTTTATTTATGTTTTGTGTCTCTACTTCATGATCATTAGTATTTAGTAACTATGTCTTAAGGCTATAAATAAATTCCATAAATCCTTCACCTCTCTTAAATGAAAAATGTTTTAATTCAAAAGAACAAGAAGTACATGAGTTTCGAATTTATCCTTGAATTTAGTTTAATTATATTGATGTGGTGACAATACTTTTTATTTTCTGAATGAATGCTTGAACAGTGCAGATTTTTGATCTTGTTGTTTATGAATGTTAAAATTGTTGGCTCTTGAAAAAATGATGAACAAAGAGAAATGTTATTGTCAATCTAAAAAATCATAAATTTGATTCTTGAAGCAAGAAAAAGCAGTGAAAAAGCAAAAGCTTGCGAAAAAAAAATAGAAAGAAAAAGAAAAAAGCAAGTAGAAAAAGCCAATAGCCCTTAAAACCAAAAGGCAAGGGTAATAAAAAAAAGGGATCCAAGGCTTTGAGCATCAGTGGATAGGAGGGCCTAAAGGACTAAAATTCTGGCCTAAGCGGCTAAACCAAGTTGTCCCTAACCATGTGCTTGTGGCGTGAAGGTGTCAAGTGAAAAGCTTGAGACTGAGCGGTTAAAGTCGTGATCTAAAGCAAAAAGAGTGTGCTTAAGAACCCTGGACACCTCTAATTGGGGACTCTAGCAAAGCTGAGTCACAATCTGAAAAGGTTCACCCAGTTATGTGTCTGTGGCATGTATGTATCCGGTGGTAATACTGGAAAACAGAGTGCTTTGGGCCATGGCCAAGACTCATAAAAGTAGCTGTGTTCAAGAATCAATAACACTATCTGAAATTCTAAGTTCCTATAGATGCCAATCATTCTGAACTTCAAAGGATAAAGTGAGATGCCAAAACTATTCAGAGGCAAAAAGCTACAAGTCCCTCTCATCTAATTAGAATTAATATTCATTGATATTTTGGAATTTATAGTATATTCTCTTCTTTTTATCCTATTTGATTTTTAGTTGCTTGGGGACAAGCAACAATTTAAGTTTGGTGTTGTGATGAGCGGATAATTTATACTTATTCATATTAACTGCATGGTTTTACTTTCCCTTCCTTATTATATCATATTGTGAAAAACATGTTTTTCTAAGCTTTAAAAACTAATTATTTTAATTACCTTTATTTCCATTCGATGCTGTGATTAGTGTGTTGAGTAGTTTCAGATTTTCTATGGCAGAATGACTTAAAGGATGGAAAAGGAAACATACAAAAATGGAAGGAGAAAGCAAAATGGAGCTTTGAAGGAAATTGGTATTCACGCGATCGCATGGACGACGCGATCGCGTGCCAGAAGCGAAGATGCAGCGACGCGGCCGCATGACTGACGCGACCGCGTGACATAAGCAGAACGCATATGATGCAGACGCGTGACTGACGTGACCGCGTGGCAAGGAAAAGCTCCGAATGACGCAACCGCGTGACCCACGCGGACGCGTGACAGAGGCCACGTATCAGAATTTACAGAATACGCCCCCAGCGACTTCTGAAGCCCTTATTGGCCTAGATCCAAGTACAGACAGCATAGACCAGAGGTTATAAAGTGTGGGAATGCACCCATTCAAAGGGAGCTCGCATATTTTATTTTTCAATGATTTAGATTTAGTTGAGAGGGAGATCTTCTCCTCTCTCTCTTTGGATTTAGGATTTCTTCTCGCTTTAAGAGTGACTCTCAATCCAAGTTTTATATTTCTTTGCTTTAAACTTCCTTTTACTTTATTTATTTATTTCAGTATCTGAGTTGGCTATTTACCTTTATAATTGAATCTATGAATTCTTCCATGTTACAGACTGTTATTTGAATTAATGATAATTGAGGTATTTTCAGTTTATGATTGTTCTCTTTGATTTAAGTTACCATTGCTTCCCATCTAAGGACATTTTTATTATTTCAGCAATTTTACTTTTTCCCCTTTTGGTCCTGGTTAAGAATTCAGTAACTCAACAGTTATTAAACTCAACATAATTGATAATCGTTATCTTGCTAATTGAGCTGAACTTAAGTAATCCCAACCTTTTCCTAGGAAATAAATAGGATTCAAAGGTCAATTTAATTAGTCCCTTGACTTTCCTTTGCCCTAGTAAAGGTTGACCAAGTGGAGTTTAGATTCAACTTTCATTATAGTTGAGAGAGATAACTACGTTGGACCTCCAACTTCTCTTACCTTGCCAAAAGTCTGCTTTACAGTATTTATTTATTTTAATTGCCATTTACTTTACTTGTCATTTAAATTACTTGCTTCTCATCTTCTAAACCCCGATTACAACCTTTATAGCCAATAATAAGAACATACCTCCTTGCAGTTCCTTGAGAAGACGACCCGAGGTTTGAATACTCGGTTAACAATTTTTAAAGGGGTTTGTTACTTGTGACACCCAAAACGTTTGTACGAAGGGATTTTTGTCGGTTTAGAGACTATATCTACAACGCGACTGTTTTTATGACATTCTTTACTGGCAAAAATCCTAACGTCAGTGTCCTTCTGACATGCTTTCAGAATGGAGCATCATAGGTATTTTCTATGATGGTCTATCTGAATTGTCCAAGATGTCATTGGACAGCTCTGCTGGAGGATCTCTTCATCTGAAGAAGATGCCTGCAGAAGCTCAGAAACTCATTGAAATGGTTGCAAATAACCAATTCATGTATACCTCTGAAAGGAATCCTGTGAATAATGGGACAAATCAGAAGAAATGAGTTCTTGAGATTGATACTCTGAATGCCATATTGGCTCAGAACAAAATATTGACTCAACAAGTCAATATGACTTTTCAAAGTCCGTCTAGAATGCAAGCAGCAACAGGTAGTACCAAAGAAGCTTCATCTGAAGAAGAAGCTTATGATCCTGAGAACCCAGCAATGGAAGAGGTGAATTACATGGGAGAACCCTATGGAAACACCTATAATCCTTCATGGAGAAATCATCCAAACCTCTCATGGAAGGATCAACAGAGGCCTCAACAAGGCTTCAACAACAATAATGGTGGATGAAATAGGTTTAGCAATAGCAAGCCTTTTCCATCATCTTCTCAGCAACAGACAGAGAATTCTAAGCAGAGCCACTCTGACTTAGCAACCATAGTCTCTGATCTAATTAAAACCACTCAAAGTTTCATGACTGAAACAAGGTCCTCCATTAGAAATTTGGAGGCACAAGTGGGTCAGCTGAGTAAGAAAGTTGCTGAACTCCCTCCTAGTACTCTTCCAAGCAATACAGAAGAGAATCCAAAAGGAGAGTGCATGGCCATCACCATAACCCACACGGCCGAACCTGAAAAAGAGGAAGAGGCAGTGATCTCCACTGAGGAAGATCTCACTGGACGTCCACTAGCCTCCAAGGAGTTCCCTCATGAGGAACCATGGGAATCTGAGGCTCACACTGAGACCATAGAGATTCCATTGAATTTACTTCTGCCATTCATGAGCTCTGATGAGTATTCTTCCTCTCAAGAGGATGAAGATGTTACTGAAGAGCGAGTTGCTAAGTACCTTGGAGCAATCATGAAACTAAATGCCAAGTTATTTGGTAATGAGACTTGGGAGGATGAACCCCCCTTGCTCACCAAGGAACTGGATGACTTGACTAGGCAGAGATTACCCCAAAAGAGACAAGATCCTGGAAAGTTCTCAATACCTTGCACCATAGGCACCATGACCTTTGAAAAGGCTCTGTGTGACCTAGGGTCAAGCATAAACCTCATGCCTCTCTCTGTAATGGAGAAACTAGGAATTTTTGAGGTGCAAGCTGCAAAAATCTCATTAGAGATGGCAGACAATTCAAGGAAACAAGCTTATGGACTTGTAGAGGATGTCTTGGTATAGGTTGAAGACCATTACATCCCTGCTGATTTCATAATCTTAGAGACTGGGAAGTGTATGGATGAATCCATTATCCTTGGCAGACCCTTCCTAGCCACAGCAAAAGCTGTGATTGATGTTGACAGAGGAGAATTGGTCCTTCAAGTGAATAAGGACTCCCTTGTATTTAAGGCTCAAGGATCTCTCTCTATAACCATGGAAAGGAAGCATGAAAATCTTTTCTCAATACAAAGTCAAACAAAGCCCCCACATTCAAACTTTAAGTTTGATGTTGGGAGGCCACAACCAAACTCTAAGTTTGGTGTTGAGAGGCCACAACTAAACTCTAAGTTTGGTGTTGAGAGGCCATCATCATGCTCTGAGTATCTGTGAGGCTCCATGAGAGCTCACTGTCAAGCTACTGACATTAAAGAAGCGCTTGTTGGGAGGCAACCCAATTTTACTTATCTATGTTAAATTTCTATTGTTATTTTATGTTTTCTGTAAGTTGATGATCATGTGAAGTCACAAAAACAATTGAAAAAGCAAAAACAAACTAAAAAACAGAATGAAAAATAGCACACCCTGGAGGAGAAAGCTACTGGCGTTTAAACGCCAGTAAGGGCAGCAGAATGGGCGTTAAACGCCCAGTCCGGCACCATTCTGGGCGTTTAATGCCAGAAAGGGGCACAGAGCTGGCATTTAACGCCAGAAAAGGGCAAGAAGCTGGCGTTAAATGCCAGAAATGGGCAGCAACCTGGCGTTTAACGCCAGGATTAGCAGAAAAGGGCGTTTTGCACGCCACTTAGTGCAGGGATGAAAAATCCTTGACACCTCAGGATCTGTGGACCCCACAGGATCCTCACCTACCCCACCTCTCTCTCTCTTCTTCACCCATTCACCAATCACCTTAATACCTCTTCCCCAAAACCCCTCACCTATCAAATCCTACCCTTTTCTCCATAAACCCTTCACCAATCCACATCAATCTATCATAAAACCCCACCTACCTCACCATTCAAATTCAAACCACTTTCCCTCCCAAACCCACCCTATATGGCCGAACTCTAACCCTCCCTCCACTCCTATATAAACCCATCTTCACTCCCTCATTTTCACACATCTTCAACACTACCTTTCCCCCCTTGGCCGAATCACTCCCACTTCTCCATCTCCTCCATTTACTTCTTCTTCTACTCCTTTCTTTCTTCTTTTGCTCGAGGACGAGCAAACCTTCTAAGTTTGATGTGGCAAAAGCTTTGCCTTTTATTTTTCCATAACCATTTAGGGCACCTAAGGCCGGAGAAACCTCTTGAAAGAGGAAAGAGAAGGCAAAAGCTTCCACTTCCGAGTCATGGGAGATGGAGAGATTCATCTCAAGGGTGCATCAAGACCACTTCTATGAAGTCGTGGCCAAGAAGAAGGTGATTCCTGAGGTCCCTTTCAAACTCAAAAAGGGTGAATATCCGGAGATCCGACATGAGATTCGAAGAAGAGGTTGGGAAGTTCTCACCAACCCCATTCAACAAGTCGGAATCTTAATGGTTCAAGAGTTCTATGCCAATGCATGGATCACCAAGAACCATGATCAAAATGTGAACCCGGACCCAAAGAATTGGCTTACAATGGTTCGGGGGAAATGCTTAGATTTTAGTCCGGAAAATGTAAGGTTCGCATTCAACTTGTCAATGATGCAAGGAGATGCACACCCCTACACTAGAAGGGTCAACTTTGATCAAAGGTTGGACCAAGTCCTCATAGACATTTGTGAAGAGGGCGCTCAATGGAAAAGAGATTCAAGAGGAAAGCCGGTTCAACTAAGAAGGCATGACCTCAAACCCGTGGTTAAAGGATGGTTAGAGTTCATCCAACGCTCAATCATTCCCACTAGCAACCGGTCTGAAGTTACTATAGACCGGGCTATCATGATCCATAGCATCATGATTAGAGAGGAAGTAGAAGTTCATGAGGTTATATCCCAAGAACTTTACAAGGTGGCGGACAAGTCCTCTACTTTGGCAAGGTTAGCCTTCCCTCATCTCATCTGTCACCTTTGCAATTCGGCTGGAATTGACATAGAGGAAGATATCCTCATTGATGAGGACAAGCCCATCACTAAGAAAAGGATGGAGCAAACATGAAATCCCACTCATGGACAAGAGCATGAGGAAATTCCTCATCATGAAATCCCTCAGATGCCTCAAGGGATGCATTTTCCTCCACAAAATTATTGGGAGCAAATCAACACCTCCCTAGGAGAATTAAGCTCCAATATGGGACAACTAAGGGTGGAGCACCAAAAGCATTCCATCCTCCTCCATGAAATTGGAGAAGACCAAAGAACAATGAGAGAGGAGCAACAAAGGCAAGGAAGAGACATTGAGGAGTTCAAACACTCCATAAGATCTTCAAGAGGAAGAACAAGCTGCCATCACTAAGGTGGACCCGTTCTTTAATTTTCTTGTTCTTTATTTCCTGTTTTTTGGATTTTTATGCTTTATGTTTATTTATGTTTGTGTCTTTATTACATGATCACTAGTGTCTAAGTGTCTATGCCTTAAAGCTATGAAAATGAATCCATCACCTTTCTTAAATAAAGAGTGTTTTAATTGAAAAGGAAAAGAAGTGCATGAATTTCAAATTTTAAAACAGTTTAATTATTCTGATGTGGTGGCAATACTTTTGTCTTTCTGAATGAATGCTTGAACAGTGCATATTTTTGATATTGTTGATTCATGATTGTTAAAATTGTTGGCTCTTGAAAGAATGATGGAAAAGGAGAAATGTTATTTGATAATCTGAAAAATCATAAAAATGATTCTTGAAGCAAGAAAAAGCAGTAAAAAAAAAAAGCTTGCAAAAAAAATATATATGCGAAAAAAATGCGAAAAAAAAGAAAAAAAAAAGAGAAAAAAAAGAGAAAGAAAAAGCAAGCAAAAAAAGCCAATAGCCCTTTAAACCAAAAGGCAAGGGTAAAATAAAAAAGATCCAAGGCTTTGAGCATTAGTGGATAGGAGGGCCCACAGGAATAAAATCCTGGCCTAAGCGGCTAAACCAAGCTGTCCCTAACCATGTGCATGTGGCGTGAAGGTGTCAAGTGAAAACTTGAGACTGAGCGGTTAAAGTTGTGGTCCAAAAGCAAAAAGAGTGTGCTTAAGAGCTCTGGACACCTCTAATTGGGGACTCTAGCAAAGCTGAGTCACAATCTGAAAAGGTTCACCCAGTTATGTGTCTGTGGCATTTATGTATCCGGTGGTAATACTGGAAAACAAAATGCTTTGGGTCATGGCCAAGACTCATAAAGTAGCTGTGTTCAAGAATCAACATATTTAACTAGGAGAATCAATAACACTATCTGAATTCTGAGTTCTTATAGATGCCAATCATTCTGCACTTCAAAGGATAAAGTGAGATGCCAAAACTGTTCAGAAGCAAAAAGCTAAAAGCCCCGCTCATCTAATTAAGACTGATCTTCATAGATGTTTTTGGAATTCATTGTATCTTCTCTTCTTTTTATCCTATTTGACTTTTAGTTGCTTGGGGACAAGCAACAATTTAAGTTTGGTGTTGTGATGAGCGGATAATTTATACGCTTTTTGGCATTATTTTTAGTATGTTTTTAGTATATTTTAGTTAGTTTTTATTATATTTTTATTAGTTTTTAAATTAAAATCACTTTTCTGGACTTTACTATGAGTTTGTATGTTTTTCTGTGATTTCAGGTATTTTCTGGCTTAAATTGCGGGACCTGAGCAAAAATCTGATTCAGAGGCTGAAAAAGGACTGCAGATGCTGTTGGATTCTGACCTCCCTGTACTCGAGGTGGATTTTTTGGAGCTACAGAAGCTCAATGGGCTCGCTCTCAATTGTGTTGGAAAGTAGACATCCTGGGCTTTCTATCAATATATAATAGTCCATACTTTGCCTGAGATTTGATGGCCCAAACAGGCGTTCCAAGTCAGCTTAAGAATTATGTTGTCAAAACGCCAGAACTGGCACAAAAGCTGGAGTTAAACGCCCAAACTGGCACAAAAGCTAGCATTTAACTCTAAGAAAAGTCTCTACACATGGAAGCTTCAATGCTCAGCCCAAGCACATACCAAGTGGGCCCGAAAGAAGATTTCTGCATTAATTACTTATTTCTGTAAACCCTAGGCTACTAGTTCTCTATAAATAGGACCTTTTACTATTGTATTTTCATCTTTGAATCATGTTTTTATGATTGAACCCTCTTTGGGAGGCTGGACATTCGGCCATGCCTAGACCTTGTTCTTATGTATTTTCAACGGTGGAGTTTTTACACACCATAGATTAAGGTATGGAGCTCTGCTGTTCTTCATGAATTAATACAATTACTATTGTTCTTCTATTCAATTCACGCCTACTTCTTCTCTAAGATATTCATTCGTTTTTCAACTTCATGAATGTAATGATTCGTGACACTCATCATCATTCTCACCTATGAACATGTGCCTGACAACCACCTCTGTTCTACTAGCAATGGCTTGAATGCGTATCTCTTGGGTTTCTAATCTAAGATTGGAACCTTCGTGGTATAGGCTAGAATTATTGGCGGTCATTCTTGAGATCCGGAAAGTCTAAACCTTATCTGTGGTATCCAGAGTAGGATCTGGGAAGGGATGACTGTGACGAGCTTCAAACTCGCGATTGTTGGGCGTGTGACAGACGCAAAAGGATCAATAGATCCTATTCCAACATGATCGAGAACCGGCAGATGATTAGCCGTGCGGTGACATCACATTTTGAACATTTTCACTGAGAGGACGGGAAGTAGCCATTGACAACGGTGATGCCCAACATAAAGCTTGCCATGGAAGGGAGTATGAATGGTTGGAAGAAGGCAATAGGAAAGCAGAGGTTCAGAAGGAACAAAGCATCTTCATACGCTTATCTAAAATTCCTACCAATGAATTACATAAGTATCTCTATCTTTATTCTATGTTTTATTCATCTTTTAATTATCACTTCTCCATAACCATTTGAATCTGCCTGACTGAGATTTACAAGATGACCATAGCTTGCTTCAAGCCGACAGTCTCCGTGGGAACGACCCTTACTCACGTAAGGTATTACTTGGACGACCCAGTGCACTTGCTGGTTAGTTGTGCGGAATTGTGACAAAGTGTGATTCACGTTTGAGAGCTCCAAGTCTTTGGCGCCATTGTTGATGATCATAATTCCGTGCAACAAGTTTTTGCCCAGGATGTCTACTTTCCAACGCAATTGAGAGCGCGCCAATTGGGCTTCTGTAGCTCTAGAAAATCTACTTCGAGTGCAGGGAGGTCAGAATACAACAGCATCTGCAGTCCTTTTTCAACCTCTAAATCAGATTTTTGCTCAGGTCCCTCAATTTCAGCCAGAAAATACCTGAAATCACAGAAAAACACACAAACTCATAATAAAGTCCAGAAATGTGATTTTTATTTAAAAACTAATAAAAACATAATAAAAACTAACTAAAATATATTAAAAACATACTAAAAACAATGCCAAAAAGCGTATAAATTATCCGCTCATCATACAGCAGCACCTTTTGTCCTTCAGTGAAATCCCTCCTTGCTATCTTCTGATCATGCCACCTTTTTGTGTTATCTTTGTAGATCTTTGCACTCTCATATGCTTGATTCCTAAACTCTTCCAGCTCATTGAGTTGGATAAGCCTCCTTTCTCCAGTAGCTTGATCATCAAAGTTCAACATTTTCAGAGCTCAGAATGCTCGATGCTCAAGCTCAACTGGTAAGTGACAAGCCTTACCAAACACCAATTGGTATGGAGACATCCCAATAGGTGTTTTGAAGGCTGTCCTGTAGGCCCATAATGCATCATCTAGCTTCTTAGACCAATCATTTCTTGAGCTTTCAACAGTTTTTTCAAGAATTCTTTTGAGCTCCCTATTTGAAATCTCTGCTTGCCCGTTGGTCTGTGGGTGGTATGAAGTTGCCACTTTGTGCTTGACTCCATATGTGAGAAGGAGTGGTTCAAGTTGCCTATTGCAGAAGTGTGTTCCTCCATCACTGATGAGAGCTCTAGGAACTCCAAATCTACTGAAGATATTCTTCCTCAAAAAGCTCATTACAACCTTGTTGTCATTTGTTGGAGTGGCTATGGCATCTACCCACTCTGACACATAATCTACAGCCACCAATATATAACTGTTTGAGTAGGAGGATGGAAAAGGTCCCATAAAATCAATTCTCCACACGTCAAATAATTCTAACTCCATTATGAACCTCTGTGGCATCTCATTTCTCTTGGGTAGATTGCCAGCCGTTTGGCATTCATCACACCTTGACACCAAGTCCTTTGCATCTTTGAAAATGGTTGGCCAGTAAAACCCACATTATAGCACCTTGGCTGCAGTTCTTTCCCCACTAAAATGGCCTCCATATGCAGATCCATGACATTGCCAAAGAACTTCTTGTCCTTCCTCATGGAAAATACACATTCTCAAGATTCCATCAGCACACTTTTTGAACAAATAGGGCTCATCCCAGATGTAGTGTTTAGCATCTTTGATTAGTTTTTTTCTCATGTGTTTGTTGATGTTGGTTGGTAGTTCCCCAATAGCCTTGAAGTTAGCTATGTCTGCAAACCAAGGGGCTTCTTGGATCATCATCAACTGCTCATCAGGGAAGCTCTCATTCACTGCAAACTGGTGTGCCTCCTCTTCTTCTTGTGGAATCCTTGAGAGGTTGTCAGCTACTTTGTTTTCTGCTCCACTCCTATCTTTAATTTCAATGTCAAACTCTTGGAGTAGCAGAATCCATCTTATTAGTCTGGGCTTGGACTCTTGTTTGGTGAGCAAGTATTTGAGTGCTGCATGATCAGTGAATACAATTACTTTAGAGCCAATAAGATATGATCTAAATTTATCAAAAGCAAAGACAATGGCAAGTAATTCCTTCTCTGTAGTGGTATAGTTCCTTTTATTCTCATTAAGGACCTTGCTAGCATAGTAAATGACATGCACCAATTTGTCCTTCTTTTGTCCTAAAACAGCACCCACAGCAAAATCTGATGCATCACACATCAACTCATAAGGTAAATCCCAGCATGGTGGTGCTATGATAGGTGCAGATGAGAGTTTGTTCTTAAGTTCTTCAAAGGCTAGCATGCATTCATTATCAAAAACAAAAGGTATATTAGAGACAAGTAGCTTGCTCAAAGGTTTGGTAACCTTGGAGAAGTCTCTAATGAATCTCCTATAAAAGCCAGCATCCTAGAAAACTTCTAATTGCTTTGACATTGCAAGGAGGGGGTAACTTTTCAATCACCTCCTCCTTAGCCTTGTCCACCTCTATGCCCCTTTTTGAGATCTTATGACCAAGAACCACCCCCTCTGCAACCATGAAATGGCATTTCTCCCAGTTCAAAACAAGGTTGGTCTCTTGGCATCTCTTTAGCACCAAGGCTAAGTGGTGTAAGCAATTAGAATTTAAGTTACCAAATACAGAGAAGTCATCCATAAACACTTCAATGAACCTTTCAATCATGTCTGAAAATATGGAGAGCATGCACCTTTGGAATGTTGCAGGTGCATTGCACAATCCAAAGGGCATTCTCCTATAAGCAAAGACACCATATGGACAAGTAAATGAAGTTTTCTCCTGGTCCTTGGGGTCTACAACTATTTGGTTGTAACCCGAATAACCGTCTAGAAAGCAATAGTATTCATGTCCGGCTAATCTCTCAAGCATCTGATCCATGAAAGGCAGAGGGAAGTGATCTTTCCTGGTGGCTTCATTAAGCTTCCTATAGTCAATGCACATGCGCCAGCCAGTCACTGTTCTTGTGGGTATCAGCTCATTCTTCTCATTTGGTACAACAGTGACCTCTCCTTTCTTTGGCACTACTTGCACAGGACTTACCCAAGGACTGTCTGAGATGGGATAAATCACCCCTGCTTGCCATAACTTCAACACTTCTTTTTGGACCACTTCATTCATGGTTGGATTCAGCCTTCTTTGTTGCTATCTTGAAGGCTTAGAACCTTCTTCAAGTAGAATCTTGTGCATGCACATTGAAGGACTGATTCCTTTTAAGTCTGCAAGTGTCCAGCCTATAGCATCCTTGTGTTGTTTCAGCACTTGGATAAGCTCTTCTTCTTGCTCCTTACTAAAGCTTGAATTGATGATCACTGGGTAAGTGTTGTTGTCACCCAAATATGCATATTTCAGGCTTGGTGGTAAGGTCTTCAGCTCTAGTTTTGGTGCCTCTACTTCCTTGTTGTCCTTGTGGTTCAGCATGATAGAATTCTCTATGGTTTCTTGTGGTAGTTCTCCACTTGATGCTTGTTATTCTAACTCCATAGTTCCTTCACATTGTTCTTCTTCCAAAATCCCTTGAACTATCTATTCTATGGTGTCTACCATCATGGATTCTCTTATGAATTTCTTGGGGTAACTCATTGCCTTAAAGACATTGAACACCATCTTTTCTTCATGCAATCTCAAGACTAGTTTCTCTTTTTGCACATCAATGATGGCTCCAGCAGTAGCTAGGAATGGCCTTCCTAGGATGATTGATGTGTTAGCTTCTTCTTCTATATCCAGCACAACAAAGTCAGCTGAAAAAATGAATTCTCCCACTTTCACCAACAAGTCTTCCACTACCCCATGTGGAAACTTGAATGTTCTGTCAGCCAATTGGAGTGCCATTCTTGTTGGCTTGGCTTCCTCAATCTTCATCCTCCTCATCATGGTTAAGGACATGAGATTGATGCTAGCTTCCAAGTCACACAAGGCTTTCTCAATATTGATATCCCCTATGATGCAGGAGATTTAGAAACTCCCTGGGTCTTTTATTTTCTTAGGGAGCTTCTTTTGTATGATGGCACTACACTCCTCAATTAGCACTATGATCTCCTTTTCTTTCCAGTTTCTTTTTCTTGTCATGAGCTCCTTCAAAAATTTTGCATAGAGTGGCATTTGCTCCAATGCTTCAGCAAATGGTATGTTGATTTGGAGCTTCTTGAAAATCTCTAAGAATCTAGAGAATTGGCTATCTTTCCCATTTTTCCTTAGCCTTTGTGGATATGGTGCCTTAGGCACATAAGGCTTCAAGATTGGCTTTGGTGTGGATGGGGCAGGGGCTTCTTCTTCTTCAATTCTTGTTTTCAGGCTTTTCTGTAGCTCCTTTTTCTTAGTGGCTCTGTTTTTGGGTTGCTTCTTCTACAACTTTTTCGCTTCTAAGTGTGATGGCCTTGCATTCCCCTCTTGGGTTGGCCATGGTATCACTGGAAAATGTATGTGTAGACATAGGAATTTTCTTGGATAGAATCCCTACTCGTGCTTCTAATTTTGAAATAGCTGCGCCTTGATTCTTTAGATTCGATCTGTACTCTTCTTGGTTGGCATCTATCCTCCTGTCAGCTTGTGTTTGTCTCTCCAAAAGAGTGGAAATAGCTCCTGTCAGATGTGATGACAGTTGTGCTATTGCAGCCTCTACTCTCTCAAAGTTGCTCTTGATTACACATGGTTGCATGGTTGAGGTTGATGCGTCTTGATGGGGGTTGTTGTGTGTTTGTTGATTGGAATGATATGATGTGTTTTGTGAATTGTGGTAGGGTCTGCTGTTGCTTGATTGATGGTTGGGGTTGTGATTGTGGTATTGATTGGCTTGATATGGCTTGTTATGGTCTTGGTTGTGGCTTTGTTGGTTCCCCCACCCAAAATTTGGGTGGTTTCTCCAACCTGGGTTGTATGTTTTGGAGTTTGGATCATATGGTGGTCTAGAATTGTTCACATAGTTAGCTTGCTCCCATTCACCTTCAACTTATGGTGTATCTCCTTTTTATTGAGGGGCTTGGGCTTGAATGGCTGAGACTTGATTACTCTCCATCTTCTTGGTCAAAGCTGCTAGTTGTGCAGTGATCAGCTTGTTTTTGGCCAGCAGGGCATCCATTGAACTGAGCTCCATTACTCCTCTATTTTGAGTTCTATCTGAGGCATAGAAGTACTCATTCTCAGCCAAAGTCTCAATGACATCTATGGCTTCTTCAATGGTTTTCTTCTTGTTGAGTGAGCCTCCTAAAGAATGATCTACTGCTTGCTTTGACTCATATGACAGCCCTTCATAGAAGATGTGTAGTTGCACCCACTCATTGAACATATCCGGTGGGCATTTTTTTTCAAATTTTTGAACCTCTCCCGAGCTTCATAGAGTGTTTCACCATCTTGCTATCTGAAAGTTTACACTTCAGCTCTTAGCCTGTTGACTCTCTATGGAGGATAGAATCTTGCTAGAAATTTGTTTACAATATCATCCCATGTGATTAGGCTCTCCTTGGGAAATGCTTCCAACCACTTTGCTGCCTTATCTCTGAGTGAGAAAGGGAACAAAAGTAGCTTGCAAGTGTCAGGGTGTACACCATTGGACTTTACAGTATCACAGATCCTCAAGAATGTAGTGAGATGTTGGTTTGGGTCCTCCTGGGTACCTTCTCCATATGAACAGTTGTTCTGGACAAGTGTGATGAGTTGAGGTTTTAACTCAAAGTTGTTAGCATGGATTGTTGGCTTCAGAATGCTGCTGCCACAGTTTTCTGGATTTGGGTTGATGTAGGAGCCTAAGACTCTCCTCTCTTGCCCAACATGATTGCCAGCATCCTCCCCAATATTGTTATGCACTTTTTCCTCCATATTAGTTCTTAGATCCTCCTCCACTAGTTCCTCTCCTACTATGCCTTTGCCTGTTGCTTCCATCCTTAATCTAAAGAAGGTCCTCTCAGGTTCACTATCGAAGGAAGATGAAGTTTCTCCCCTTCTACCTGTCATACATTCAACAAACAGCAAGCAGAGGGCAAGTGAAGGAATCACTCTTGTTACGATTAGTGGTTAGCTTGGTTGATGCAATTAATCAAACAGTTAGAAGAATGGAAATATGAACAATGAATAACTAAGATACCCAAAGTAAAAAAAAAGAGAAATAGAATGGACAGTAAAATTAAAGAACTAAAAGGAAAATAACGATGTAATTAAAATGCTTAATCTAGCTCTCCAATCAATTTAATCATTGTCAAATTCAAACCAATCCCCGACAACGGCGCCATCAAACTTGATGAGTCAAATTCACTCCCCATAAAAATGGTGAATCCGTTCTTTTGGCAAGTGCACCAAAATTATCGTCAAGTGATAACCCACAGTGGAGTGGGATCGTATCCATAGAGATTGGTAGATTTAAACAATTTTAATCAATTGGTGAATTAGTAAAGCTAAGTAGAATAGATTGTGATTGCAGAATTATAAATGTGCAGAAATCTAAATGACTCAAGTAAATGAAAGCAGTAAATGGCCGAAATGGAAATAGCAAGAATGTAAAGAGCAGGAACTTAAATGACTTAATTATAAATGGGAATGGGGATTTGTAGAATATAAAAGAAAGCTATAAAGAAAGTGGAAGATAAGAATAGAAGAACTCATTGAGATTAGGAGATGTTGTCTCTTTGGATTGAATCCAGCTTATTTTCTCTTCAATCATGCAACTCATTGACCTCTTGGAAATCATGATTGATTGAGCCCCAATCCCTTGCTGACTCAATCTCTCAGATCTTGATCAATAGCCAATTCCTTGGTCTAATTGCTCATGAAGAGAGATATGCTTGGTCCCTGATTATACCACACATCATCATAGGTCCAAATAAAGAGAGGATTTTATGTCACCATATCCAAACACCAAAACCCAGATCCTATTCAAGTGTGAGAAGGGATTTCTAGCTTGGTTTCTTGTTTCCTTTTCTAAGGTTCCCATGAACCCATTTTGCCTTCAACCCCTTTTCCAAGGTGATTGAACACTAACATTAAAATAAAATTCCTTCTAGCAAATCAAAGAGAAGATGAAGAGAAGAAGAAATTCACTATCATTAATCCATCAAGTACAACAGAGCTCCTTCTCTCAATGAAAGGGAATTTAGCTACTCATAGCTCAAAGAAAAGTAAGAGATGGAAAAGTGAATCTAACTATGCTTCAACTAATAGCTCAACAGCTTAACCCATTTTTCAGTACTTTCAGGGAGTATTTATACTACTCCTAGTACTAGGAAATAAAGGAATTATAAAAGTGAAAAGAAAAATACAATTTGGAGGGAAAAGAAACTCAATAAACGTGATCTCACAGCTGGCGTGTGGTTGGCGCTTCAGTGGCATGCCACGCCTGTTCTGAATCTGACTTAGCGTCCCACGCCCAGCTCTCAAGTGGCACGCCTTCCTTCATTGATCACCCTGGCGTGCCACGCCTTCGAGCCCAAGCGGCACGCCCAGGGTTCTCTAAACACTTGTGTGGCCTGGCGTGCCACGCCTTTGAGCCCAAGTGGCACGCCCAGGCATTTTTAAAGCCTTGGATAGCCTGGTGTGCCACGCCTTCGAGCCCAAGTGGCACGCCCAGGCCTTCTCCCTCTTCTTCTTGCTTCTGAAAAATTGAACTAGTGTGGCACGCCCATGCTATGTGCTTGATCTATCTCTCTGGAAAGTTGAACTAACGTGGCACGCTCATCATGTGCTTGGCTCCTTTGCTTGGTGTGCCACACCCAGAACTCAAGTGGCACGCCCAGGTCTTCTCTTGGCTGATTGGTGATGATGGCATGCCACGCCTGAGACTTAAGTGGCATGCCTGGGTGGAAATTGGTAGCTGGCGTGCCATGCCTTCGATACCAGGTGGCACGCCCATATGGTTGGCCTCTAATGAGTGAACAAAAGCATAGGTTTGGATTTCACAATAAGAATAGATTTTTCCGTTGTAAGTATAGTCCAAACCCAACAATTGAACATCGATCAAATAATAAATTCAATACAAAATAATCGAGAGTAATTCAACCTCAGGTCGTTCTTCCCTAGGAGTTGCAATAAAGTGTACATTTTGTTGGCCATGAAGGAGAGAGCATGGGGATTGGGAATGAAAGCAAGAGAGCAAGGGAATGTAAATAGCAAGAGAGTGAATGATCATGCAAGGAATTAAAGGAAAGCAATTAAAGCAATGGGAATGGAAATTAAATGCTAAAAAGGACTCTTGGCAAGAATTGGGTAATCTAGGTTTCCGATCCCAGTTGTGGACCACAAATATGGCAATGTGTGGAATCAATCCAAACTAATCAATCCTCCTTGAGAATTAGTCAAAAAGCCATAATTGATCTCAATCCATAAGTCCTAGTCAACTTACTAATTACTTAGTGAAAGACTAGCGTCAATAGAAACCAAATCAATTAATTATTCCCACACAATGCGGAATGGACATCCAGAACTCAATTCCACCCAAACATCAAATTTCTCAACCAAGAGTGTGAAAACTAAACATGCAAGAATTTAAACACCAAAGCAATAAAAATCAAAGCAATTAAATGCAAGGAAAGGAAACTTAAAATGCAAGAAAACCTCTTGGCAAGTAATTGAAGGCTAAGGCTACCTATCCTAGACATTGACCACAAACATATGATGATTATGAAGAGTTAATCCTACTTAGTCAACCTTACATCGAAGATAAGTCAAATAGGCATAGTTAATTTCAATCCATAAGTCTTATGTCAACACTAGGGGTCACATAGAGTCAATGGAGACCAAATTAACTAACTACTCTAACATATCAAACAAGAATGGACATCAATAACTCAAGAATCACCAAAGTCAATAATTTCAAGCCAAGAGTGGAGAAAAACTAAGCCAAGCATTTTATCAAACACTTGGTGTGCATGAGAATAAAATAATATTAAATTGCATAGAAAATAGAATCTAACTACCAAAAGCAAGAAAATGACAATGACAAGTAAAGAAAGCAATAAATGACATGAAAATATAAATTTGCATTAATTGGAAGTAAATCAACATAGAGTGTTCATAACATAAAAATGGCAAAATAAAGGAAATAACAAAAGAGATGAAGAAGATAAAAGTGAAATAACAATAAATGACAAGAAAAAGTAAATAAAAACAAGAATTAAAACTAGAAATTATAAGAAATTAAACTAACTAACCCTAATTCTAGAGAGAGGGGGAGAGCTTCTCTCTCTAGAAACTAAGAGAAAACACCATAAAAACTAAACCTAATTGCCCCCCTTCATTCCTCTTCACTTTGGCCTTAAATAGCTTCAAAAAATGAGTTGGAATGGGTTTTGGAGGCCCAAAAATTGCTGCCAGCGAGTTGTAATTAATGAGGTCACGTGCAGAGACCTGTGCGGACGCACAGATGTGTGCATCCGCACACATGCTGAATTCTGACTTGTGCGTACGCACTATGCACAAGTACCTGTGCGGACGCACAGGTAGACTTATGTCCACTATAGCAAATTGTATATCATTTTGAAGCCACGGACGTTAGCTTTCCAATGCCGCTAAAACCGCCTCATTTGGACCTCTGTAGCTTAAGTTATGACCAATTTAGTACAGAGAGGTCAGGGTTGGCAGCTTTCCAAATCCTTCATTTCTTGAATTCTTCCCTTTTGCATGCTCTTTTCCTCACTTCTTCAACGCATACTTGCCATGGAAACCTGAAAATCACGTAACAAATACATCAGGGTACCAAATGGGAATAAAGTGAATAAAATTGACTAACTTAAGCACAAAAGAGCATGTTTTCACTTTCAAGCATAATTTAGGAAGAAATCTCAAAAGCATGCTATTTAGATGAATATATGTGGGTTTATATGATGGAATCTACTCAAATCAAACCAAAATATATCGTAAAATATGGATTCATCAGCCTCCTATCTCCCTCTTTGGAAAATTGTACCAGCGTGCCACGCCCAGGGGTTGGCGTGCCACGCCCATCATTTTGCCTTGGTCCCAGTAGCTGGCATCTCACGCCCAGCATCCAAGTGGCACGCCCAGGTGAGAATCTTGAGCTGGTGTGCCACGCCTTCGACACCAGGTGGTACGCCCAGCCTTTGCTTTGGCCTTCTTTGTACCTTGGCGTGCCACGCCTATATGCTCAAGTGGCACGCCCAAGTAAGGGTGGAAGCTTGGCGTGCCACGCCTTCGATCTCAAGTGGCACGCCCAGCCTTTTTAAACTTCAACCTCTTCTCTGGAATCTTGTACTAGCGTGCCACGCCATACTTATCAAGTGGCAAGCCCAAGTGATTTTTAAAGCTGGCGTGCCACGCCTTCGATACCAAGTGGCACGCCCATGGCTCAAGTGGTGGGTTAGGCGTGCCACGCCCCTTTGGTGGCCTTCATTGTTGTTCTCTGGAAATTTGTACTGGCGTGCCATGCCCAGCTTCTAGCGTGCCACGCCCAGCTCCTGGCGTGCCACGCCAATGCATTTTTGTAGCGTTTGCTTCAAGTGGCACGCCAGTTTCACACGCCCAGCTTGTTTTGTTGTTTTCTTCCCCTTTTTGATGTCTTTTTCACCTGAAATTTAGCATAAACTCATTTCAAAGCAATGTACTATAATGTTCATCAAATAATGCATGAATTGCAATTATCAAATGAGATTATGCTCTTTTATGGTCCTTTTTTTTTGCAAGAAAAAGGATAGATGATGCAAGTCATCACAACACCAAACTTAAGCTTTGCTTGTCCCAAGCAAATTAGTGTGAGTAGCCCCTTTTATGATTTGAGACTTTGACCTTGAATGGATGCAAACATGACTAAGAGTAGGACTAAGTGCTTAACACATGCATGAATAATTTTGTTTCAATGTCACAAAGAACTCCTACATCCTTGAGGGTTCCTTCAAGTATAAGCTTCAGGGGTCCTTTTTATTGATTGTCACCTTGAAGTAGTAAGAGTTATTTCATTTTCTTTTTGGTTGTTCTTTCATTTCTTTTTATTGACCATGACTCTAAGTGTTTTGTCTCAAGACAACCCTTTAGTTAGGCTTTCAATTAGCACTCCCAAACCAGTTGGCTTTAGAGTACTAGGTGTTGAAACACCCCTAAGAATTTACTTGCCCAGGTCTCTTCTTGACATATCTTCACCACAAGCATCTACTAGGGGTTTCAACTCTTTTGAGCTTTTTAATGTTACTTTCCATCCTAGCAGTTGATGCTCAGAGCCTTAGGTCTTTATTGCTTACTACTTCTTGGTTCTATAGATATTCAAGGAACACCCCTTAAGGTTCTATACTTAGTTCCTTGTCTCTTAGTTTTTGAATGGCCTCTCTTGGCCTTAATCTCTTTTACTCTTGTTCTTGTAACAACTCACAACAACTTTTATGGAAAAAACTATGCTTTTATTGATGTAGATAAACTTGAACTAACATTGTATTTTTTTTCTTGTAATTTAAAAAGGACTCACAAAAGACTTCAGGACACAAAAAACTAAACAGTAAAGTAAACTATCCTAATGTTGCAATTTATTCTTGAACAGAAATTAAAATATAGAGAAAAACTTAAACATGATTTAGAAATTAGAGAGTGTCAACCATGGGACTTAACAACCTTAAGCAGCTTCATCTTCAGTTCATTGGCCCTTTTCCTTTGTCTTTCTTCTTGGAAGGGGAGGAGTCATCTTCATCCTTGTTGTTTATCCATTGCACATTCAGCACACAGATTTCATTGAGGATTTCATCGAATCCTGGATCTTGTTGCTTCATTCTCTCCTCATAGCTCCGGGTGGAGGTTGTCCGCTTCACCATCAGCATCCTCTCTATGTTAGTGGGGCTCTAATCAATGGACTTCCCCCTCACATAGCTAAGATAGCCATAGGGTTGGCCTGGTTGAGGCACGGCATTGGCATAGAGCTCTCTCACCAAGCCTTCTACCACCTTCCTTGGTGGGTTGCACAAGAGTTCCCAGCCTCTACTATTTATCTCCCTGTTGATCTTAGGGTGCTCATTCCTCCCCAACTGAAAACCGACCTCTGGAATGATTCCCCTCTCACTCACCCAACCATAAAACTGGTTTTGGTTGTATGAGGAGAAGAACTTGTACTCATTGAAACCTGAACTTGAGGATCCAGAGATTGGTTCCTTAATCTTTCTTTTCTTTGATGCTGAGGCTTTTGGTGGTTCCATTGGGTTGAGAAAGTGTGGTTGAAGGTTTAAAGAATCTTCGGGGGATGTTGCAAGAGAAAGTAAGCAAAACAAAGTTTTGCTCCAACACCAAACTTAGGACTTGATTGTCCCAGTCAAGAAAAGGAAAAGAAGTAGAGAAAGAAAGGTAAGGAAAAGAGAAAAGAGATGAAAAGAAAGAAGGACTTGTGGGGTCTTTTTGTATGTGAATTGGGGTTTGAAGTGTGAGGAGAGGTGGGAAAAGTAGGGGGCTTTTATAGGGATTGAAAGTGTGGTCCGAATGGTGGGAAGTAAGGCAATTCAATATTTTTCCACTTGGGGAGTGGCGCCTAGCGTGGGAAGAGGCGCCAATCCTTATCTCACTTTGCTTCCTGCATGTTTTGAGTTCCAAAGTGCAAGTACACTTTGACCTCTTTGCTTTATGCGCTATCAATCCTGTGGGCCCCTTTCATATACTTTTGCTTTTATCCTCTTCTGAACACAATTAAACCACGTTCATGCTTTCAAATTGGATAGTGTTGGGCTTGCTAGATAGTGGTATTTCTTATGGTGGTGGCTGATGCCAGGGTATTTTGGCCAGTTTCACTGACCTTTTCTTTACTATTTTTAAGGTAGTTTCATGCATTTTCTTAGGAAATAAGCTAGTTTTGGGTGGATATTCACTTACATCTTGATTCAAGCATACATTGTGCACTTTGCATGATTTCATGAGAATTTTGCATGAATTATATGATAAATTGGTTGATGCATGATCCCATGATTAAGAGCAAGACTTTGATGCACTTTGTTTGATTGATTTCAGGACAAAAGAAGAAGAGAAGAGCCACGTTAGTGGCTACGTTAGTTACACTAACGTGGGAACTAACGTGGAAGGAAGGAAAGCCACAACGTTAGTGAGAAAAGTTAGTGGCATTAACTTTGAAGAAGGAGAGCATGGAACGAAGACCCACGTAAAGAGTCACGTTAGCTACACTAACGTGAACTCTAACGAAGGGACAAAAGGCACCAAGCAACGTTAATGGGGAAGGTGAGCCCCAATAACGCTTGCGAAAGGGGTATATGCCAATGTTAGTGGAAAAAGTGAGTGCCACTAACGTTTTCGAAGCAAGAAGACCCACGTTAGCTTCCACATTAACTACATTAACGTGGGAACTAACGTGGAAGGAAAGGGAGATGCCAAAGTTAGTGGAAAAGGTGATCTCCACTAACGTTGGCGAAGCAAAAAGACCCACGTTAACTTCCACGTTAACTAAGTTAACGTGGGCAAAAGTCCCACCTGGCAGCCTGACCATGCCTTCTTCAAACACGCATAACTTGAGCCACAAAGCTCCAAATGAGGTGATTCCAGTGCCATTGGAAAGTAGGATTCCAGAGTTTCTAAGCATATATGGCACTATATGGTTGACACTAAATTTGAGGGAGAAAACCTGCCCCGAAAGTGCAATGATGAACATGGTATCAACCTGTATTAAGGCCAACTGACCTCTTCACCTTCCAAGAAGTGTAACTCGAGTTGTAGAGCTCCAAATGATGCGCTTCCAAAGGCATTGGAAAGTAGAAATCTAGGGCTTTCCAACAATATATAATAATATAGGGTGGACACTAAGTTTGAGCTCCAGAAACTGGCAATAACGAAGCCCTGATCGCTAGCGTTATTGGCACTCAAGTTTTCCAGTAACGCTGGCAACTATGCCAGCGACCATGTCCACTTCAAAGGAGCATAACTTGAGCTACAGAGGTCCAATTGAGGTGATTCTAGTTGCATTAGAAAGCTGACATTCAGAGCTTTCGAACGATATATAATACTCGATAGTGGGCATGGAATTGAAGTACAAACCAGAGGCATCTTTTAAGCCCCAAAAACACCAACTGGGCAGCAAGTGCAACGTTAGCCACAATAACTTTAGCACTAACGCCACACTTGTAGCGTTAGTGTGGCTAACTTTAGCACTAACTTTAGCACCTGGACCTCAACTTGACTCACTCTCTCTCAAGTCCACTTCAAAGCTCAAGCAAGCAAGCCCACAATTGTCAACCAATCAAGACCACAAGAAGCATCTAGAATAGGAATTTTCATTCAATTGTAATTTGCTTTTAATTTCATTTTGTAATTTAGGAGAGCCTATATAAAGGCCTTAGTTTTTACATTGAAGGCATTCTGGAAAATTGAAGGAAGGGGGAGAGAGTGAAGACCAATTCGAACTTCTGTGAATTGGCACACTCCAAGGGGAGTGGGTCTTCAGACCCCTCCCCTCAACCACTCTTCTTCCTTTTCTCTTCTTTTATTCCTTAGGAGTAGTTTCATTTTAGTTGTAATTTTCATTTATGAATTTTGAAGTTTCAATTTCAGTTTCAATCTTCATCTTTACTTTTCTGCACTTTCTTTCTTTTCTATTTTGGTAGAGCAATGATCAACTAACTCTTTTCATTGGGTTAGAGAGCTCTATTGTGATTCAATGGATTAAGTGTAGTTCTTATTCTTCTTCTTCTTTCTTTTCTCTTGATTTTACTAGAGAGCTTTCGATATTCATCCAATTGGGTAGTTATCTTGGAAAAGAAGCTATTCATACTTGGATCTCTTCTGAACCTTGGAAAAGGAATGAAGAGATCATGCTAGAAATACTTTCTCATGTTGTACCAAATTGGGGTTGGAAGGATATGTAACTATAATCCTCTAACACTTGATTTGGAAATGCATGTGGTATAATCAGTGACCATACTTCATATCTTCTCATGAGCAATTGACCAAGGAATTGGTTATTGATCAAGATTTGAGAGATTGAATTACAAGGAATTGTAATTCGATCACTTAAGATTGCCAAGAAGATCAATGAATGCATTGATTGAGGAAGAGATGAGAATGAATTTGATCTGGAGGATTGCAATATCTCTTGATCCCAATGTTCATTTTATTTTTTAGTTCTTACATTTACTTTTCTTGCCATTTTACTTTTCTGCACTTTATTGCTTTCTTTACTTTTATGCCATTTACATTTCTTTGTTGCTTATCACTCCAATCTTATTCGTCTAACTAGGATAATCAATTAACCATTGATTGCTTAATCCGTTAATCTCTGTGGGATTCGACCTCACTCTTTTGTGAGTTATTACTTGACGACAATTCGGTACACTTGCCGAAGGGAGATTTGTTGAGAGACAAGTTTTCGCGTATCAGTGGCCACACCAAACTTAAGCTCTGGACTTACCTTCAGATATACTTTGTTCAAAGGTAGTAAGCCTAGATTAAGTAGATTGGTGGCCACACCAAACTTAGCTTTTTAGCTAGTTCTCAGCCCAATTACCCATCATTAGCAAATGTATTCATCAAATTGCATCTTCAGAATCAAAGAAAACAGAATGTATGGGTCTCTTAACTACTAAAACTGATATTAAACTTCCTAATCTACTACCGACAATCTACTTCTAGAAGGCAATGAAACACAAATTTTAAACTGAAACTTAAACTACCTAAATTGGAAAATTTTAACTACTTCTAAAAAAGCAATAAATCAAAAGGATATAAAGTGTTGGGGTGCCTCCCAACTAGCGCTTCTTTATCATCACTAGCTTGACGTTCTTCCTTTCTTAGATGAGGTTGTAGCTCACTCTCTTTTCATCCAGTGAGTCTCCTAGGTAATGCTTGGGTCTATGGCCATTCACAATGAAGTTTCTTTGTGTTTTGTGCTCCATAAGCTCTACATGGCCATAGGGGAACACCTTGAGGATGGTGAAGGGTCCTGACCATCGAGACTTAAACTTCCCAGGGAAGAACTTGAGTCTTGAATTGTACAGCAGCATCTTTTGTCCTTCAGCGAACTCCCTCCTTGCTATCTTCTGATCACGCCACTTTTTTGTATTCTCTTTGTAGATCTTTGCACTCTCATATGCTTGATTCCTAAACTCTTCCAGCTCATTGAGTTGGATAAGCCTCCTTTCTCCAGCAGCTTGATCATCAAAGTTCAACATTTTTAGAGCCCAGAATGCTCTATGCTCAAGCTCAACTGGTAAGTGACAAGCCTTACCAAACACCAATTAGTATGGAGACATCCCAATAGGTGTTTTGAAGGCTGTCCCGTAGGCCCATAATGCATCATCCAGCTTCTTAGACCAATCCTTTCTTGAACTTCTAATAGTTTTTTCAAGAATTCTTTTGAGCTCCCTGTTTGAAATCTCTGCTTGCCCGTTGGTCTGTGGGTGGTATGGAGTTGCCACTTCGTACTTGACTCCATATCTGAGAAGGAGTGGTTCAAGTTGCCTATTGCAGAAGTGTGTTCCTCCATCACTGATGAAAGCTGTAGGAACTCCAAATCTACTGAAGATATTCTTCCTCAAAAAGCTCATTACAACCTTGTTGTCATTTGTTGGAGTGGCTATGGCTTCTACCCACTTTGATACATGATCTACAGCCACCAATATATAACTGTTTGAGTAGGAGGATGGGAAAAGTCCCATAAAATCAATTCTCCACACGTCAAATAATTCTAACTCCATTATGAACCTCTGTGGCATCTCATTTCTCTTGGGTAGATTGCCAGCCCTTTGGCATTCATCACACCTTGACACCAAGTCCTTTGCATCTTTGAAAATGGTTGGCCAGTAGAACCCACATTATAGCACCTTGGCTGCAGTTCTTTCCCTACTAAAATGGCCTCTATATGCAGATCCATGACATTGCCAAAGCACTTCTTATCCTTCCTATACACCTTCTCAAGATTTCATCAGCACACTTTTTGAACAAATAGGGCTCATCTCAGATATAATGTTTAGCATCTTTGATTAGTTTTTTTCTCATGTGTTTGTTGATGTTGGTTGGTAGTTCCCCAATAGCCTTGAAGTTAGCTATGTCTGCAAACCAAGGGGCTTCTTGGATCATCATCAACTGCTCATCAGGGAAGCTCTCATTCACTGCAAACTGGTGTGCCTCCTCTTCTTCTTGTGGAATCCTTGAGAGGTCATCAGCTACTTTGTTTTCTGCTCCACTCCTATCTTTAATTTCAATGTCAAACTCTTGGAGTAGCAGGATCCATCTTATTAGTCTGGGCTTGGACTCTTGTTTGGTGAGCAAGTATTTGAGTGTTGCATGATTAGTGAATACAATTACTTTAGAGCCAATAAGATATGATCTAAATTTATCAAAAACAAAGACAATGGCAAGTAATTCCTTCTCTATAGTGGTATAGTTCCTTTGATTCTCATTAAGGACCTTGCTAGCATAGTAAATGAAATGCACCAATTTGTCCTTCCTTTGTCCTAAAATAGCACCCACAGCAAAATCTGATGCATCACACATCAACTCAAAAGGTAAATCCCAGCATGGTGGTGCTATGATAGGTGCAGAGGAGAGTTTGTTCTTAAGTTCTTCAAAGGCTAGCATGCATTCATTATCAAAAACAAAAGGTACATTAGAGACAAGTAGGTTGCTCAAAGGTTTGGTAACCTTGAAAAAGTCTCTAATGAACCTCCTATAGAAGCCAGCATGTCCGAGAAAATTTCTAATTGCTTTGACATTGCAAGGTAGGGGTAACTTTTCAATCACCTCCACCTTAGCCTTGTCCACCTCTATGCCCCTTTTTGAGATCTTATGACCAAGAACCACCCCCTCTGTAACCATGAAATGGCATTTCTCCCAATTCAAAACAAGGTTGGTCTCTTGGCATCTCTTTAGCACCAAGGCTAAGTGGTGTAAGCAATTAGAATATGAGTTACCAAATACAGAGAAGTCATCCATAAACACTTCAATGAATCTTTCACTCATGTCTGAAAATATGGAGAGCATGCACCTTTGGAATATTGCAGGTGCATTGCACAATCCAAAGGGCATTCTCCTATAAGCAAAGACACCATATGGACAAGTAAATGAAGTTTTCTCCTGGTCCTTGGGGTCTACAGAAAGCAATAGTATTTATGTCCGGCTAATCTCTCAAGCATCTGATCCATGAAAGGCAGAGGGAAGTGATCCTTCCTGGTGGCTTCATTAAGCTTCCTATAGTCAATGCACATGCGCCAGCCAGTCACTGTTCTTGTGGATATCAGCTCATTCTTCTCATTTGGTACTACAGTGACCCCTCCTTTTTTTGGCACTACTTGCACAGGACTTACCCAAGGGCTGCCTGAGATGGGGGTAAATCACCTCTGCTTGCCATAACTTCAACACTTCTTTTTGGACCACTTCATTCATGGTTGGATTCAGCCTTCTTTGTTGCTGTCTTGAGGGCTTAGCATCTTCTTCAAGTAGAATCTTGTGCATGCACACTGAAGGACTGATTCCTTTTAAGTCTGCAAGTGTTCAGCCTATAGCATCCTTGTGTTGTTTCAGCACTTAGATAAGCTCTTCTTCTTGCTCCTTACTCAAGCTTTAATTGATGATCATTGGATAAGTGTTGTTGTCACCCAAATATACATATTTCAGGCTTGGTGGTAAGGTCTTCAGCTCTAGTTTTGGTGCCTCCACTTCCTTGTTGTCCTCGTGGTTCAGCATGATTGAACTCTCTATGGTTTCTTATGGTAGTTCTCCACTTGATGCTTGTTGTTCTAACTCCATAGTTCCTTCACATTGTTCTTCTTCCAAAACCCCTTGAACTATCTATTCTATGGTGTCTACCATCATGCCTTCTCCTATGGATTCCTTGGGGTAACTCATTGCCTTAAAGACATTGAAGACCATCTTTTCTTCATGCAATCTCAAGACTAGTTCCCCTTTTTTCACATCAATGATGGCTCCAGCAGTAGCTAGGAATGGCCTTCCTAGGATGATTGATGTGTTAGCCTCTTCTTCCATATCCAACACAACAAAGTCAGGTGGAAAAATGAATTCTCCCACTTTCACCAACAAGTCTTCCACTACCCCATGTGAAAACTTGAATGTTCTGTCAGCCAATTGGAGTGCCATTCTTGTTGGCTTGGCTTCCTCAATCTTTATCATCTTCATCATGGTTAAGGACATGAGATTGATGCTAGCTCCCAAGTCTCACAAGGCTTTCTCAATATTGATATCCCCTATGATGCAGGGGATTTGGAAACTCCCTGGGTCTTTCATTTTCTGAGGGAGCTTCTTTTGTATGATGGCACTACACTCCTCAGTTAGCACTATGGTCTCCTTTTCTCCCTAGTTTCTTTTTCTTGTCAGGAGCTCCTTCAAAAATTTTGCATAGAGTCGCATTTGCTCCAATGCTTCAGCAAATGGTATGTTGATTTGGAGCTTCTTGAAGATCTCTAAGAATCTAGAGAACTAGCTATCATTCCCATCTTTCCTTAGCCTTTGTGGATATGGTGCCTTAGGCACATAAGGCTTCAAGATTGGCTTTGGTGAGGATGGGGCAGGGGCTTCTTCTTCTTCATTCTTGTTTTCAGGCTTTTCTGCAGCTCATTTTTCTTGGTGGCTCTAGCTTGCGGTTGCTTCTTCTACAACTTTTCTGCTTCTAAGTGTGATGGCCTTGCATTCCCCTCTTGGGTTGGCCATGATATCACTGAAAAATGTATGTGTAAACATAGGGATTTGCTTGGATAGAATCCCCACTTGTGCTTCCAATTTTGAAATAGCTGCGCCTTGATTCTTTAGATTCGATCTGTACTCTTCTTGGTTGGCATCTATCCTCCTGTCAGCTTGTGTTTGTCTCTCCAATAGAGTGGAAATAGCTCCTGTCAGCTGTGATGATAGTTGTGCTATTGCAGCCTCTACTCTCTCAAAGTTGCTCTTGATTTCACATGGTTGCATGGTTGAGGTTGATGTGTCTTGATAGCGGTTGTTGTGGGTTTGTTGATTGGAATGATATGATGTGTTTTGTGAATTGTGGTAGGGTCTGTTGTTGCTTGATTGATGGTTGGGGTTGTGATTGTGGTATTGATTGGCTTGATATGGCTTGTTATGGTGTTGGTTGTGGCTTTGTTGGTTCTCCCATCCAAAATTTGGGTGGTTCTTCCAACCTAGGTTGTATATCTTAGAGTTTGGATCATATGGTGGTCTAGAATTGTTCACATAGTTAGCTTGCTCCCATTCACCTTCAACTTCTGGTGTATCTCCTTCTTATTAAGGGGCTTGGGCTTGAATGGCTGAGACTTGATTACTCTCCATCTTCTTGGTCAAAGCTGCTAGTTGTGTAGGGATTAGTTTGTTTTGGGTCAGTAGGGCATCCATTGAATTGAGCTCCATTACTCCTCTCTTTTGAGTTCTATCTGAGGCATAGAAGTATTCATTCTCAGCCACAGTTTCAATGACATCTATAGCTTCTTCAATGGTTTTCTTCTTGTTGAGTGAGCCTCCTGAAGAATGATCTACTGCTTGCTTTGACTCATATTACAGCCCTTCATAGAAGATGTGTAGTTACACCCACTCATTGAACATATCCGGTGGGCATTTTCTTGTCAAATCTTTGAACCTCTCCCATGCCTCATAGAGTGTTTCACCATCTTGCTATCTGAAAGTTTGCACCTCAGCTCTTAGCCAATTGACTCTCTTGGGAGGGTAGAATCTTGCTAGAAATTTATTTACAACATCATCTCATGTGGTTAGGCTCTCCTTGGGAAATACTTCCAACCACTTTTCTGCCTTATCTCTGAGTGAGAAAGGGAACAAAAGTAGCTTGAAGGTGTCAGGGTGTACACCATTGAACTTTACAATATCATAGATCCTCAAGAATACAGTGAAATGTTGGTTTGGGTCCTCCTGGGCACCTCCTCCATATGAACAGTTGTTCTGGACAAGTGTGATGAGTTGAGGTTTCAACTCAAAATTGTTAGCATGGATTGTTGGCTTCAGAATGTTGCTGCCACAGTTTCCTGGATTCGGGTTGATGTAGGAGCCTAAGACTCTCCTCTCTTGCCCAACATGATTGCCAGCATCCTCTCCAATATTGTTATGCACTTCTTCCTCCATATTAGTTCTTAGATCCTCCTCCACTAGTTCATCTCTTACTATGCCTTTGCCTCTTGCTTCCCTCCTTAATCTAAGGAAGGTCCTCTCAGGTTCACTATCGAAGGAAGATGAAGTTTCTCCCCTTCTACCTGTCATACATTTAACAAACAGCAAGCAGAGGGCAAGTGAAGGAATCACTCTTGTTACGATTAGTGGTTAGCTTGGTTGATGCAATTAATCAAACAGTTAGAAGAATGGAAATATGAACAATGAATAACTAAGATACCAAATGTAAAAAAAAAAGAGAAATAGAATGGACAGTAAAATTAAAGAACTAAAATGAAAATAACGATGTAATTAAAATGCTTAATCTAGCTCTCCAATCAATTTAATCATTGTCAAATTCAAACCAATCCCCGGCAACAGCACCATAAAAGTTGATGAGTCAAATTCACTCCCCATAAAAATGTTGAATCCGTTCTTTTGGCAAGCACACCAAAATTATCATCAAGTAATAACCCACAGTGGAGTGGGATCGTATCCACAGAGATTGGTAGATTTGAAAAATTTTAATCAATTGATGAATTAGTCAAGCTAAGTAGAATAGAATATGATTGTAGAATTTTAAATGTGCAGAAATCTAAATGACTCAAAAGTAAATGAAAGCAGTAAATGGCAGAAATGGAAAGAGCAAGAATGTAAAGAGCAGGAACTTAAATGACTTAATTGTAAATGGGAATGGGGATTTGCAGAATATAAAAGAAAGCTATAAAGAAAGTGGAAGATAAGAATAGGGGAATTCATTGAGATCAGGAGATGTTGTCTCTTTGGATTAAATCCAGCTTATATCCTCTTCAATCATGCAACTCATTGACCTCTTGGCAATCATGATTGATTGAGCCCCAATCCCTTGGTGACTCAATCTCTTAGATCTTGATCAATAGCCAATTCCTTGGTCTAATTGCTCATAAAGAGAGATATGCTTGGTCCCTGATTATACCACACAACATCATAGGTCCAAGTAGAGGGAGAATTTTATGTCACCATATCCAAACACCAAAACCCAGACCCTACTCAAGTGTGAGAAGGGATTTCTAGCTTGGTTTCATGTTTTCTTTTCCAAGGTTCCCGTGAAACCCATTTTGCATTCAACCCCTTTTCCAAGGTGATTGAACAGTAACATTAAAACAAAATTCCTTCTAGAAAATCAAAGAGAAGATGAAAAGAAGAAGAAATTCACTATCATTAATCCATCAAGTACAACAGAGCTCCTTCTCTCAATGAGAAGGAATTTAGCTACTCATAGCTCAAAAAACAGTAAGAGATGGAAAAGTGAATCTAACTATTCTTCAACTAATAGCTCAACAGCTTAACCCCTTTTTCAGTACTTTCAGGGGGTATTTATACTACTCCTAGCACTTGCAAATAAAGGAATTACAAAAGTGAAAAGAAAAATACAATTTGGAGGGAAAAGAAACTCAATAAACGTGATCTCAAAGCTGGCGTGTGGTTGGCGCTTCAGTGGTGTGCCACGCCTGCTCTGAATCTGACTTGGCGTGCCACGCCCAGCTCTCAAGTGGCACGCCTTCCTTCATTGATCACCCTGGCGTGCCATGCCTTCGAGCCCAAGTGGCACGCCCAGGCCTTCTCCCTCTTCTTCTTGCTTCTGGAAAATTGAACTAGCGTGGCACGCCCAGGGTCTGGCGTGCCACGCCCATGCTATGTACTTGACCTATCTCTTTGGAAAGTTGAACTAACTTGGCATGCCCAGGATCTGGCGTGCCACGCCCATCACGTGCTTGGCTCCTTTGCTTGGCGTGCCACGCCCAGAACTCAAGTGGCACGCCCAGGTCTTCTCTTGGTAGATTGGTGATGATGGCATGCCACGCCTGAGATTCAAGTGGCATGCCTGGGTGGAAATTGGTAGCTGGCGTGCCACGCCCTCGATACCAAGTGGCACGCCCATATGGTTGGCCTCCTATCTCCCTCTCTGGAAAATTATACCAGCGTGCCACGCCCAGGGGTTGGCGTGCCACGCCCATCATTTTGCCTTGGTTCCAGTAGCTGGCGTGCCACGCCCAGCATCCAAGTGGCACGCCCAGGTGAGAATCTTGAGCTGGCGTGCCACACCTTCGACACCAAGTGGCACGCCCAGCCTTTGCTTTGGCCTTCTTTGTACCTTGGCATGCCACGCCTAGATGCTCAAGTGGCACACCCAAGTAAGGGTGGAAGCTTGGCGTGCCACGCCTTCGATCTCAAGTGGCACGCCCAACCTTTTTAACCTTCAACCTCTTCTCTGGAAACATGTACTAGTGCGCCACGCCATACTGCTCAAGTGGCACGCCCATTCATTTGTGGCCTTCTGAGCTTGGCGTGCCACGCCTAGCTTATCAAGTGGCACGCCCAAGTGATTTTTAAAGCTGGCGTGCCACGCCTTTGATACCAAGTGGCATGCCCATGGCTCAAGTGGTGGGTTAGGCGTGCCACGGCCAGCCTAGCGTGCTACGCCCCTTTGGTGGCCTTCATTGTTGTTCTCTGGAAATTTGTACTGGTGTGCCATGCCCATCTTCTGGCGTGCCACGCCCATGTAAATGCTTGGAGATCCCCTCTGGACTTCAGTACTGGCGTGCCACACCCAGCTCCTGGCGTGTGGTGTACAAAATTGTGATTTAAAAACTTGGTATGGCGAATTACTGATCTCAACACTTCTTCACAACTCCGATGCAACTAACCAGCAAGTGCACTGGGTCGTCCAAGTAATACCTTACGTGAGTAAGGGTCGATCCCACGGAGACTGTCGGCTTGAAGCAAGCTATGGTCATCTTGTAAATCTCAGTCAGGCGGATTAAATTGGTTATGAGGTTTTGATAATTAAAATATAAATAAAACATAAAATAGGATAGAGATACTTATGTAGTTCATTGGTGGGAATTTCAGATAAGCGTATGGAGATGCTTTGTTGCTTCTAAACCTCTGCTTTCCTACTGCCTTCTTCCAACCATGCGTTACCTCCTTCCATGGCAAGCTGTATGATCCTCTCGGATGAAAACAAATCCATATGCGCTGTCACCGCACGGCTAATCATCTGTCGGTTCCCGCTAGTGTCGGAATAGGACCATTGTCCTTTTGCACACTGTCACTTGCGCCCCACATTCGCAGGTTTGAAGTTCTTTACAGTCATCCCTTCCCAGATCCTACTCGGAATACCACAGATAAGGTTTAGACTTTTCGGATCCCGGATCCTACTCGGAATACCACAGACAAGGTTTAGACTTTCCGGATCCTAGGAATGCTGCCAATGGTTCTAGCCTATACCACGAGGGTTAATCTCAGATTCAGATGCTCTGTTGTCAGGAGTGACAATGTGAATTGTTGATTAGAAATCCAAGAGAATATACTCCAGCTGTCGTCCAATGACTACGTTGAACATCATGTAGACCGCTTTGTGGTTGTCAGGCATGCGATCTTGGCTAAGCGAGTAACGAAGATTGGGTGATTGTCACAGGTCACCCCTTCATTCTGACTTAACTGAATTAAGAACAAGAGTATATCTTGGAGAAGAAGTGGGCGTGAATTGAATAGAAAAATAGTAGTAATTGCATTGATTCATGAAGAACAGCAGAGCTCCACACCTTAATCTATGGGGTGTAGAAACTCCACCGTAGAAAATACATAAGTAAAAAAGCTCTAGGCATGGCCGTGAGGCCAGCCTCCATGGAGGTCTCAAAGTGTAAAAGTTACATCATATGGTCCAAGACGTAAAATAAATCTCTAAGAGTAGTTTCTATACTAAACTAGTTACTAGGGTTTATAGAAAATGAGTAACTAAGTGCAGATAGTGCAGAAATCCACTTCCGGAGCCCACTTGGTGTGTGCTTGGGCTGAGTATTGAAGCTTTTCCGTGCTTAGGCTGTTCCTGGAGTTAAACGCCAGCTTTAGTGCTAGTTTGGGCGTTTAACTCCAATTTTGGTGCCAGTTTGGGCGTTTTACACCAGAATTCCTTGGGCTGACTTTGAACACTAGTTTGGGCCATCAAATCTCTAGTAAAGTATAGACTATTATATATTGCGGGAAAGCCCAGGATGTCTACTTTCCAACGCAATTGAGAGCATGCCAATTGGGCTTCTTTAGCTCTTTAAAATCCACTTCGAGTGTAGGGAGGTCAGAATCCAATAGCATTTGCAGTCCTTTTTCAGCCTCTGAATCAGATTTTTGCTCAAGTCCCTCAATTTCAGCCAAAAAATACCTGAAATTACAGAAAAACACACAAACTCATAGTAAAGTCTAGAAATGTGATTTTTGAATAAAACTAATAAAAATATAATAAAAACTAACTAAAACACACTAAAAACTATGTAAAAATAATGCCAAAAAGGGTATAAATTATCCGCTCATCACAACACCAAACTTAAATTGTTGCTTGTCCCCAAGCAACTAAAAACAAAATAGGATAAAAAGAAGATAATATACAATGAATTTTAAAAATATCAATGAAGATTAGTCTCAATTAGATTAGCAGGACTTGTAGCTTTTTGCTTCTGAACAGTTTTGGTATCTCACTTTATCCTTTGAAGTTCAAAATGATTGGCATCTATAGAAACTCAGAATTAAGATAGTGTTATTGATTCTCCTAGTTCAGTATGTTGATTATTGAACACAGCTAGTTTTATGAGTCTTGGACGTGAACCTTAGCATTTTGTTTTCCAGTATTTCCACCGGATACATAAATGCCACAGACACATAACCGGGTGAACCTTTTCAGATTGTGACTCAGCTTTGCTAGAGTCCCCAATTAGAGGTGTCCAGAGCTCTTAAGCACACTCTTTTTGCTTTGGACCATGACTTTAACCGCTCAGTCTCAAGCTTTTCACTTGACACCTTCACGCCACAAGCACATGGTTAGGGACAGCTTGGTTTAACCGCTTAGGCCAGGATTTTATTCCTTTGGGCCCTCCTATCCATTAATGCTCAAAGCCTTGGATCCTTTTTACCCTTGCCTTTTGGTTTAAAGGGTTATTGGCTTTTTGCTCTTGCCTCTTGGTTTAAAAAGCTATTGGCTTTTTCTTCTTGCTTTTTCTTTTTCTTTCTTTTTTCTTTATTTTTTTCGCCATTTTTTTCGCAAGCTTTGCTTTTTCACTACTTTTTCTTGCTTCAAGAATCAATTTTATGATTTTTCAGATGGTCAATAACATTTCTCTTTTTTCATTATTCTTTCAAGAGCCAACAATTTTAACATTCATAAACAACAATATAAAAAATATGCACTGTTCAAGCATTCATTCAGAAAACAAAAAGTATTGCCACCACATCAAAATAATTAAGCTAACTTCAAGATAGAATTTGAAATCATGCACTTCTTGTTCTTTTGCAATTAAAAACATTTTTCATTTAAGAAAGGTGATGGATTCATGGAATCATTCATAGCTTTAAGACATAGACGCTAGACACTAATGATCATGTAATGAAGACACAAACATAGATAAAACATAAAGCATAGAAATCGAAAAACAGAAAAATAAGAACAAGAAAATTAAAGAACGGGTCCACCTTAGTGATGGCGGCTAGTTCTTCCTCTTGAATTTGGAACATTGTTTTTGAGCCAAAGAACACACAACCTGTGAGATTGAGCTTATTTACATGGTTACATTATTTAACCATAAATTTTTTCCTGTGTGTTTCCTTCTCTATGATTGTAATCTATATTTTGTTCTAATCTATATGTCCATTATTTAGTGTATTTACATGCTTACATATGATTGAGGCCATTGTTTGATTTTAGCTCACTTATCCCAAATAAGCCTACCCTTTAAATCACCCTTATCAGCCACTTTGAGCCTTTTAATCCCCATTTGTTCTATATTTTACCACATCACTAGCCTTAAGCGGAAAATAAATTAAGTATCCCAATTGAATCTTTAGTTAGCTTAAGATAGAGATTGTGTATCAAATAAGTGTGGAAAAATTGTGGGAACATGGGTTGATAAGGGAATGTATCATGTTTTTAATTTATTTGAATATGGGAAATTTGGGAACCTACTCATAAAAAACCAAAATAGAAAAATAATGAAAAATCCATGTGCATTGATAAGTTATGTTTGCTTTTATGACTCAAAAAAAAGAGAAAAAGAAAAAGAGAAAAAAAAAATATATATATATATATAAGGGGACAAAACTACCCCAATGTTAAGTTAATAAAAGATCAATGCATATGTGATAAAATTAAAGAAAAATTGATACATGAGTATGTAATGCAAAAGTGAAGACTATGGGTAGCTAGGCATGATTCTAGAGTTATATAGAGTATATGTATGTTAGGTGAAAGCTTAGGTTAATTAAAGATTCAATTTATAAAGCGCACTTAGCCATATACATATACCCTTACCCTTACCTTAGCCCCATTACAACCTTGAAAAGACCTCATGATGTTTGCATTGGTATATTAAATATTGTTGATTGGTTAGGTGAAGAACAAATTTTAGAAAGCATGACTAGAGAAGAGTAGAGTGATTACCCTATACACTTGAGAGACTAGAGTGCATATACACTACCAGTGAGGGTTCAATGCTTGATTCTATGTTCCCTGCTTTCATAAGCTATCTTCTTACAAGTTTACTTGTCTTTTATTGTATAATTTGAATTAGTGAAATCTGATTTATGTTTGTCTTGAAGAACTTATTTACTTTTAACCAAGTAGGTAGAAACATTTTGCATGTAGTTGCATTCATATAGATAGGTTGCATTTCATACATTCTACCATTTCTCTTCATCTTTTTAGCTTCTCTTGAGCTTAGCATGAGGACATGCTAGTGTTTAAATGTGAGGAGGTTGATAAACCACTATTTTATGGTTTATCTTGTGCTCAATTGAGTGGATTTTATCAACTCTTTATCCACCTATTCATACTATTTGCATGGTTTTACAACTCCTTCCTGATTTTGTGCTATGATTGAAAACATGCTTCTTTGATCTTATATTTGCTTATTATTAATCTTCTCTAATTACCATTAGATGCCTTGATATGTGTGTTAAGTGCTTTCAGAGATTATAGGGCAGGAATGGCTTGGAGGATGAAAAAGAAGCATGCAAAAGTGGAAGGAGTACAAGAAGTTGAAGAAATTGCAAAGCTGTCAGCCTGACCTCTTCGCATTCAAACAGTCATAACTTGAGCTACAGAGATCCAAACGACGCAGTTCTAGTTGCGTTGAAAAGCTAACGTCCGGGACTTCAATTTGATATGTAATATGCCATAGTTGCCCTGACGCTAGGCGACCCGACTGCGTGCTCCATGCGGACGCGTCGCAGTGACAAAAATTCAGCATGTTGAATTCGCAGCCAGCGAATTCTGGGTTATTTCTGACCCAGTTCTCGACCCAGAAAACACATATTAGAGGCTATAAAGTGGAAGAATGCATCCATTCATAAAAAAATGGTCTCATATTTACAATTTTAAGATTTAGATGTAGTTTTTAGAGAGAGAGGTTCCCTCCTCTCTCTTAGGATTAGGATTTAGGATTTCTCTTAGTTTTAGGAGCGACTCTCAATCACAGGTTCTTTATTTTTATTTATTTTCCCAATTTAATTTATGAACTTTTCCATGTTATGATTTGAATATTTTATTTAATATAATTTGAGGTGTTTCAGACTTATGATTGCTCTCCTTAATTTATTAATGCTCTGTGTTTATCCAAGTTATTTTCATTCAAGTAGACTTTCTTCCCTTTTGGCTTTGGTTGAATCATTGGAAACACTTGAGTTATCAAACTCATTGTTGATTGAAAATTGGAATTCTTCAAGAATTAATTCGAGTTCCAATAACTCTAGCCTTTCCCAAGAAAAGACTAGGACCTGAGGAATAAAAATTAATTCATCCACTTAACTTACCTTCATAGTTAGAGGTCAACAAAGTGGGAGAAAAATCCAATTCTCATTACAATTGATAAGGATAACCAGGATAGGACTTCCTGTTTTCATACCTTGCCAAGAGTTTATTTTATAGTTATTTATTTATTTTATTCTTCTTATGCAACATACTGCTCCCTAATTTCTAAAACCCCTAATTTACAAACTCATAACCAATAATAAGAACATACCTCCCTGCAATTCCTTGAGAAGACGACCCGAGGTTTAAATACTCGGTTATCAATTTTAAAAGGGGTTTGTTACTTGTGACAACCAAAACGTTTCTATGAAAGGACTTTTGAAGGTTTAAAAACTATACTTGCAACGAGGATTTATCCGCAAATTTCTAGACCACGCAAATTTTTGAACCGCGTCGCCTAACCTCATTGCGCACCACGCGACCGCGTCACCCACACGACCGCGTCGCCAGCGTCGCACAACCTATCCAGATTAGTGCCAATTTTCTTATCTTTTCTTCTCCGAATCCTTATTCTTCTTATCTTTTCTTACTTCTTTTTTCTTCCTTTCTTATTTTCTCTCACTTCCATTCTATTTTATTTAATTTATTTGCATACTTTCATTCATTGCATATTTTTATTTTTCTAAAATTATTATTGGTGTTCAAATGTTCTTATTCAACTGTTACATCTTTTCTGGTATTTTCTTGGTGCTTAATGACTTGTTTAATTCTGATTGAGTAATATTATTTAAATCAATGCCAATCTTTTATATCTGTATTACTTTTGCATTAACATGAATTTATATTATCTCTCCTTCCCCACTCGCTTCCCCATTGTTGTACATTTTGTACCACTGGCATGCCATGGCTTCTATTGTTTTCTCACTTACATGTTGTAGCTACCATGGAATTGAGATCCTTATTATTTGGCATTAACTCATCCATACTGTATTTATTTTCCTATCTTTATTTCTGGGTTACTCTTCTTCCCTTTTTCTTTCAGGATGGCCACCCGGAAGAGAACCGGAAGACGTTTACATGGGGAGACAGGCAAGTCAATCTGCACAATCTATAGAGAAAAGTATCAGTTAAAGCCACCCGTCCACTTGCACATCTTAGCATGCACCGAGGACGGTGCAATCTTTAAGTGTGGGGAGGTCGATACCGATCTCCATGGGTTAGTATTTTCTTATCAACACCAATATTTTATTTTCCTTGTTAATTGTTGCATTTGCATGTTTGATTGCATATTTATTTGATTTTGTGCATTTAGTTACTACTTGGTTAAAGTAATAAATTTCTTTTTAATGACCCTATTTTTGAAAAATTTTCACTAATTTAAAATCAAAACTTTTGTGTTAAACTTATCAGAAGTTGTATTTGGAACATGGTTTTTGAGCCAAAGAACACACAACCTGTTAGATTTTGAGCTTATTTACATGGTTACATTATTTAACCATAAATTTTTTCCTGTGTGTTTCCTTCTCTATGATTGTAATCTATATTTTGTTCCAATCTATATGTCCATTATTTAGCGTATTTACATGCTTGCATATGATTGAGGCCATTGTTTGATTTTAGCTCACTTATCCCAAATAAGCCTACCCTTTAAATCACCCTTGTCAGCCACTTTGAGCCTTTTAATCCCCATTTGTTCTATATTTTACCACATCACTAGCCTTAAGCGGAAAACAAATTAATTATCCCAATTGAATCTTTGGTTAGCTTAAGATAGAGATTTGGTATCAAATAAGTGTGGGAAAATTGTGGGAACATGGGTTGATAAGGGAATGTATCATGTTTTTAATTTATTTGAATATGGGAAATTTGGGAACCTACTCATGAAAAACCAAAATAGAAAAATAATGAAAAATCCATGTGCATTGATAAGTTATGTTTGCTTTTATGACTCAAAAAAAAAAGAGAAAAAGAAAAAGAGAAAAAAAAAAATATATATATATATATATATATATATATATAAGGGGACAAAACTACCCCAATGTTAAGTTAATAAAAGATCAATGCATATGTGATAAAATTAAAGAAAAATTGATACATGAGTATGTAATGCAAAAGTGAAGACTATGGGTAGCTAGGCATGATTCTAGAGTTATATAGAGTATATGTATGTTAGGTAAAAGCTTAGGTTAATTAAAGATTCAATTTATAAAGCTCACTTAGCCATATACATATACCCTTACCCTTACTTTAGCCCCATTACAACCTTGAAAAGACCTCATGATGTTTGCATTGGTATATTAAATATTGTTGATTGGTTAGGTGAAGAACAAATTTTAGAAAGCATGACTAGAGAAGAGTAGAGTGATTACCCTATACACTTGAGAGACTAGAGTGCATATACACTACCAGTGAGGGTTCAATGCTTGATTCTATGTTCCCTGCTTTCATAAGCTATCTTCTTACAAGTTTACTTGTCTTTTATTGTATAATTTGAATTAGTGAAATCTGATTTATGTTTGTCTTGAAGAACTTATTTACTTTTAACCAAGTAGGTAGAAACATTTTGCATGTAGTTGCATTCATATAGATAGGTTGCATTTCATACATTCTACCATTCCTCTTCATCTTTTTAGCTTCTCTTGAGCTTAGCATGAGGACATGCTAGTGTTTAAGTGTGGGGAGGTTGATAAACCACTATTTTATCGTTTATCTTGTTCTCAATTGAGTGGATTTTATCAACTCTTTATCCACTTATTCATACTATTTGCATGGTTTTACAACTCCTTCCTGATTTTGTGCTATGATTGAAAACATGCTTCTTTGATCTTATATTTGCTTATTATTAATCCTCTCTTATTACCATTAGATGCCTTGATATGTGTGTTAAGTGCTTTCAGAGATTATAGGACAGGAATGGCTTGGAGGATGGAAAAGAAGCATGCAAAAGTGGAAGGAGTACAAGAAGTTGAAGAAACTGCAAAGCTGTCAGCTTGACCTCTTCGCATTCAAACAGTCATAACTTGAGCTACAGAGGTCCAAACGACGCGGTTCCAGTTGCGTTGGAAAGCTAACGTCCGGGACTTCGATTTGATTTATAATATGCCATAGTTGCCCTGACGCTAGACGACGCGACCGCGTGCTCCATGCGGACGCGTCGCAGTGACAGAAATTCAGCATGTTGAATTTGCAACCAGCGAATTCTGGGTTGTTTCTGACCCAGTTCTCGGCCCAGAAAGTACAGATTAGAGGCTATAAAGTGGAGGAATGCATCCATTCATAAAAAACTACTCTCATATTCACAATTTTAGGAGTAGATGTAGTTTTTAGAGAGAGAGGTTCTTTCCTCTCTCTTAGGATTAGGATTTAGGATTTCTTAGTTTTAGGAGTGACTCTCAATCTCAGGTTCAATGTTCTTTTTATTATTTTCCCAATTTTATTTATGAATTCTTCTATGTTACAGATTACTCTTTGAATTAATGTTATTTGAGGTATTTCAGTTATTATTGCTTTCTTTTATTTACATGATTATTGCTTCCCATCTGAAGGCATTTTTATTCCAGTAGATTTACTTTTTTTTTCCTTTTGGTTTTGGTTAAGAAATCAGTAACTCAGGAGTTATCCAATTCAACAGCATAATTGATAATTGTTATCTTTTCAATTGAATTGAACTTCAATAATCCCAATCTTTTCTTAGGAAATAAATAGGATTCGAAGATCAAACCAATTTGTTCCTTGACCTTCCTTTGCTTTAGTAAAGGTTAACAAAGTGGAATTAAGACTCAATTTTCATCATCATTGATAAGGCTAGCTAGGATAGGACCTCCAATTTCTTATACCTTGTCAAGAGATTTTATTATTATTATTTTATTTTACTTGTCATATAACATATTCCCTCCTTACTTCCAAAACCCCAATTTACAAACTCATAACCAATAATAAAAACATACCTCCCTGCAATTCATTGAGAAGACGACCCGAGGTTTAAATACTCAGTTATCAATTTTAAAGGGGTTTTTTACTTGTGACAACCAAAACGTTTGTATGAAAGGACTTTTGAAGGTTTAGAAACTATACTTACAACGAGAATTTATCCGCAAATTTCTAGACCACGCAAAAGTTCCTCTCATCAAAGTCCTCATTCAATTGAAGGACTAACTCTCCCCTGTCCACATCAATCATAGCTCTTGCTGTGGCTAGGAAGGGTCTTCCAAGGATGATGGATTCATCCTCATCCTTCCCAGTGTCTAGGATTATGAAATCAGCAGGGATGCAAAAGCCTTCAACCTTCACCAAGACATCCTCTACAAGTCCATAAGCCTGTTTCCTTGAATTGTCTGCCATCTCTAGTGAGATTCTTGCAGCTTGCACCTCAAAGATCCCTAGTTTCTCCATTACAAAGAGGGGCATGAGGTTTATCCCTGACCTCAGGTCACACAGAGCCTTCTCAAAGGTCATAGTGCCTGTGGTACAAGGTATTAAGAACTTTTCAGGATCCTATTTCTTCTGAGGTAATTTCAGTTGAACCAGATCACTTAGTATATTGATGAGCAATGGAGGTTCATCCTCCCAAGTCTCATTACCAAATAGCTTGCCATTTAGCTTCATGATTGCTCCTAGATACTAAGCAACTTGCTCTTCAATAATATCTTCATTCTCTTCAGAGGATGAATACTCATCAGAGCTCATGAATGGCAACAGTAAGTTCAGTGGAATCTCAATGGTCTTTGTATGAGTCTCAGATTCCTTTGGTTCCTCATTAGGGAACTCCTTGGTGGCCAGTGGACGTCCATTGAGGTCTTCCTCACTGGAAATCACTGCCTTTTCCTCCTCTCCGGGTTCGGCCGTGTGGGGTATATTGATGGCCTTGGACTCTCTTTTTGGATTCTCTTCAGTATTGCTTGGGAGAGTACTTGGAGGGAGTTCATTAACTCTTTTACTCAGCTGACCCACTTGTGCCTCCAAATATCTAATGGAGGACCTTGTTTCAGTCATGAAACTTTGAGTGGTCTTACTTAGATCAGAGATTATGGTTGCTAAATCAGAGATGCTCTGCTTAGAATTTTCTGTCTGTTGCTGAGAAGATGATGGAAAAGGTTTGCTATTGCCAAACCTGTTTCTTCCACCATTATTATTATTGAAGCCTTGATTAGGCTTCTGTTGTTCCTTCCATGAGAGATTAGGATTATTCCTCCATGAAGGATTGTAAGTGTTTCCATAGGATTCTCCCATGTAATTCACTTCTTCCATTCCAGGATTCTCAGGGTCATAAGCTTCCCCTTTAGAGGAGGATTCCTTAGTACTGCCGGATGCAACTTGCATTCCAGTCAGACTCTGAGAAATCATATTGACTTGCTGAGTCAATATTTTATTCTGAGCCAATGTGGCATTCAGAGTATCAACCTCAAGAACTCCTTTCTTCTGAGTTGTCCCATTATTCATAGGATTCCTTTCAGAAGTGTACATGAACTGGTTATTCACAACCATTTCAATGAATTCCTGGGCTTCTTCAGGCATCTTCTTCAGATGAAGAGATCTACCAGCAGAGTTGTCCAATGACAACTTGGATAATTCAGATAGACCATCATAGAATATACATAAGATGCTCCATTCTGAAAGCATGCCAGAAGGACACCTTCTGATCAGTTGCTTGTATCTTTCCCAAGCTTCATAGAAGGATTCACCTTCCTTTTGTCTGAAGGTTTGTACTTCTACTCTAAGCTTACTCAATTTTTGAGGTGGAAAAAATTTGACCAAGAAAGCATTGACTAACTTTTCCCAAGAGTTCAGGCTTTCTTTAGGTTGTGAGTCCAACCATGTCCTAGCTCTGTCTCTTATAGCAAAAGGAAAAAGCATAAGTCTGTAGACCTCGGGATTAACCCCATTGGTCTTAATAGTGTCACAGATTTGCAAGAATTCAGCTAAGAACTGATGAGGATCTTCCAATGGAAGTCCATGAAACTTGCAATTCTGCTGCATTAGAGAAACTAATTGAGGCTTAAGCTCAAAGTTGTTTGCTCCAATTGCAGGAATTGAGATGTTTCTTCCATAGAAGTCAGAAGAGGGTGCAACAAAGTCACCAAGCATCTTCCTTGCATCTCCACCATTGTTGTTGGGTTCGGCCATGTCTTCTTCTTTTTTGAAAAGTTCTGTAAGGTTTTCTCCAGAGAGTTGTGCTTTAGCTTTCCTTAGCTTTCTCTTTAGAGTCCTTTCAGGTTCAGGATCAGCTTCAACAAGAATGTTCTTATCCTTGTTCCTGCTCATATGAAAAAGAAGAGAACAGAGAAAGAAGAGGAATCCTCTATGTCACAGTATAGAGATTTCTTTATGTGAGTAAAAGAAGAGAGGAATAGAAGAATGATGTAGAGAGAAGAGATGAAGAATTCGAACACAAAGAGGGAGAGAGGGTTCGAATTATAAGAAGAAGAGAAGTGTTAGTAAATAAATAAAATAAATCGAAAGAGATGAGAGAGAGAATTTTCGAAAATAATTAAAAATATTTTTGTTTTTATTTTAATTATTAGTTAGAATTCGAAATTAGAGAAATAAGTAGAATAAAATTAAAATTTAAAACAATTAGTTAATTAAAAAGAATTTTGAACAAGAAGTTAATGATTTTCGAAAATTAGAGAGAGGAAAATAGTTAGATGGTTTTGAAAAAAATAAGAATTTTAAAATCAAACCAAAAGTTAAGTAGTTAATTGAAAAAGATTTGAAAATCAAATTTTTGAAAAGATAAGAAGTTAGAAAAGATTTTGAAATTGATTTTGAAAAAGATATGATTGAAATTTATTTTGAAAAAGATTTGAAAAGAAAATTAAAAAGATTTGATTTTTGAAATTAAAGTTGATTACTTGACTAACAAGAAACTAAAAGATATGATTCTTAGAGTTTAAAGATTGAACTTTCTTAATAGGCAAGTAATAACTTGAAATTTTTTACTCAAAACATTAAATGTTAATAAGATTTTCGAAAATATGAAGTAAGAATAAGAAAAATATTTTGAAAATCAATTTTAAAAATTTTCTAAAATATGTAGAAAAAAATGAAAAAGATTTGATTTTTGAAAAAGTTTTGAAAAGATAGGATTTTTAAATTGAAATTTTGACTTGACTCATAAGAAACAACTGAATTTTAAAAATCTTTGACTAAGTCAATCCAAAATTTTGAAATTTATGAGGAAAATAAGGGAAAGATATTTTTTTATTTTTAAATTTTTAATGAGGAGAGAGAAAAATAACTAAATGACACATGACATAAAAATTATGAATCAAAACAACTAATGCATGCAAGAACACTTTGAATGTCAAGATGAACATCAAGAACTCTATGAAGATCATGATGAAAATCAAGAACATGTTTTTGAAAGGTTTTAAGAAAAGAAAAACATGCAAGACACCAAACTTAAAAATTTTTAAACTTTAGACACTAAGAATTCAAAAATGCATATGAAAAACAAGAAAAGACACAAAACAAGAAAAATCAAAAGATTAAACAAAGAAAATCATCAAGAACAACTTAAAGATCATGAAGAACACATGCATGAATTTTTTCAAAAATTTAAAGAAAATTAAAAAGATGCAATTGACCCCAAACTTAGAAATTGACACTAAACTCGAACAAGAAACACAAAATATTTTTGGTTTTTATGATTTTATAAAAAAAAAAATTGGTATTTTTTCGAAGATTATTTTAGAAAAACAAAAAAGAAGAAAAATTTTTTGAAAACTTTTTGAAAATAAAATAAAGGTTGAAACAAGAAGAAAATTACCTAATCTAAGCAACAAGATGAACCGTCAGTTGTCCAAACTCGAACAATCCCCAGCAACGGCGCCAAAAACCTGGTACACGAAATTGTGATTTAAAAACTTGGTATGGCGAATTAGTGATCTCAACACTTCTTCACAACTCCGATGCAACTAACCAGCAAGTGCACTAGGTCGTCCAAGTAATACCTTACGTGAGTAAGGGTCAATCCCACAGAGACTGTCGGCTTGAAGCAAGCTATGGTCATCTTGTAAATTTCACTCAGGCGGATTAAATTGGTTATGAGATTTTGATAATTAAAATATAAATAAACATAAAATAGGATAGAGATACTTATGTAGTTCATTGGTGGGAATTTCAGATAAGCGTATGGAGATGCTTTCTTGCTTTTGAACCTCTGCTTTCCTACTGCCTTCTTCCAACCATGCGTTACCTCCTTCCATGGCAAGCTGTATGATCCTCTCGGATGAAAAAAAATCCATATGCGCTATCACCGCACGGCTAATCATCTGTCGATTCCCGCTAGCGTCGAAATAGGACCATTGTCCTTTTGCACACTGTCACTTGCGCCCCACATTCACAGGTTTGAAGCTCCTTACAGTCATCCCTTCCCAGATCCTACTCGGAATACCACAGACAAGGTTTAGACTTTCCGGATCCCAGGAATGCTGCCAATGGTTCTATCCTATACCACGAGGGTTAATCTCAGATTCAGATGCTCTCTTGTCAGGAGAGACGATGTGAATCGTTGATTAGAAACCCAAGAGAATATACTCCGGCTGTCATCCAATGACTACGTTGAACATCATGTAGACCGCTTTGTGGTTGTCAGGCACGCGATCTTGCCTAAGCGAGTAACGAAGATTGGGTGTTGTCACGGGTCACCCCTTCATTCTGACTTAACTGAATTAAGAACAAGAGTATATCTTGGAGAAGAAGTAGGCGTGAATTGAATAGAAAAATAGTAGTAATTGCATTGATTCATGAAGAACAGCAGAGCTCTACACCTTAATCTATGGGGTGTAGAAATCCCTAAGTTAGTTGACCTGTATAAGGATTTGTTTATCTGTTTTATAAGCTTGAATATTGTGATTGATGTGAAGATCTAAGATTGTCTCTGGTGTCCTGGAGTCTTATATCTTACATTACTGGGCACTGTTACCATATTGAGAACTTCTGGTTCTCATACCATATTCTGTTATTTTTCAGATGCAGGTCGTAACCCACCTCGGTGAGTTGCGTGATGGTGACAGAGTGGAGTATCTTTTTCATATTTTGGAGTATTTTGGATATTTTGTTTACTACTCTCACTTTTGTATTTTAATTTCCTTAGAGGCTAACTTTGAGAGAGATGATGTATATGCTGTTTTAGCTTTCACAACTCTGTATGTCAGTATATAACTTTTCAGACTAAACTCCGCGGACTGCGGCTAGTACTTTATGACTGTTATACTCATATATATACATATACCTTGTTATTTTGTATCTATACCTTGTACCTTTATACTTTTAGCTTTGTCTGAACGTTTTGCGCTTTTAAAACTCTGTTTTGAGCTTATTTCTTCATCGGGCTTCTAGTGTTACTATCTCTTTCTATATGTATTATTGTGTATGTCTTAAAATTGTCGTGACCTTTGATTATCCTTTGCTTTACAGCATGAGGTAAGGCTTAGGGTAATTAGGGTGTTACATGTATCCAGTGTATCTAGCTCCATCACTCCTCTTTTTGTTGTTCTCTCAGTGGAGTACATGTAGTGATTGTTAACAACTGTTTTTATTAACTCTAGGACTTCTTCAGGTATCTTCCAATGCAAGGAATCTCCTGCTGACGAGTTGATCAAGATCCTAGAGGCATGGGATAAAAGGTCTGATGTTTTAGCCACTCAAAAAATGTATAATGAGGGCATTTTCTCAGCATCTCTTTATATCTTTCTAAAGCTTTATATAGTAATTCTCCATCCTTCTAGGTAAAAGCATGAATACCATTCCTTGGCTATGCCAACTTTTGTGATGAAAATTATTTGGTTAGAAATTTGTTAACCAAATTATCCTACATTGATATACTATCTAAGGGTTGATCTTGTAGCCATTGTTTAGCTCTATCTCTTAGAGAGAACAGAAACAACCTCAATCTTATGGCTTCTAGGGGGACTCCATTACTCTTAACTGTGTCACATATATGTAAAAAAGCTAGCTATGTGCACATTTGGATCTTCTTGAGGATTACCACTGAATTGATCCTACTGTGCCAATTGGATGAATGAAGGCTTAAACTCAAAATTATTAGCTTGGATGCTAGGTCTTATTATGTTGCTACCACAACTATCAGTGGTGGGTGTGGTGAAGTCTCCAAGGGTCCTTCTTGTATTGTTTAGTTCCTCTGCTATTCGCTCTTCCTCTTCTCTCTTGGTTCTTGAGTTAGCTCTATTTCGGGATCGTACTGGAGAGTGTGGGATCTTTTGTGTCTTGCATGCCCAGAGAAACAAATCAAAGGAACATGTGGTATATAAAGAGAGAAAAAGGAGAAAGAAATAGGAAAGGATTTTTGAGAAGCAAAACAAAAAAAAAAAGAAAAAGTGAAGGAAAATAGAAAAAGAAGTTTTAAAAACTAGAGCGTCAAAAGAAGAAATTAAATAAAAGCAAAAGGATTTAATTTAGCAATTCAACTAAATATTTGTTGTCGAGCTCAATTAATCCCCGACAACAGTGCCAAAAAATTGATGAGAGAAAATTGAATGTGCGTTCGGATACTGGCAAGTGCACTAGATCATTCAAGTAATATCATGGTGAGTGGATATCGTTTCTACGAGGATTAAGGGATTGAGCAAGCAAAAGTTAGAGATTAAATTGCTAATTAAATCAATTAAACCTGGATTATTGAAAGTTGGAACCGTGTCTTGCTTGGAATTTTGAATAAATCTTGAATGTCTGATGCTTGTGGAGACAGTAATGAACGTGTACTTGATTGAGAGAAAGCAGTGATTGAGAACGTTAAAGATTTCAAAGATCTTTATTTTCCATAAAGGTTAATCCGTTTGATTATCTATTTTAATGCATGCAAATATCTTTTCACGAAAAATCATATATAATTGAATTCCAATTCCTTAGCAATTAAATTTCTCTTTACTTAACTAATCCAATTCCTTGGTCAACCAATTAAGAAAAGAGGTTTAACACAATTCTTATTTAAATTTAAATAATAATAAAAAAGTAGTTCTAGTTCAAATTATATGTCACATATTCAAAACTAGTCCTAAACAGTTGAGAATTATGAGAACAAAAAAGTCACACACTCTTTAAAATACTATTCCTAGTCAGTTTAAAAAGTATGAGAAAGTGTTTTTAAGCTAATTCTGATATTAAATTTTTCAAAGTAATAACAGAATTTAAAACAGGATGAGAATATTTTCCAATACTTCTAACATTTAAAGAATAAAGAAGTAAAACTTAATCTTGAAAACAGATCGATGCATACTTTAACAAAAAATAAAACACTTAGATTAATAAATCCATGAAAAAGTAAACAGAGCTCCTAACCCTTGGTGCACGAAAATTAACTCTGCACAACTAAACCAACAAGTGCACTGGGTCGTCCAAGTAATACCTGAGGTGAGTCAGGGTTGATCCTACGAGGATTGTTATTTTGAAGCAAGCTATGGACACCTTATAGATCTTAGTCAGGCGGTTAGAAAAGATAGTTTGTTGAGATAAACGCATAAAATATAAATAGGAATGAAATTACTTAATTTGAGTGAAACCAATGATAAGAGAATGGTTGAGGCTTCGGAGATGCTTCATTATTCTGGATCAACCTTTCCTACTATCTTTCTCCAACTGTGAGTGATTCCTTCTATGGCAGGCTGTAAGTGATCAACCCCTTGATGCTCCTACTCAAAACGCCATAGACAAGGTCGAATCTTTCGGATCAGAGAATGTTGTGCCTTTGGTTCTAGCCTCTACCATGAAGACCCTAATCTCCCCATACCTCGGCTGAACTGGTGTCTCGAGAAGTCCCCAACGAAGACGTGGATTAGCCGTCTAAGAGATGTATAATCAAGCTGGTGGTTTAGTGATCTCTGGTTAGGACTGATAAACCACTATTTTACGGTTTATTTTGTATTGAACTGAGTTGATTTTTATCAATTATTCATACACTTATTCATATAATTTGCATGTTTTACATTTTCCTTCCTAATTTTGTGCTATGATTGAAAACATACTTCTTTGGCGTTAAATTTGCTATTTTTTAATCTTCTTTTACAACCATCGATGTCGTGATATGTTTGTTAAGTATTTTTAGGTTTTATAGGGTAGGAATGGCATAGAGGATAGAAAGGAATCATGCAAAAGTGGAAGGAACACAAAAAATTGGGAATTTCAGAAGCTGGTAGCGATGCGTACGCATGGACGACGCATACGCGTGATGAGCGTCACGTGCCTCAGTAAAGCGGGCGATTTCTGGGTTGCTGTTGACCCAGTTTCAGGCCCAAAAGTACATATTAGAGGCTACAGAGTAGAGCAAGAAGGGGGAATCAATTCACTTTCATTGACACAACTTTAAGTTTAGATGTAGGTTTCTTGAGAGAGAGGCTCTCTCCTCTCTCTAGGTTTTAGGGTTTTTAGCCTTGTTCCTTCTCAAATTCAGATTTCTACCTTACTTTAATTTAGTTTTCTTCTAATTTTATTTGTTCTAGTACTTTAGTTGTCTACTTCTATCATTGATCCCTTTTATGTTTCTAATTTAGTTTATGAATTCTTCTTGTTCCCTTTAATCTATATTAATGCAAGTTATGTTTTCATGTTTATGATTGCTTCTTTTTTCATTTGTTATTATTGATTCCTTGCAATTTTTGGTCTTAGATTTTACCTTCTCTTATTACTTTTCTATGCTTTTATTTTGTGCCTTCCAAGTGTTTGATAAAATGCTTGGGTGGACTTTAATTTAGATTTTTATGTTCTTGAATTGGATTGATTATTTAGAGACTCTTGAGCGATCAAAAGTCTTTTGTTGATTGGTGATTGAAGATTGCCGGTTAGCTTGAACTTCACCAAAGCTAGTCTCTCACTATGAGTTGACTGGGACTTGTAAACTCAAGTTAATTGAGGTTAACTAAGTGAAGGCAATTCACATTTATCATCACAATTGATGATGATAATAAGGATAGGACTTCTAATTCTCAATCTTTGCTAAGAGCTTTCTTAGTTATTAGTTGATTTTTCTCGCAATCTATATTTTCTTGTTCCTTATTTTAAAAACCCCAAAAATATACTTTCCCATAACCAATAATAAACTACACTTCCCTGTAATTCCTTGAGGCACAAGCTGAGGTTTGAATACTTTGGTTAATTTTATTGGGTTTGTATTTGTGTCAAATAATCTAAACGTTGATTGAGGTTTAACTGTTGGTTTAGAACTATACTTGCAACGAGATATTTTTGTGAAATTCTTTACCGACATTTTTCCTCCGTCAAGGACTCACACTCAAATATAAATTTTGCACTAAAACCTATGAAAACTTAATAAAACTTAAATAAAACATACTAAAAACTATATGAAAACAATACCAAAAAGCGTATAAAATATCCGCTCATCAACCCTTAACAAAAAAGAATTAGTTACTCATGGATGAAGATGAAAACAAAAGATGAGAACTATGGTGAAAGGATTCCATCCTCCCTGTGAACTAAGTTCTCTGATTTATATCCTACTTCTACCTAAAATTCGAAATCAAAACTAAATCTTATCTTATCTTTTACGAAGAATAAGATAACTAATAACAATAATTCAAATCCTAATTAAAATTAAATCAAAGCAAATCCTATCTTAACAGAATCTTCCTTAATCTTAACCGAAATTACATCTCTCGGGAGTTGGCCTTGAATGGTGTTTAACTTGGGCTTTGAAGTTGGTCACGAGCTTCGAAGGCATTGCGCGCCTGGTATTGGCGTGTTGGTGATACATGCCGACTTAGTGGTCCTTCAAAGGTGTTGCACACTAATTTAATGGCTCTTTATAGGCGTTACACGTCTGGGCTTAGCATTGCACACCAAATTAGTCACCCTTCAAAGGCGTTGCACGCCTGGGCTTGGTGTTGCACACTAACTTCTCTTCATTCTTGAAGGTGTTGCATGCCTGGGTTAGTGTTGCACGCTAGCTCCTATGCCTTGGATGTTTGTTCCTTTGCCTTTTGGTTTCCATCTTCTTACCTATATTTTCTTGAAAGTACTCAAAAAATGCATTAACAATAGAAAACTCCCCAATCATTTGGTTTAGATGAAAAAAATTGTAATTAACTTTATGAAAATATAAAATGAATGCAAAAAGAAAATACTAAAGATGCGAACGCATCAGGTATGCAGTTGACCCCTTCAAGACCATGAACTTTGCCATTATTGACTTTTTTTTAGTGCCAGAGCTGACACAAATGGGTAGCTTCATGGATCTGTCTAGGTTGATAAAGTAATCCCCTAGTCCGACCACCTCGTGTTAGTGAGACTGGAGGTCCAAGCCCTTCATCCCTAGTATAGCTAAGGCATTTTTGAAGAGGATAATGGAGTCTGCCTCGAGACTACAATAGGATGTGCTTGACTAGACCAGTTCCCACCCTGGCTGTTATGACCATTGGTGGGTCATCCTTCGGCACACTGACCTGGCAATTCGAGGGGCCAAATGCGATCTCCAGGATGGCAGGGGGGTTTTCCTTTTAGACGCTATTGCCACTAGGACCCTCAAATCTTTCCTTAAGAAGGATTTTGACTTCTCATAGGAGCTTCTACCTACCACTATATTCACTAGGATAATGGCCTCCGCCTCTCACTCTTCTTTAGCAGGTGGTTTAGTTGTTCGTGAATTTCGTCCTTCGTCACTTTCGGGAGATCTTTTCCAGATGGCTTCTTGGGTTCTTGGATCAATTTGCAGAACTTGTTCTATCACATCCTTCAAGTCAAAGTAATCTTAGGTCCTACGAATGTACCCATGGTGGTAGTCATAGTACAAGCACTTGTTTCCTTTGGTCCTCTCTTTTGGCGGCCTCAGCTTGGCCAAGACTTCCCAACTTGTGACCTATTAAAAAACATCCTTTATCGGTGTAATCAGGGGGTGTAATTGGTGAACTTTCCGATTTAGGATTGGCAGAGTGGCATGTCTATTGTATCCTTATGATTGTCACGATTGGTGGGTGTATTGCCCTATTGCTGAGGTACCATTCCTATGGTATACCGCTTATTGGCTGCCACTACCAGGCTCACCTCTTCATCGTTGATGTATTCTCTAACAATGCTTTGTATCTCATACATGGTCCAAATGCATTTGGTGGTAAGGTGTTTCCAGATGTCCTCAACGGTTAGGCTATTAGTCAGGCAGAGGCTGGCGACCGAATCTATTAAATTTTCTATCTACAAATATTCTTCATTGAACCTGTCCAAATACTTCCTCATTGGTTCATCCGTTCTTTAGGTGACTCCAATAGGTTGATGGGTGCTTGGCTTTATCGATTCACATTGTAAACTAAGCTAGGAATTTGCGAGATATGTTAGAGAAACTTGAGATGGATCCCTGGGGTAGAGAGTTGAACCACTTAATAGCCCGTCTGGCTAACGTCACTAGGAAGGCTTTGCATACTGCAACGGTGGCACCTTCTAGGTTCATTCTAGATTCAACGGTCATGATGTGTTCCTGGGGGTTTTTCGTGTTGTCGTATTTCATGTTCGTAGGCTTGTCAAAGTTCTTTGGCAAGCAGACTTTAAGGATTTTGGTGTTGAAGTGGCTCACCAATCACCATGGACAATGGTGCTACTATTAGGTGCACGACCCAGTTGGATGGGTTGTCCCTTTGGGACCTGTCATCGTCCTGATACCCACAATCTTATTGTCGGTCGTAATTGGTACACTCTCTTCTTTGATTTTTCTGCGGAGTTAGGGATCAAGAGTTCTTGTACCTTCTTTCTTCTTACCCAGAGTGAGTGTCTCAGGTGGGTTGTGCTTGGAAACAATCTCGAGCAGCAATCTCCCTCTCGAGGTTTTGGAGCTAATGCTTGAGTTCTTAGATGATGTCAGCACTACAAAAGTCCATTCCTCCGAAGGGGCATTGGCTGGAGTTTTAGCTATACTAAGGGTCACATCGATATGTACAACACTAGGAATTCATCCTCCATCGGTGACCTGGTGAATGTGGAGTGGGGCTCCTCCTCTATCCTACGTTTGATCATCGGTTCCTACAGATGGCACCAATATTCGGGACTAGCCTAGACAGTTGTTCGGATGATCAGGACCGACCACCCTAACTTCTGAAATGGAGTGATGGAAAGCGGAGGGTGGTACCTGTAATAACACTCTAACACCCAAGTCAAGATGGAGACAAAGAGGTAGGTTATCTTTAAGGTTGTGTGTGTACCTGAAGGGGGGATCTAGGATCCCTAATTATGTTGACCTGGTGGTGTTTTAGGAAATTCTTAATTGGAGGGAATCAATGTGAACTCCCCAATCTTGATTAGGAAGGTTGCCGATTCTAGAGACTTGCAGGGCCATCGTTTGGGCTTGGGATGCTGGTCGTCCCTTGCTTGGGCCTTGAGGAAGCTTGAGTCCACCGACCAGAGTCCATTGCCCATGCAGAGGGCCGGGTTGGAACATTCTTTTGTTTCCATTCATGTGAAGCGAAAGCATTGCCATTTGCCATTTGCCTAATTGCCATTGACAATATTATGTAAATCAAATGGTATTGGGCAAGATTATTCGTCTTCCTTCATTGTTTGATTGAATTGGTTTCATTTTTGTTGCATCGTGGATGGGTGTAAAGTGTAAATTGGTGTCAAAATTTTTATATTTATAAAAGCTATATAGAAATATTAAAATTATTATAAATTATTATCCAATATCCAAAAATAAGAAAGAACATATTTAGGATTTGTTTGGATAAACTTTTAAAAAAATAAATTATTTTTTAAAAATCTTTTTTAAAAAAATAAAAATAATTTAATATTTGAATATTTTATGTAAAATTATCTTTTTATTTATGAATTATGTTTAGATACAATAATATAAAAATACTTATTTATTTATTATATTAAATATTCTTTTATGTAAAAAAATCTTTTTAAAAAATATAAATTATAGTTTTTCAAACAAGATTTTTTTATTTTGTGGTATTTTTATTTTTACTATTAAAAAAATTTATCAAACATATTAAAAAATATTTTTTATTTTCTAATAATTTAATAGCACCAAACAAACCGTTAATTAGTTGATTTCTTTATTTTGATTATAAAACTATTGATCCTGTAGCAGGATTTATTATTATATTTATTTTTTAAAAAATATAAATAATGAATTTAAATGTAAAAGTACTTATATTTTATTAATACTTATCGGAATAAGGTTTATTTTGGTAAATTTTTTATTTTTTTTTTAAAAAATAACTTATAAAGGCTAGTTTTTAAAAGTTGTAGTTTCTATATTTGATAAATTAAATTAAAAATAATTTTTAATAAACACAAGTAATAACAAGTACATTTGATAAAATAATTTTTAAAATTTATAAATACTATAATGGACATTAATAAAATAATTAAATCTAGATATTAATTAATGTATGAAGTTATATTAGACATTATAATTTTGATAAGCACAAGACATATTTGAATACATGCATCGGATCCGATTCGCTCCTCATATCCCCGGTATTTATCTGAATCCGATCTGAACATTGCGGATATTGATCCGATCAACAAGACTATTGGATCCAATTAGATCCGATCTGCACACTAATAGGATGGGATTGTAGATTTCATGTAGGTATCTATATACTCGCGGATCCGCAAAAATAAATAAATAAATAAGTAATATTCTTTTTATGTTTTATTTCAAAAAATAATTATCATATTTATTGTATTATTTTATTTTCATTATTTAAGAACATTATATCTTTTTAAGAGTAAACATGTTTAAAAGAGTGAAAAAAGGGATTTGATTGATATTTTTTAATAAAAATAAACTTGTAAAATATTTTTATGTTTTGTTGATATATCCGACACCGGATCCAATCGCAAAACCACAGATATTGGATCCGATGATTTTAGTGCCGTTCGGATCGAGATTTTAACCATATCCAATCTGATCCGATCCGCGTTCACCCTATATTTGAAAAGTTCCACCTTAAGTACTTTTAAAAGCATTCTTATCTTTTAAAAGTTACAAGTATAAACATATAATTTTTTTATTTACTAAAAGCGAAATAAAAAATTTTTGCTTTTAAAAAATATTGACATCTTTTCAAAAAGTTTTACCAAACCAACTTTAAATGATTTTTTACTTTATATGATGTTCGGTGGTTCGTTGGACCGGTGGACTGTGATCATTGAAGGTGAGGGTTGGAATCCGAGTACGAGAACTGATATGAGATGTAGGGCCAAGAGTCGTCGGAGGGTTAGCAGGGGCTAATTAGGGTAAAAGTGATGTACCTTGTAGAGGGGTAGGTCCCTCCTATTTATTCCTTATCCTCAAGTGGGCCCTCCCATTTGGTCTCATTCATCTGGAAGCCTCTGCCAGCTGTCCAGGTTTCCATCAGGAGGATGATGTCACGTGGAAGACACTACACTCCGATGCTAAAGTAAGCGTCCGTACGAAGAGGTGGCTAATTAAGGTAAAAGTGACATACCTTGGAGAGAGGTAGGTCCCTCCTATTTATTCCTTGTCCTCGAGTGGACCCTCCCATTTGGTCCCATTCATCTGGAAGACTCTGCCAGCTATCCAGGTTTCTGTTAGGAGGATGGTGTCATGTGGGAGACACTATTATCCAAGCGGGTTACGGACCCATTGGGTCATGGATTCATCATTCAGACCCCCAATTCTTGTTGGGTTGGGCCTGAATAATTCCCCCAATGTGTCAAGTCGTAGAATTTGTGCTTGGTGCATTTACTTAGCCCGTGTCCTCGTGTGAAGTTATGTTCCTCTGATCGTGACTTCGCTGGTGGGACTCACGCTTCTAGTGCACGTGTGAGCTACCCCCAACCATTGCTTTGGGACTTCATTTTGGTTTCCATTCCCATAGCATTAAATTGTCTTTAAGTGATTTGAAAGACAGCAGAAAGGTTAATTTTACCCCTGATCTTTCATGCTTCTTCTTGACGATTACCACCTCATTACTCTTATCTTCCTTTCATTTTTTCATTTTCTTTTTTATAACTGTTACCACCATTACTGGTATTCCCTCTTTTTTCTCCTCAGTGACTTGCTACTTCTGTCTCTAGATCGTTCGCAAATTTCACGCCACAGCTGTGAGGGAATTGCCATTGTCTACTTCTTGCATCCTTCTTCATCGTAGATACCGGTAAATGATCATTCTTTTGTGCTTATTTTACCTATTTCTTGTCAACACTGCTCTATCTCTTTTATTGCTGCTGTCTCTCATTCTGCCATTTGTTAGGTAGTTCTTAGCGGGGTGCCATAGGCTTCCTTTTTTGCGGTTTTAGCTAGAATGGTTTAGTGTAAAACCAACGACCCCCTATGAATCGGTACACTTAGTGTATTACCGTTGTCACGAGCACATCTTCCAGGGTAACTGCAGAGGAGTTAACAGAACTCTGTGACTCAGGAGTATTGCGCGGAGGCAGTCCCGAGGAAGCAAACTATGAATTCTTGGTGACGGGCCCCCGGAAACGCGTTTGACAACTTAAACTTAAGGCTCCTCGTGTTCCACACTAGATGTGGGTGTATAAGCCCATGTTCACCACCTTGGGAGTTCGACTTCCTTTTTTCCCTTCATTATGGCTCTCTTAAATTGGTGTGATGTTGACCCTCGGCAACTTCATCCGAATAGCTGAGTTGCCATCTGGTGCTTCGAGATGGTCTGCGAGTACCTGGAGCACCCGACCACCGTCGAATTATTTCTCTTCTTTTTCTTACTTGCGAACCCCTCCCGGGAGGGTAAGCTTAAAAAGGGGTACCTCTCTTTCTAGGATGTGCAGAACCATAGAATCTTTGGCCTCTTCAAAGATTCTTTTCATGGCTTCAAAGAGACTTTTTTCAAAATAAGGCCAACCCGAGGTCGTCATCCCTTCTAGTTTACCCTTGAAAGGGAAAGGCGCATCCCAACCTATTGGAGCTTCGGCGCCAGCTCCAATTACTTAATTAAAATGACCTATGAAGGTTTAGGTCGGTAGAACCAATAGATTGCCAATGTCTTGCTGGCAATATTTGGCTCCCATCCCTTTAACTCTCACCTCTTAATGGGTGACCGAGAAGTCGGATGAGACTGCGTAGGTAAATTCATGTTTCTTTCTTTTATTCTAGCGATGTCTCGATTTACATATTGCTGCTTAGTTGCAGACTTCATAACTTGGTTTTGTTTATCTTTTGTAGTTAGAATGGCTATAAGGAATACTTCAATTAGTCACTTGATGACTCATTTCTTCCCCAGGGATGATGAGAACTCTGATTCCTCGACTCCTCAAGCCAATGAGTCGGAGGTTGAATATTAGCCTCTTCCTGGGCCACTTCTTGGGCACATTGCTGGTGGCAAAGCTGACCATGGTCAATCGGCAGGGGTTGCTCAGTATTCGAGTGCTTAGGTTGAGGATCCCGAAGTGATCATGATCCTCAACTCTAAGAAAAAGAAATCCAGTTCCAGCCCGGGTCAGGTGCCCTCCGTGTTGGAAAAGAACTTCGACGCGGGGTTTTTTATCGATTCTTAGCTGCTGCCGGGAACTAAAAATTTATTCTGGGATGAGGACCTGGCCACCCAAGCGAGGTGGACGTATCGGATCCTTCTCCGAGCCGCCGCCATCGTGAGGAAAGTGGAGCCAGTCCTGGCCCAATGCCAAGTATTAGATGGGAAAGGAGAACAAGTCTTTTGGGTATACCTTGTTAAGGTCCGAGTAATTCACACACAATCTCCATTTTCCGTTTTCCTTTCTCTTAAGAACCACATTCGATAACCATGTTAAATATTCAAGTTCTCTGATGAAACCAGCTTCCAACAGATTGGTCGTCTTCTTGGCCACTTTGTTTGTCCTTTCTGATGACATCTTCCTCCTCCTCTTTGCGACGGGAGGCACTTCTAATCTCACAACCAGACGGTGAGATAATGAAGTCTGGATCTATCCTTGGCATGTCAGTCGGGGTACAGGAAAAGAGGTCTCCATTGGCTCGGATGGCTTCAATCAGAGGTCCTTTCCACTCATAGGGGAGATTGCAATTCACGGATGTGAGCTTGTCGTCTGTTCCTCTAACCCGGAACTTTTACAAGTCACCCTGGGGTTCTGGCCTAGGGTGCTCATCCATCCTGGCATCCAAGTCTGCTAAGAACACCCGGCTGCCTCCTTGGACCTTTTTCGGAGGACAAACTGGCGTTGTCACAGGCAACGGCCATTTCTAAGTCGTCCCAGATCGTTCCTACCGACCTATTGTTCGCTACAAACTTTATTGTCATGAACTTCGTGCAACTGACCGCCAACGTTCCTTAATAGCTCTCCTTCCGAGTATGACATTGTACACCGTGGAGTCTCTCAGGACCACGAACTTAACCATTGAGGACTTTCTGCTTGTCCTGAAACCCACATAGATCGGAAAGACAATAGACCCATCGGGCTTGATGTAGTGCTCTCCCAATCCTATGACTCCATGATGGTGATACTTGAGATCGCTTTCCTTGAAGCCCAGGGTGTCAAACATATTTTGAAACATGATGTTTGAGTTAGCATCTGTGTTGACCAAAATTCGCTTGACAAACCGGTCCCAATTCTCGCCGTAATCACCATTGGTGGGTCTTCTAGGATGACATCACACCAGCGGTCTCCAGGGCCAAATAATATTTCGGAAAGCTCCCTGGGAGACAGCTTGTTTTCTCCCAATGTCACGGCAAGTATCTTGACATCTTTCTTTGTTGCGGACCTTGATTTTGGCTGGGCATTTCTACCAACCACCACATTCATAACCACTTTTGGGGTTGTGTCCGAATTCTCGGGAGGGTCTTGCCTCGACTTGACAATCTGACTTCGGTCCTTTTCAGTCTACTCTCTTTCTTTTCTTCTTGGTTCCCGTATGAACCCCGAAAATTTATTCATCTTTCCTTCTTGGATAGCTTGTTCTAGTGCGTCCTTCAGGTCAAAGCAATCTTGCATCCTGTGCCCAAAGGCCTTGTGATAATCGCAATAAAGATTCTTGTTCCCCCCCCCCCAATCCGGTCTTTCAATTGCCTCGATTTGGCCAGGATGCGGGGTTTAGCTAGCTGCCGTTTGTTGGCAACTACCACTTGGATAACTTTCTCATTGTTTATATACTCATTTGCCACACCCTGTACTTTCTGCATGGTCCAAAAAGGCTTGGTGGTCAAGTGTTTCCTGAAGTCCTCATTCACTAGGCAGTTAGTGAGGCACAAGCTGGTCATAGAGTCTGTGAGGCCGTCAATCTCCAAGCACTCATCATTGAAGTAATCTAGGTATCTCCTCATGGGCTCGCCTACCCGTTTTGATATCCCAAAGAGGTTAATTAGGTTCTTTGCCTTGGTGATGCGAGTAGTGAACTAGGCTAGGAACTTTAAAGAAATATTGATGACGGAGCATCTTATACCTTTTTTCATAGTATTTTTAGAGCGTTTTTAGTAATATTTTATTTAGTTTTAATATGTTTTAGTGAAAAATTCACCTTTTGGATACTAATTTGAGTTTTTGTGTTTTGCTTATGATTTTAGGTGATTTTTGGGTGAAATTGGCGAAATCTGGCAAAGGCTAATTCAAAGGTAAAGAAAGGATAGTAGATGTTGTTAAATCCTAACCTCTGTGCATTTCAACGAGCATATTTTAAGTTATAGAGGTCCAATTGACGCGTTCTCAATGGTGTTGGAAAGCTAACTTTCAGGGCTTTCCAACAATATATAATGGTCTATACTTTTTATTCGGAATCACTACCCAAATAGGGCATTGAACACTCGCCTCTGGAGTTCAACACCCAAGAAGGACCAACCCTCCAAGTTGAACGCCCAAACTGGCATTCAACTCTACCAAGGGAGTACAAGGCAGCATGAACACCCCCTCATGGGTGTTCAACGCCCACCCATCCAAGTTGGACGCCAAGCTCAGCCCAAACACTCACCAAGTGGGCCCCAAAGTGGATTTTAGCACTTCCTAGCTTATTTTATTTCTTTTTTGTAATTTTTAATTAAAAACACTATCTTTTAAGTTTAGTCTTAGAGTTTTTGTTATAAATAAGGGACTTCCTTCCTTCTGAGGATCAGGCCTCCAAGGAGGAGAGAAGCACAGACACATTACATTACACCTTCTTATCTGTTTTCTTTGAAAAGCATAAGCAACTAAACCTCCTAAGTTAAGGATAGGAGCTCCGCTTATTCCCAAGGATTAATATCATTACTTTTCTACTTTAATATATGTTTGATTCTATTCTATGATGTATTATCGTTCTTCATCTTTATGAATCTCGGGAAGAACGGAAGTATGACACCTTATTTGACATGAGTTCTTGCGAGTCCCTGACAGGATAGTATTGAGCTGCAGCTTGAGAATGCATCACAGATCCTAATAGAGTATCTGGGCTAATTGGGATAAGTGACATAAAATCTCATTAGTCATGGGTAATTTAGGTTTCTGTGGCGCTATGTCTAGAACCCTGAGCTTCATTCTCCAATCCGGAAGATCTAACCTTGTCTGTGGCATTTTGAGTAGGATCATCAGAGATTGAATTACATTAGCTTCACCCTTGTTCAGATCAAATGACCATTGATCCTGGCATTTGATGTGGATCAGAGGAGATTAATGACCACTAACCCTGGCTTTAATCACTTACAGCCTTGCCATTGAATGAATCACTCATCGTTAAAGTAGTCAGTAAGAAGTATTAATCCAAAAAGATAAGCATCTCCAAGGCCTTAACTGATTTCCAATCATTGTTTCTACACCAGTTCAGTATTACTTTATTTATTATTCTGTTTTATACGCCCACAACAACAACTCTCTTTTCTAATCGCCTGACTAAGATCTGCAGGATAACCGCTGCTTGCTCAATCCAACAATCCTCGTGGGATCGACCCTCACTTACCTAAGGTATTACTTGGACGACCCGATACACTTGCTGGTTAAGTTGTGCGAGTTCTAATTTCGCACACCAAATATCCAAAAAGGTGGTTGTAGAACCTTGTGGGAGGAAGTTGAACCAACGAATTACCGGTCCAGCCAGGGTCACGGGAAACGCCCGGCATCTGACCATGTATCCCACGTATTCCAAGTTCATTCTAGCTTCGAAAGCTATGATATACTCTTCCGGGTATTTGGTACCATCGTATCTCATGTTCGTAGGCTTATCAAACTTCTTGGGTAGCGGACCTTGAGGATGCAAGAATGGAAAGGGGCAGCGCCGATCACGACGGGATCCTGGTATTTCCTTTTCTGTTTCTCCTTACACTCCCGGCTGCTCGACTTGTCTCAGGAGTTAAAAGCCTGGGTTCTACCATCGGTTTGGTCGTGCCCGTCCTCCCCCTCTTTCCACCGCCTTCCTCCTGATCTCCACAAGGGGGACCGGGTGCAAGAATGGATGGGTCGGGGGTCTGTGCGTGAGCCGGTGTTACGGCTAGCCTCGGGATTGTAACGGTCCCTCGCCGCCAACTCACTTTCGAGGTTTTGAACTCGATGCCTAAGTTCTTGCATATCCGGGAGTTATCGTTGTCTGTACCTCCGAATGGGCGCCTTTTGGGAGATTGCTCGTGGGAGCGGCCATTGTCAAAAGGGGTTGGTCAGTGGCTCCGAGAAGTTCCCGTTCTTATCCTACTCATGAGGCACGCCCTTGGTGGTCACTCCCTCTTCTGGCTAGTCTTCTGGGGGAAAAACCTCCATCATCAATTCGCGTCAGATCTTCATAGACGGCATAATTGTTCGATGATTCATTGGACCGGTGGAGTGAGGATTGTTGAAGGTGAGGCTCGGAACTTGAGTGCGAAAGCTGATATGAGATGTGGTGCCAAGAGTCGTTGGAGGGTCGGCGGGTGGGGTCACCTACAAGGACACTCTGATGTTAAAGTAAACGTCCATACGAAGAAGCAGCTAATTAGGTTTAAAATGATGTACCGTACCTTAGGAGAATGGTAGGTCGCTTCCCTTTATTCCTTGTCCTCGGGTGGACCCTACCATTTGGGCCCATTCATCTGGAAGCCTCTACCAGTTGTCTGAATTTTCGTTAAGAGGATGGTGTCACGTGAGAGACATTACTGTCTGAGCAGATCGCGAACCCATTATGTCATGAATTTGACGTTCGGCCCCCCATTTTTTGTAAGGCTGGGCCAGAACATATGCATAATAGCAAGGGCTAATAGCAATATGATGGTTGTAATTTTGACCAAGAGGAGAAGTTCTCAAGGTAATCCAAAACTTAAATTTAAATGCATAACATTGCCACTTATCCTTAAGTCAAGAGAAATGAATTGGTTTATTGTAAGTAAGATTTTCATAACACGAGTAAGATATATATTTAAGTGATTGGAATTTAGCTAGAGAAGATAAGAAGTGTCGAGTGTGGTGTTGGTTATTGCTTGGTAGCATGAATCCCCACACCTTCGTACTAGTGTACCAGCAAGTGCACTAGATCGTCCAAGTAATACCTGAGCGAGTCAGGATCGATCCCATGAAGGTTATGGCTTGAAGCAATCTATGGTTATCCTGTACGTCTTGTATAAATTACTTTTTATATCAAATATTTAGATGTTAAATAGGAATAAGGAATTAAATGGAATCAATAAAGGGAATAGAGTTGAGGTTTGGAGTTGCTTAGCCTTTCAGAATTAATTCTGGTAAAACTATCTTCTCTGCTTGTGAGTGATTTCTTCAATGGCAAGCTGTATATGATTGACACTGGTTTGAGTAGCTGCCAATACTCCTCCAGATCTGAACCCCAGGTTTAGTGCGAATCCATTCTGATTGAGGGTGAAGCTTCTTAGAATTCTAGCCTCTACCACAGAGACCCTAATCTCCCCGTAAATCAGCTGAACTGATGTCTCGAGAAGTCCCCAATGAAATTGTGGATTAGCCATCTAAGAGACGTATATTCAAGCTGGTGGTTCACCATTGTCCAATGAAAGACGCACTCTGAACCCATATAGAATGTGATAACCTTATGCCAATTCAATGCATTCATATTGATGAAGAACGAATATACATTTTTGAGATAGATTAAACACGGATCGAAGAAGAAATAGTAATACTTTTATTAATTCATAGGACCCAGCAGGGCTCCTCCCCTCAACCTAGAAGGTTTAGAAACTCATACTGAAAGTAAAATATAATGGTGAAAATGAAAATAGTGCGTGTTGTTGTAAAATACACTTTAAATACTAAACAGATGACTAGTAAGGGTAAAATAGTCTATTTAGTACTAAAATGCACTTCTGAGGCCCACTTTGTGAGTGTTTGGGCTGAGCTTTGATGAGATCCACGTGCTATGAGGCTCCTAAGGCGTGAAACGCTGGCTAGGGAGTCCTCTCTGGGCCTTTGGACGCTGGGCTCTGCTCTTTGGGCGCTGGATGCCTGGAAGGGGGCAGGAAGCTGACATTGGACGCCAGTTTTGGGCCTTCTAATCCGAAGCAAAGTACGGACTATTATATATTTTTGGAAAGCTCTGGAAGTCAGCTTTCTATATCCATTAAGAGTGCTCAATTTAAACTTATGTAGCTCTAGAAAAATCTCTTCCAAATACACGTAGGTCAGATCCGGACAGCATCTGCAGTGCTTTCTCTGTCTCTGAATCAGACTTCTGCTCTAGCTTCTCAATTTCAGCCAGAAAATACCTGAAATTGTATAAAAATACAAAAACTCATAGTAGAATCCAAAAATATGATTTTAACACTAAAACCTATAAAAACTGAATAAAAACTAAATAAAAATTATTAAAAATTATATGAAAGTGATGCCAAAAAATGTATAAAATATCCGCTCATCATTGCTCTCAGATTGTAGGGACTGGAGATATAATAAAAAAGACACAGGCTCAAATGTGAGTTGAAGTGCTTTAGGTAAGGAAGGGGTTAAGGGGTTGATGTGTAAGAAGATCAATGTCGGTAAAGATGCAACTTAGCTGTGAGATTTGAAATTTCTGCTCTTGTGGTATTGTATCAAGCATTTGTAAATTGTGCTTATTATTCCATATAAATGAAGGTTTCCTTTTTATAAAATCCTTGTCCCCCAAAAATTGTGGTTTTAAAATTTAGAGGTTTTTTATATTTTTTATTTTTTTGTTTGTTTTTTTTTTTTTCGATAGTTGATAAGCACTTTCAATCAAAGGAAAAGAAGACAAACCATCAAACAAAAATCAAACTACAAAATAAAAAAAACACACACACGTGTACACATAGAACACCAAAAATTAATAGGTGCGCTTAAGACCCGGTCCCATCCAAAATTTATCCCAAATCTAAATCAAATTTTGTCGAATTTATATTTGTTATTATTATTCGATCTAATTTTAGAGTTGTGTTTAAATCATACTTCGAATTGACTCAACCAAATGTTATGTTCTATGACTAAAATACATATTTGACGGTAAATTGGTAATGAAATTTTATGTTTTTATACTTCAATTAATTTTTTAATATTATATAATGTTATTTTTGTTTTAAAATAATTTAATTAAGCATAAATATTATGTAATACTTATTACATTTAATCTTTAAAGGTAAGACTTTATTAATTTGTCATATAAAATTTATAACATTGTATACACTAAATAATGAAAAATGTTAGGAAGTCAAAATTTTTTTATCAATATCATATTTTTATAATATTAGAATTAAAGGTTTAGAGTATATACTTTAAAAATTTAATATTTAGGATCTAAAATGTTGACTAAGTATTAGCAAAAAAATGAATTTTATTGGTTATGTGCAGTGATTATACATCGAGTCAAACGTTTTTAATAACCCAATTTATTTCAAGTTAATTTAAGGTAGGTTTAAATTTTTAAAAATAAACTCAGAAAAATATTATAATGGGTCTAGATCTAGTTAAATCTAGTAAACCATAATCTATGTACACACTTAAAAAGTAATAAGAGCCATTGAATAGCTTGTCCCACACTTCATCCTTTTAGCATTGTCATCAAAAGAAAAAAATACAAATTCAATTCGATTTTTGTCTATTTTAATAAAGAATAACGTGATTTTTATTAAAAAAAAAAAGGAACAATTTAACTTTTAACTTTTTTATTTTGAAACAATACAACTGTTCTATTTAAAAATTTACAAAAAATTAATAGTGAGTGATTTTTGTAAACTTCGAGTAATTAGTGAATAATTAGTTAATAAATTAATTATTAATTAAATAAATTAAAAAATAAAATTTTATGATTTAGGAAGGTAGAACTAATTAAAACAAAAATTTTGATACTAAATTTAAAAGATTTGGCTTAAAATCAGGCCGAATGAGCTGAACCAAACAAACCGAACCTAAAATAAGCCCAAAGACCAGTCCACTTATTTATATATATATATATATATATATATATATATATATATATAAAAGGATCTGAGCACGTTGAAGCAGAAGAGAAGCATAGAGAACACTAACCCCCTTTTTTCTTTAATCTTCAAATCCTTCTAATTTTCAATTCGGAGCTCCGATTGACGAGCCGTCAGCGGCTGCGCGTTCGTCTTAGAGTCTTCTTCAATTCTAATTCAACAAAGTGGTAAGAGTCTTCAATTTTTTCCCCAGTTCTCTGCCTCCATCTTTTCCACGTTTTTAGTTTGGGAATTGAGTGATTTTGATGATTTTGATGGTTTAGGGTTGAATTAGTATCAAGTAATTGTGGGTTCCATCAATATGTTCATGGGTAAGGGTATAGAATCATTATTTATTCTAATTTTGCCAATTTTATGATATTACGATAATGAGAATTTGTATGTATATGGAATTATATGGCATTAGGTTGTATGTATGTGAAATTGAAGTCAAATTAACGAAGTGTTATACTTGAATCGGAACTTTTGGTGGCTGGAACCTATAACACTTGATTTGGAACTTTGGAGGCTTGAATTGAGATGTTTGAGCTTGGGGAGAAATCGGCCAATGTATGATTTTGGTTTCTCGTATATAATATGTAACGTGTCGTGAAAATTTAGGCTAATTGACCCATAGGATAAGTTGAATTGAGTGTTGGTTGTTGAATTAAATTGTTGATTTGGATTGAATATGAATTTTGGCAACTGATTATGTGTGTGTGTGAAGTTCGTGTATAAGAGTTTTGAAATTGAGGTATGATTGGTTGAGGTAGGATGTGAGGCTATGTTTTTGTGATATGGTGTGTTTTGGTGTTGATTATGAGCTTAGGAAGTTGGTTTTGAATGGTGAAAGGTTGAAAATAGAGGTTAGAGTATTTTTATGAAAATCTTATTTTTGGCCGAATTTTGGCGAGTCATAACTTGGCTTCCAGACCCCCAAATTATTTCAAACCTGTTTTAAATAAAAATTGGGTTCGTGAATTTTACGCCGTTTGAAGAATGAATGAAAAATATTTTAAAACGAAAAAGTTATGTGCATCAAAAGTTTGGAGGGTGAAGCTAAAATTCTGCAGACTTAGCTAAAGTTTGATAATACATGGTTGCATGCGTACGCATACCCGTTGTACGCGAAGGGTCGTTTCTATTTGGGAGGCATGCGTACGCATACCTTGACATGCATACACATCTTGGGCCAAAATAGACCTATGCGTACGCATACACATGACATGCGTACGCATAGCCCTATTTTTTAGCAAATGGAATTTTAGTGTTTTAAACATGATTTCAAATCTCTAAACCTCTATTTTCATTCTTTTAGCCCCTAAAGATTAGTTTTAAGTGTAGTGATGAGATTAAGCTATGGAAAGGAAGGTTACTTGGAAGTAAAGGAAGATCTAGAATAACTGAATTGAGATGTTAATGATGAGATTGGGGATGACTATGTGTGGTCAGAATGGTTGAGATGTGTGTGTGGCCGAAATGGTCGAGATGGCAAGGTCTGGGTGTGATCCCGCTTGCGTATTAACTTGAAAATGTGTTCGGATGGCAAGTTGAGGACGAAAGTTTCCTCTCTTGTCGTGATGAGGATGTGGGAAAAGTGGAAAGGCATTCTCCTTCGTATTGTTTACCCCACATTCTTCTCTGGTTGCAAGGTGAAAAGGCACACTCCTTCGATGTGAAAAGGAACTCTCCTTCGTATATCCTCCAGGAGAAGGTGGAAAGGCACGCTCCTTCGATGTGGAAAGGAACTCTTCTTCGTGTATGAAGATGCGCAACCTAGAAACAAATGTTTGGGTTAGCTACTAGATGTGTCGGGTTCTGGCAATTTAACCGACACGTGAGCTGATGACCAGTAGGACAGGCATACATCATGTTGCATTTGTTTGCTTTGTTTGGGTGTGCATACTTGTTTTGGTTTGCCTAACTGATAAATTGTGTATAACTGGTAACTGTAATACTTGCTGTAACTGTTCTTTAGATATGTTTGCCTTATATTTGCTTGTGTCTGTGATTATCCTTCTGTTTGAGTACTTTGGGGGTGGACTGATAATAATGATGTTTTATTTTGAAATGGGCCAAAGGCCGAGCTGAGTTTATTTGGACCAGAGACCGAGTTGATTTGATTCGGGCCATAGGCCGTAATTGGTTGGATTAGTAATAAGTATTGGTTAACAAGGATTTCGTAGTAAGTGGCAATATATATAGAATGTTATGTTAGGTGAAAGTGAAAGCAAGGGTTAGAGTTATATTGTGACTTAGGTACCTTAGAAAGTTGTACCAAATCTATGGTTCAGTTTGTTCCTTTAAGTTTTATAATCTAAGTGTCAGTGTTCTAGGATTGTCTCTGGCTTTCCTGGGACCTTATTTATTATATATGTGGGCACCTTAACCATACTGAGAACCCTCGGTTCTCATCCATTCAATATTGTTGTTTTTCAAATGTAGGTCGTGATGCACCTCGGTGAGCGTCTGGAGTTTCCTCTGTAAGAGAAGTTGGTTATCTTGGGATTACTGTATTTTGTTTTATGCTTCGTATATATATGTATACATATTCTCCACCCTTGCATTTTGTATTTTATCCCTCCTAGAGGTTGACTTGGAGAAACAGATGTTTTGGCATATATGTTTTAGGGTTGCTCTTTTGGGTTATATGTATATGTATATGTATATATTTGCTTTGGCCGGTTCTAGCTTCGCGATCCGAGTCAGAAGCCTTGCTATATGTATCTTTGGAATTCTTCTCTCATACTCATCGCTTACGCGCGTGATGCAATTTTCTATTTAACGCTTTGCTTAACTTTTCTTCACAGGCTTCTAATTAAAATTCCTTTCAATTATTATTATATATATTTTTTTTTACTTTTAGAGGTCGTAATACCTTGCTACCTCAGCTTTATGACTTAAGCATAAGACTCTATGTGGTAGGGTGTTACAATTTTATTTGAAATCTGTAGCGGTTTTAAACCCTACAAATTATTAATAAGTTTTTTTTATTTTTGTCGATGGTAGTTAATTAAGTGGAGAAGACCATTGTTGGAAGTGGTGTCACACGAAGAAAAGATAATTGAAATACAAAGACCTTTCAAATAGAAAAATATATCGAATAAAGAATGAGAGAAGATAATAACAAAAATGTTGATAGTATTGGTATTGGTGTTGATAATGGTAGAGATATAATAATGATGACGATAAAGTATGATTAAACAATAGAAATAATAGAGGTAAAAAGTTATAATAATAAGTATGAAAAAGGTAGCAATAGAAATAGTGATAATTGGTCCTATTATTGAAAAGAATATTTTTAGAATTTTTAACCTTATAATTACAAATAAAAGTTCCTACAAAACTAGTTTCTATTAATATTTGACAGATTTTTTAACTAAATAATTGTATTGTTTCAAAATAAAAATTTGAAAAGTGTCCTTTTTTATTACAGATATCGTTTTATTTTTTGTAAAAATGGCGAAGGACCAACTTAGTGTTTACGTTAAGGTTATGAAAATCGGACCGGACTGATCGGTTCAACTGAATTAACCAGAAATCGGTCACCTAACCGGTCTGGATGACCCCCAGAACCGTCCTGCAAAAAATCTATAAAAAAACCGGTCGAATCGGTCAGATTTTTAAAAGTATCGGTTTTTCACCCTGGGTTCTAAACGGCGTCATTTTGAGACGCGAAAAAAAAAAACAAAAACTCGCATAGATGACCGCTTGACCTGATAACCCAACCCAACCCTTTATGCAAACTGGAGACCCAGTCCCCTCATTCACTAGCCACCACATATCAACCCTAATTTCACTCCCAATCTTCATCCAACAACGAAGGCCACCGTCCCTCCTAGTCTACCGCAATCGACACTGTCATCGGGCAGAAGGACCAACAGGTGGATGGAAGGAAGTTGGTCTGGTTTGGTCTGGTCGCGGATTAAAACTGCTGCAGCGGTGTCGTCGTCTGAACTTCAAAGCTGGTCTGGTCGTCTGGTCGGTGTCGTCTGCTCGTTTGGTTGGTAGAAGCTATTCTGTCAACGTCACGAAATCTCCTCTGTTCTGCCGCTGTGACCTAGACGCCTTCTCTACTCTCTGCTCTCTACCGCGGTGGGTTTGTACTGGTTTTCAACCAATTTTTTTTTGTTAATGAATTATATGAATTAATGCAGAATTCTTTATTTGGTTAATTATATAGATTGATGCAGAGTCCTGTTTCTGTATGTAATAGCTGCTGTAATTATTTGCTTAATTTTGGTTAATTATATAGATTAATGCAGAGTTCTGCTTCTTTATTTGGTCAATTTTAGATTCTTTGGTTAATCAATTAATCATAGCTGCTGTAATTATTTGGTTAATTATATGATGTAGAGTTCTGCTTCTGTATGTATTATCTAATTCTCTAAATTTTGCTATTTGTAATTCACAAATTTCAGTCATTTGTAATGGTTGGCCTGCGGTATGTAAATTCACTTTTGATTCCTATATTTTGTTGTAAATGACTAATTGTTGTAATGACTGCCGTATATATAAAATGTATATTTGTTTAAAGGGAAAGATATTTTTTTGTTTTTTTGAATTTTTATGATGAGAGAGGAAAACAGGAAAAATGATGCAATGCATGAAAGTTATGGATCAAAACAATGAATGCATGCAAGAATGCTATGAATGTCAAGATGAACACCAAGAACACTTTGAATGTCAAGATGAACATCATAGACACAATTTTGAAAAATTTTTAATGCAAAGAAAACATGCAAGACACCAAACTTAGAATTCTTTAATGCTTACGCACTAAGAATTCAAGAATGCATATGAAAAACACCATACAACACAAAACAAAAAATCATCAAGATCAAACAAGAAGACTTACCAAGAACAACTTGAAGATCATGAAGAACACTATGAATGCATGAAATTTTCAAAAAATGCAAGATGCACATGCAAATGACACTAAACTTATGACATGACTCATGACTCAAACAAGAAACACAAAAAATGTTTTTGATTTTTATGATTTTCTAATTTTTTTGGATTTTTTCGAAAATTATATGAAAAAGAAAAAAATAAGGATTCCAAAATTTTTAACATGAATTTCAGGAATCTTGCATTCTTAGTCTAAAGCTTCAGTCCAGGAATTAGACATGGCTCACTAGCCAGCCAAGCTTTCAATGAAAGCTCCGGTCCAAAACACTAGACATGGCCAATGGCCAGCCAAGCTTCAGCAGGTGAATCAGGAACAGCAGCAGGTGGATTAGCAACAACTAGCTTGCTCTTGATAACAAATTGCTGCCTCAGTCCAAATAAATTTAGACATGGCTTTACAGCCAGTCAGGCTTCACATGCTTCATGAAACACTAGAATTCATTCTTAAAAATTTTGAATAAAATTTTTTAAAACATTTTTATATTTTTTTTTTTCGAAAACAAAGGAGAAAATTTTGAAATATTTTTGAAAAATTTTTTGAAAAGAAAACAAAAAAAATTACCTAATCTGAGCAACAAGATGAACCGTCAGTTGTCCAAACTCGAACAATCCCCGGCAACGGCGCCAAAAACTTGGTGTTGTTGCCGGATCAAACTTGGCACTGATGTTATCGGACCAAAAGCTTGCCGAAAACTCGAACAATCCCCGGCAACGGCGCCAAAAACTTGGTACGCGGAATCGTGATTACACTTTAATTATGTAAAATTCATTGCTCTTTCTTTCCCTGGAAATGGCGCCAAAAACATGATGCCAAGACCATGGTTCACAACTCCGTGTAACTAACCAGCAAGTGCACTGGGTCGTCCAAGTAATACCTTACGTGAGTAAAGGTCGAATCCCACGGAGATTGTCGGTATGAAGCAAGCTATAGTCACCTTGCAGATCTCAGTTAGGCAGATATAAATTGATAATGATGTTTTCGAATAATAAATAATAGAATAGGGATAGAGGTACTTATGTAAATCATTGGTAGGAATTTCAGATAAGCGAATGGAGATGCTTTTCGTTCCTCTGAACCTCTGCTTTCCTGCTATCTTCATCCAATCAGTCTTACTCCTTTCCATGGCTGGCTTTATGTGATACATCACCATTGTCAACGGCTACTTTCGGTCATCTCTCGGGAAAATGATCCAATGCCCTGTCACGGCACGGCTAATCGTCTGGAGGCATCACCCTTGTCAATGGCTTCATCTTATCATCTCAGTGAAAATGATCAACGCACCCTATCACGGCACGGCTATTCATCTGTCGGTTCTCGATCATGCTGGAATAGGATTTACTATTCTTTTGCGTCTGTCACTAACGCCCCGCAATCGCGAGTTTGGAGCTCGTCACAGTCATTCATTCATTGAATCCTACTCGGAATACCACAGACAAGGTTTAGACTTTCCGGATTCTCTTTAATGCCGCCATCATTCTAGCTTACGCCATGAAGATTCTGGTTAGGAGATCTAAGAGATACTCATTCAATCTAATGTAGAACGGAAGTGGTTGTCAGGCACGCGTTCATAGGGAATGATGATGATTGTCACGTTCATCACATTCAGGTTGAAGAGCGAATGAATATCTTAGAAGCGAAATAAGATGAATTGAATAGAAAACAGTAGTACTTTGCATTAATCTTTGAGGAACAGCAGAGCTCCACACCTTAATCTATGGAGTATAGAAACTCTACCGTTGAAAATATATAAGTGAAGGTCCAGGCATGGCCGAGATGCCAGCCCCCAAAACGTGATCAATAGATCAAAAGATAATGCAAAGATGGTCAAAAAGACTAGTGAAATGTCCTATTTATAATAAACTAGCTACTAGGGTTTACAAGAGTAAGTAATTGATGCATAAATCCACTTCCGGGGCCCACTTGGTGTGTGCTTGGGCTGAGCTTTGAGTGTTGCACATGTAGAGGTCCTTCTTGGAGTTGAACGCCAGCTTTTGTGCCAGTTTGGGCGTTCAACTCTGGTTTTGGATCCTTTTTTGGCGCTGGACGCCAGAATTGGGCAGAGAGCTGGCGTTGAACGCCAGTTTACGTCGTCTATTCTTGGCCAAAGTATGGACTATTATATATTGCTGGAAAGCCCTGGATGTCTACTTTCCAACGCAATTGGAAGCGCGCCATTTCGAGTTTTGTAGCTCCAGAAAATCCATTTTGAGTGCAGGAAAGTCAGAATCCAACAACATCAGCAGTCCTTCTTCAACCTCTGAATCTGATTTTTGCTCAAGTCCCTCAATTTCAGCCAGAAAATACCTGAAATCACAGAAAAACACACAAACTCATAGTAAAGTCCAGAAATGTGAATTTAACATAAAAACTAATGAAAACATCCCTAAAAGTAACTAGATCCTACTAAAAACATACTAAAAACAATGCCAAAAAGCGTATAAATTATCCGCTCATCATACTTCTTCCCAAATTTCTTGCTCTTCTCCTTAATCTGTCTACTTTTCAAATTCAAAAATCTTCTGAGCTTGTTTGGCTTAGATAGATTGTGCAACTTGAGGAGCAATTGTGTCTTGAGAGGCATGAGTCTGAGCATCTTCCCTCTTGTAGTGGTGGCATCTCAAATCACGCTTGTATATCAAATTATACCACCTCTTCAGCTTAACGTGACATTTTATCATCAACAAACCTGTTTCTAATATACATACTCTATCATGTTTTGAACCTTGGATGCTCTATCTTGTGTCTTTTCACTCATCATCAACAATGGTAACAACTCTTTTCATCTTCTGAGCCTCGATCGTCCTTGATTCTACGCAATCTTTGAGACTTAAAATTCTAAAGATTCAACAATGATAACAACTCTTATTCACATACATACAGTTTGGTTCAGTTCAATGTGTTTGAATACCAAAACTACATTTACTAACATCCCAAATTGTACAACGTGACAATATTCAACATTCATCCACGTATCAACATTTCATTTCTCAAAAAGATAGTTCATCATAAAGTGAGGAAGGTGCATGGCTACCTTAGTGAGAAGACAGTAATACATTAGGAATGAGAAGAAGAAACTTGGTTACAGCACTTCAAAAATGGACACAATAAGAAACTTTGTCATGCACACATAAAATTTATTTTTATGTTATCTCTTAAATAGTTTGCATAAAGTCTATCTCCCCAAAATCTATTTTAAAAAAGATTGAACTTGTCAATTTTGTGAACAAAAGAAACAAACTAAAAGCATCGTTTTAAAGTAAGAATGTTGTATCTACACTACAAGAAAACAACTCTATTGCCACGCTTTTAAAGCGTGGCGATAGCTTTTCGCCACGCTTTTTGAGCTACCGCCACGCTTTTGAAAGGGTGGCCTATCAAAGGGTGGCGGTTGCTCTATCGCCACGCTTTTGGTGACCTATCGCCACGCTTTTGCAGATTGCCCCGCTTAAAAAACGTGACGATATGCGAGAGATACAGCCACTCTTTTAAAGCGTGGCCATAGGGAGATACGGCTACGCTTTTAAAGCGTGGCGATAGCGGGAGATACGGCCACACTTTTAAAGCGTGGCGATAGCCTTGTCAAATTTAAAAAAAAATTATTTTCAATCCTTTTTTATTACCAAACCTATAAATATAGTATGCAATTTTTATTACAAGATAAATTAAACAGTAATTAGTGACAATTTTTGGTATAATTGTTTTATACATTAATCCTTATACAAAACTTTTCAGGTTTTTTCAGTAACAAAAAACCCTTCAACTTCCTATCTAGTCGAAATTCACTAACTAAGCAAAACGCATGTATAATTACAAAAGCAATGGAAAATTAATAGCAGGTCTGGGGTCTCAAAATCACCTCAGGGTCCCTTATTTTCTGTATTTTATATTTTTCTTACAACCTTGTGCCCAACAAGTACATAACCGAGCTCAATATCCCCCTCTCAGAATGATTCCCAGCAATGTTTGGTGGAGCTGAAAAAAATAACACCAACATCAACAAAATGATTTCATTTCCTTTTCACATAACATAATAATGAAAATGCTGACAATCACCGACCAAAGACATAACAATGAAGAAACAAGGAATAACCCCATTGGCAAGCAAGCTCAGTGCTTTTTTTCCTTTTGCAAAAAAGAAACAAAAAAAAGGCAAAAGGAACCATTGAATTACCATGCAAAAGGGAGAAAGGAATCTAACCAATTGGCAATGCAGGATGCAATGCAAGTAGGTAGAGATCAAATTTCAGGAAACAATTTAAGTAGAAATTAGGTATACTTGTCATGTTAATACGAGAAGGTTCCAAAACTCGACGCACAGAATCAGAATTACCTCTTGAATGGTTTTCTTTATATCAAAAGCATCTTTCACTCGAGCATCCAGGATGGCCCATGTATCATGGAAGTCTAACAAGAAACAAATGAAAGATGTATTAAAAAATGTCTTCACTTGTTACAACACCACATCAGAGCCAAAAACAGCAGAGTCCCATTGTTTCAACCATAAGAGCACCTGTCTCAGACAATAAACAAATTAATTAATGGGTACAAAAGCAAATTGTTAAAAGAATTATAGAAAAAAGTATAAAAAATGTTTATATCTTCCAACTATAACTCTTGTAAGTAATTTTTTCCAGAGCTAAATTTCATACTAGAGATGTACCTCACGATTTGTTTGTTCATCACTAAGAAGCTCAGTAAATGACTTTGGTGCATATTTATCTACCCAAAGTTGCTCTTGTAAGTAAATGACTTTGCTCATGCACCATTCAAGATCCTCATATTTGACTTGTAATACCACTAATAACAAAATTACTTGTTCTGCGTGATTATTGTGTACCTGAAGGTTCCAATAATTGGAAGCCCCTTTTGCACGGCTACTCTTCTCTTCATCAGGAGAACTGCTGCGGCACCATCACTAACTTGGCTAGCATTGTCTGAAATTAAAAATAAGAACTGAGAACAAAAATATGAAAAGAAATTTAAACTATAACAAACTTAACATTAACAGATTTCTTCAGCACATGCTGTTGTTGAACCATCTTTCTGGAATGCAGGCTTTAGCTTTGCTAGATCCATCAAAGTTGAGTTAGGCCGGATACCATCATCAGCCGAAACTATAATTTGCTTCTCCTCTCCAGTTTTTGGATCCACAATCTACAAAAAAAACCATTAATAGTTTAGTACAATAGTACTATAACATTTCAAAATCTGCAATGAAACTTACATTGGAAGTTAGAACTTACCTTGGTAAAAACTGGTATAATTTTATCTTTAAATTTACCAGATACTCAGAGGCCAATGCAGACGGATTCATCAGCCAATTTGACATGAAGTGCATCCTTGTCTATGGTTGAGTACACAGCCACACAGGGTATTCCCAATTCATGAGCAGTGCGAATAGCACGAACTGGGATTTTGCCTCTGTTAGCTACCAGGATCTTGTCACCCTGGCAGGTAGCATGGAGTGCCCCAGAAAATTTACCTTAGTTGCACCTAAGAAACTGCATTGTGAATTCTTGATTCCTCTACTTGTCCCTGCATACATGCCCTTTATTTTCGTTTCCCATTCAAGATCAGATTCAGATTTAGAAGGACGCAAAACATGAAAATTAAATCTAAGTAATCAAACAATGATGCATTTAGTTCAAGTAATTGGAATTTAGAAGCATGGAGAAGTGGGTGCTTACTGGGATATGGTAAAGAACAAAAAAAGAAAGGATGTGAAGATAGGGGCAACCACTTACCATACCACTTGGTGAGTTCATCATTGGCAGGAGTGACAGCAGTAGCAGCTTTCTTTGAAGGAGGAGGTGGTGCTGCCTTCTTCTTACCAAAGAGAGCCAGTGGAGAGTATAAGTACTCAAAATTAGAAAGAATTCCTATCTTACCACTGAGAAAGATAAGAGAGGAAAAAACAAACCTTGCCCTTCAGTATCACGACATTGAAATTGCTGCCGGTCCTCCTCAAAGGAAGCGGTAAAGCTGATCATGTTACACCAAATCAAAACCGTCCAAATCCATAATTTGATAAAGAACAAATAAATCTCTAAAACAGATCAAAATTTGCACAATTAAAATTAGAACCAAATAAGGATAACAAATCACTAAGAATCAGAACATGTTTCAATTAAAATTAGAATAAATAAAAAACAAACAAGGAGAACAAAGCAACAATAATCAGAACATGTTTTAATTAAATTCAGAACAAATCAGACCCAAATTTGGAGAACAAATTCAGAAAAAATCATACCACAAAATCTTCTCAACAATATGAAGAAAAATTATGGTCTTGATCAGCTTCCAGATGGTGTTTATGTTAGGGAAAAATCTGAAAAGGAAAAGACAATGAAATATTGAAACTTTTGGGAAATCTATCTATCTCATTACAGCATATTTTTTCAACTTAGTTCACAACATTTATATTGTTAGCTTCTAAAATAGTTTCATTGCTTCTAATATTATAGCATAGTATGCACTCTATGTCAAAGTAAAATTTCAATAGCTGCACGCTGGATAAAACTAAGTTCAATCAGCACACTGTAGCGATATTCCATTCCATCATTACTACACATGTTAAATCACGATTATGGGATTTCAATGAAAGAAATATGCAAAGAAAGCAACAAATGTTTGCAGAGAAGAAACGGTACCTGATGAAGAGGAGGCGGTGGAGATGGTGGAGGTGGGGCTCGCACCAGGGAATGAGGTCATCAAAGGAGAGGTGATTGGGAACGGTGAGAATGAAGACAAGAAAAGAGCGAAAGCTAGGTCTTGGGATCGAGGATTGAGACGAGCTCCGAAACAAATGGAGAATCCCGCTTCGCTCCCTAAATTTAGGGCTCGAATCTTCATCGTTCTCGGAGAAGATGGATTCAGGGTCCAGAGGCTGCTCCGAGTCGACCGAGTGAATTCGGAGGAAGACACCACCAGAGAGACTTGCGATGGAGGGATTGCGATGGATGGTGTGCGACGAGGGAGTCACCGCCGAAGGAGCAGCGATGGTGGGAGTGCCGGAAGAGAGAATGACAACGGAGGCATCGCGAGCCCCGGCGATGTTCTTCGGAGGACTGGGGTTCTTCGCGGAGTGCTGGGGTGAGGACTGGGTTTCTTCGAAGCTTTTAGGGTTCTGGCCTTATGTGTTCTTTGAAGAGAAAGGGGGTTTTGAATGATGAAGGAGATAAGCAGCATTTTGAATGAGGAAGTAAAACGGAGCATTTTATTTTGTACGAGGACCTTTTGGCCACGCTTTTAAAGCGTGTCAAAAGAGTTGTAAGAAACGGCCACGCTTTAAAAACGTCACTATAATGAAACTCTGTCGCCACGCTTTTAAAATGTCCCTGTTTCTATCTATGGCCACGTTTTTTAAGCGTGGCAGAAAAAACGTGGCCATATCTCAGCTCTATTGCCACCCTTACAAAAGCGTAGCCATAGCCCCCTTTCGCTACGCTTTTGAAGCGTGGCAAAAAAAGTGGTTAAATCTCTAATCAATCGTCACCCTCGTAAAAGCGTGGCCATAGGCCTTTTTCTTGTAGTGCTATATCAAGAATATATATAGATTGGTAGAAATTTAAAGTATGACTTCACTTGAACATGTATGAGTTTCTGTCTCCCTTCAACGTGATTAATTCGGGTTAAAAACAAAATATTAGATATGGTATAAACTTTTTCAATTCCATACTTAAACCAAGAAGATATACAAATCTTGAGAAAAATAAGATTTGAATTTTGTAAGTGATTAAGAATGAAAACAAGAAAGAAAGAGCAATGTGGAAGTACAAACCAGTGACAGGGGAGAGGCCGCGATAACTCAGATTCGTTGGAGGAGAGGAAAACGATCGACAACGGTAAGAGAAGGATGTCTAGGCAGCCACGCGACTCAGAGACGGCACAGATGCACACAATGGATGGGAGAACAGGGGTGGGTTATGCACATCAAAGATGAGGGATTAGAAGTTTCACGTACTATAGAGTAGAAGGGAACGGTCGACGACGGTGAGAGGAGATTGGGTCGGTAGCCACGCGACTCCACGGTGACACAGCGGTGCACGGTGTGTTTAAGCACGGGGGTTCTTGCACTTCCACTCTCCTGTCACAGGTTCCTCTTCTTTCTGATTTTGGATACTGAACTGATTTAGGGTGAAATCACTATATTGGGTTGGGGTTAGAAGCGGGACTTCATGGAATCGACACTAATCCAAGTTGATTCTGCATCACAATGAAGAGATCGGATGCCAATCGCAACTATATTAAAAAATTGTAGTAGATGAAGAAACCACAGACAATTTGTCGCTACTATCCTCCATGTATCCTATTGCGGATTAAGTCTTGATGATTTGAATTTTTGTGTCATTCCTAATTTTTGCTTTTGCAAAAACAAATTTTTACCTATTTCTTTTTTAAAAAAATTAAAACAAATTTGTTACTTATTTTCTATTTCTATGCTTTCAAAGTAAAAATAAAAAATTCAAGTGTTTTTAAATAAAAAGTGAAAAAAAGCAACATAGATTTTCATGTACTATATATAGTATTTTGAATAAAATACATATTTAGATATATTTGGATGAAAAAATTTATGTTAGATAATAATATTCTTAACAAAACTAGTCGTTTAATATGTTTTTTAATTTTTTAATGAAACAATCTAATCATTTTTCAAGTAATTTAAAATAAAATTTAATTATTTTGTGTTTTATATATTGTAATATAAAAATAATACTTTAATATAATTTTTTAATATTATAAAATTTTTTAATAGTCCATTCTCCTTAATGATCGTATTCAAAACGCTACAGACAAGGTTGAATCTTCCGGATCAGAGAATGATGCTCCTTTGGGTTCTAGCCTCTACCACGAGGACCCTAATCTCCCCATACCTTGGCTGAATTGGTGTCTCGAGAAGTCTCTAATGAAGTCATAGATTAGCCGTCTAAGAGATGTATAATCAAGCTGGTGGTTCGATGCTTTCCAATTACGTATTCACACAAACCCAAGAAGAACACGGATGGTTGTCAGGCACACGATCTTAGTATGAAGAACGAGGATGATTGTCATGGTTCATCCCATTCATCAAGTTGAAGAACAAAGATACATCTTAGAATTGAATCAAACACAGATTGAAGAGAAACAGTAATACTTTTATTAATCTATAAAACTCAGCAGGGCGCCTCCCCACAACCTAAGAAGTTTAGAAACTCATACTGATAGAAAATACAATGTGAAATATGAAATATGACAGAAAATTCCCCTAAGATTATGTAAAATATCCCTTAAATACTAAACTAATGATTAAGGATTACATAAGAAGGGTAAAATAGTCTTTTTAGTGCTAAAATCCACTTCTGGGCCCACTTGGTGAGTGTTTTGACTGAGCTTTGTTGAGATCCACCTGTTATAAGGCCTCTAGGGCATTGAACGCTGGCTAGGGGTCCTCTTTGGGCGTTTGGACGCTGGTCTCTTCCTTTGAGCACTGGACGCCTAGAGTGGGGCAGGAAGCTTGCGTTGGATGCCAGTTTTGGGACTTTAATTCTGAAGCAAAGTATAAACTATTATACATTGCTGGAAAGTTCTGGAAGTCAACTTTCATAGACGTTGAGAACGCTCCATTTGAACTTTTGTAGCTCCAAAAAATCTCTTTTGAGTGTAAGGAGGTCAGATCCAGACAGCATCTGCAGTGCTTTCTCTGTCTCTGAATCAGACTTTTGCTCCAACTCCTTAATTTCAGTTAGAAAATATCTGAAATTGTACAAAAGCACACAAACTCAAAGTAGAATCCAAAAATGTGAATTTAACACTTAAACCTATGAAAATATAATAAAACTTAAACAAAACATGCTAAAAACTATATGAAAACAATGCCAAAAAGCGTATAAAATATCCGCTCATCACAACACCAAACTTAAACTCTTGCTTGTCCCCAAGCAACTAAAAACACAGTAGGATAAAAAGAAGAGTAAGATACAATAAATCTCAGAGTTTCCAATGAAACTCAGTTTCAATTAGATGAGCGGGACTTAGTAGTTTTTTGCTTCTGAATAGTTTTGGCATCTCAATATCCATTGAAACTCAGAAATGTTGGTCTCTTTAGGAACTTAGAATCCAGATGATATTATTGACTTCCCTAGTTTAGTTCTTTTTTATTCTTGAACACAGCTTTTAGAGTCTTGGCCGTGATCTTAAGCACTTTGTTTTCCAGTATTACCACCGAATACATAAATGCCATAGACACTTTAACTGAGTGAATCCTTTCAGATTGTGATTCAGCTTTGCTAGAATCCCCAGATAGAGGAGTCCAAAGTTCTTAAGCACACTCTTAAAATCTTTGGATCCTTTTACCCTTGTCTTTTGGTTTAAAGAGCTATTGGTTTTTTCTGTTTATTTATTTATTTATTTATTTTTATTTATTTTCCATTTTATTATTTTCTGCATGCATATATTATTTTTTTTTTGCAACATGCTTTTTCTTTTTACTGCTTTTTCTTACTTCAAGAATCAGTTTTTGGATTTTTCAGATTACCAATAATACTTTTTCTTTTTCATCATTCTTTCAAGAGCCAACATTTATAAATTCCAACTTCAAATATGCATTGTTTATTCATACATTCAGAAAACAAAAATAATGCCACCACATCAAGATAATTGAACTATTCTTATTATAAACTTGAAATTCATGTATCTCTCAATTCTCTTCAAATAAAATTTTCTTTTAAGTAATCGTGAGAGATATATGGAACATTTTACAACTTTATGATATAAATGGATATGATCATGCAATAATGAACAAGAGAATAGATAATACAACATAACAGAAAATAGAAAAATAACATAAGAAAAGGAGGTTAAGAGAATGAATCCACCTTTAATGGTGGCGGCTAGTGCTCCTCTTTGAGGATCTAATGTAGTGCTAATCTCTTCAATGTCACTCCTTTGTCTCTATTGTTCTTCCCTCATAGCCTTTTGATCTTCTCTAATTTCATTGAGGATGGTGGAAATCCCTTGATGCTCTATCCTCAACTGATATATGTTAGAGCTTAATTCTCCCACAGAAGCATGCCATTGATCCCAATAACTTTGAGGAGGGAAATACATCCCTTAAAGCATCTCAGAGATCTCATACTGAGGCGGCTGCACAGGCTCATGCATGCTCTCTAGTTTGCTCCATTCTCTTCTTAGTGGTGGGCTTGTCCTCCTCAATGAAGATGTCTCCTTCTATAACAATTCTAGCTGAATTGCATAGATGACAGATGAGGTGTGGGAATGCCAACTTTGCTTTGGTGGAAGGCTTCTCAGCTATCTTGTACAATTCTTGAGGAATCACCTCATGTACTTCCACCTCACCTCCAATCATGATGCAATGGATCATGATGGCTCTTTTAATAGTCACTTCTGACCGGTTGCTAGTAGGGATGATAGAGCGTTGGATAAATTCCAACCATCCTCTAGCTATGGGCTTGAGGTCAAGCCTTCTTAGTTGAATGGGCTTGCCTTGGGATTTCCTTTTTCACTGTGCTCCTTCCACACAGATGTCTAAGAGCACTTGATCTAGTCTCTGATCAAAGTTGACTCTTCTAGTGTAAGAATGTGGATCTCCTTACATCAAAGGCAAGTTGAATGCTACCCCACACTTTCCGAGCTAAAATCTAAGATTCTCCCCCGGACCATGGTGCTCCAATTCTTTGGATTTGGGGTTACACTAATGTCATGGTTTTTTATGATCCATGTATTAGCATAGAACTCTTGTACCACTAAGATCCTAACCTCTTGGATGGAATTGGTTAGGACTTCCCAACCTCTTCTCCGAATCTCTCTTCGGATTTTCGGATACTCATTCTTCTTGAGCTTGAAAGGGACCTCAAGGATCACCTTCTTCTCTGCCACTACTTCATAGAAGTGGTCTTGATGGACTTTGGTGATGAATTTTTCTATCTCCCAAGATTTAGAGGTGGTGGCTACTGCCTTTCTTTTCTTCTTTCTAGAGTATTCGCCAGCCTTGGGTGCCATAAGTGGTAATGGAAAGCAAAAAGCAACGCTTTTCCAATACCAAAACTTAAAAGCTTTGCTCATCCTCGAGCAAAAATAAAGAAAAGAGAAGAATGGAGTAGAAAAAGAAGAAAATAGAAGGAGATGGAGGGGGAGAGTGATTCGGCCAAAGGGGGCTTTGATGTGTATGAGAGGTGTGTATATGAAGGGTTAGAATGAGGGGTATTTATAGGAGTGGGCTAGGGTTAGGCTCGGTCATGGGTGGGGAAATGGAAGGGAAATTTGGTTTTGAAGTGGGTGGGGGTTGGCGGGAGTTATGATGGTTTTGGAAAAGTGATATGGATGTGATTAGGCTAGGGTTTATAGGAAAGTGTGTATAGGGAAGTGTGAAAGAAAGAAGGAAGAAGTGGGTAGGTAAAGATGCTGTGGCTGGGACCCACTTGTCCTGAGAGGCTAGAGATTTCAGAATCCCTGCCCTTTTGCATTGGCGTTGAACGCCCACGGTCTGCTCCTTGGTTGGCGTTCAACTCCAACAACACTCCATCCAGAGTGTTCTATTTTCACTACTGAACAATTCTGTCTCTGTTCTAACTGCTGCACATGATCATGAACCTAAAAAAAACTTTAAAGAAAGATAAAATTAAGGAATTAAAAGAAATAAAAATAATTAATTAAGGTTGGGTTGCCTCCCAATAAGCGCTTCTTTAACGTCATTGGCTTGACGATTAGCTCCTTATAGAGATTAGTATGGGCTCATAATTTTGCCCCTTACAGTGAACTTTCTTCCTGTCTTCTCATGAATGAGCTCCACATGCTCTAAAGATAAGACACGACTCATTGTACGTAGTATGACTGATTTCTTCGTGAAGACAACTCTCATGCCAGGTGAAAGGCCTTCAGTGGGGACTTTCTTGTCCCTCCAGCCTTTAGGTACTTTCTTCCAAGTACCTTTGTTTTCAGTGCTTGTTAATGGCTGCCCAACACCAAACTTAGAATTGATGTTTGGGGGCTTAGCACAGCTCTGCACTGAGAGAGATGGTTGGAACACTAGGTGTTGCACCATTATCTCTTGCTTATCAGAGGGAGAATTGGGATTGGACATCTTGAACAAGATGTAGTCCTCTCCTAGTTGGAAAACCATTTCTCCCTTTGCCACATTAATCATGGCTTTTGCAGTGCCTAGGAAAGGTCTTCCGAGAATGATAGAGTCATCCTTATCCTCTCCAATATCCAAGACTATGAAGTTTGCAGGGATGTAGTGGTCTTCAACCTTTACCAAGACATCTTCTACTAAGCCATACGGCTTCTTCATTGACTTGTCTGCCAACTCTAGTGAGATATTTATAGCTTGTACCTCAAAGATTCCCAACTTCTCCATTACAGAGAGTGGCATGAGGTTTATGCTTGACCCTAGGTCACACAAAGCCTTCTCAAAGGTCATGGTGCCTATGGTGCAAGGAATCAGGAAGCGTTCAGGATCTGAAAGCTTCTGAGGTAGCTTATACTGAATCAAAGCATTTAGTTCTTTGGTAAGCAGTGGAGGTTCTTTCTCCAAAGGCTTTGTACCAAATAGTTTGGCATTCAGCTTCATGAGAGTTCTTAGGTATTGAGCAACTTGCTCTTCCCTAGTGTCTTCATCCTCATAAGAGGATGAGTGTTCATCAGAACTCATGCACTGCAGGAGTGCATGCAAAGGAACCACTATGGTCTCTACATGAGCCTTGGCTTCCTTTAATTCTTGGATAGGGATTTCTTGAGTGGGTATTGAGCACTCAAAGGGCGTGCCATTACTAGCGTTCAACGCCAGCTCCAATGGCTCTTTGGACGTTGAACGCCCATGCGGTATACCCTTACTGGCATTAAAGGCCAGTTCCCTTACCATTTTGGGTGTTGAACACCCAGCGGGGATATCTTGGCTGGCGTTCAACGCCAGCTTCCCTGTGTGTTGTTCAGCCATTTCTTCAGCTTCTTGTTCAAAATTTTTTGAAAGGTTTCTTCCGGAGTGTTGTGCTTTAATTTGTTTTAAGCTCCTCCTTAAAGTCCTTTCAGGTTCATGATCAGGATTCAATAGAGGTTCTTTATCCCTGTTCCTGGTCATAAACAAGAAAGAAGAAACCAAGGAAGAAAGAAAGGAAGCTTCTATGCCTAATTTGAGTATAGAGAACTCCTAGTGAGATATAAAGGATAAAGATAAGAAAAGTGAAGATAGAAGAAGGAGAAAAAGAATTCGAATAAAGAGAAGAAGAATTTGAAAATTAGAAGTAAAAAAATAAACAAGAATTAAAAAATTTTTGTTTTTATTTTATTTATTTATTATTTCAAAAATAAAAGTTAATAAGTCACCAAAAAAATAAAATTTAATTAATTAAAAAGAACTAATAAAATTCGAAAAAGAAGATAGAGAAATAGAGGAAGGGTTTTCGAAAATTAGGAAAGAGAAAAGAATTAGTTAGAAAGTTTTGAAAAAGAAGAGAGAGAAGATAAGTAACTAATTAAGAAAGATTTAAAAACAAGATAAGATAGAAGATTAGAAAATGTTTGAATTTAAAAATAATTGAAAAAGTCAACAAGATAAGATAAGAATTAAAAAGATTTGAGAAAGATTTAATTTTAAAATTTAAAAGAAGATAAGATAGAAAAGATAAGATAAGATAAGTTAGGTTAAGAAAAGATAAGTTTTAAATTTAAAAAGATTTGAAATCAAAATTTGAAAATTAAAAATTAAATTTTGAATTTTAAATTTTGAATTTTTGAATTTGAAATAAGATAACAAAGATTTAAAAAGGATTTGAATTTTGAAATTTGAAAATTTTGAATTTTTAAAATTTGAATTTGAAATATGATAAGATAAGATTTTTGAATTTTGAAGAAAGATAAAAAGATAAGATAAGATTGTGAAAAAGATATGATTTTGAAAAGATTTGATTTTGAAATTTGAAAACTAAGATAAGATAAGATAATAATTTAAAATTAAAATCTGAATTTTTTTTTGTAATTTTCGAAAATTTAACTAAAATAAAGATAGAAAAGATTTTTTTATTTTTGAATTTAATGAAGAAAGAAAAAACAACAAAAAGACCAAACTTAAAATTTTTAGATCAAAGATGAGTAATTTTTTAAATTTGAGAAGAAAAACACAAAGAGAAACCAAACTTAAAAATTTTAACATCAAAACAAAAAGAAAAACAAGAACACTTTGAAGATCAAGAAGAACACTAAGAACAAAACTCAAAGAATTCAAAGAAAATAAGAACATGCAAAAGACACCAAATTTTAAAATTTTTGAAAACCAAACACACAATTTTCGAAAATTAAAAGAAAAGACACAAGAAGACACCAAACTTAAAGATTGACATAAGAATCAAACAAAAGAAATTATTTTTGAAAAAATTTTTTGAAAAGAGACTCAAAGAATTCGAAAATTTCAACAAGAACAAAAACAAAAGACTCAAACCAAGAACAAAGATTAAACAAAGAAAAGAAAAAAATTGAAAAAGTTTTCTAAATGTTTTTCGAAAAAAAGAAGAAGAAAATAAAATAAAATAAAAGACTCTAACAAAATTAAAGACAATACCTAATCTAAGGAACAAGATAATCTGTCAGTTGTCCAAACTCGAGCAATCCCAGGCAACAGTGCCAAAAACTTGGTGCACGAATCCCCACACTTTGTACAACTGTACCAGCAAGTGCACTAAGTCATCCAAGTAATACTTGAGCGAGTTAGGGTCGATCCCACGAGGATTGTGGTTTGAAGCAAGCTATGGTTATCTTGCAGATCTTAGTGAAGTGGATAGAAAAGTTGTTGGATTTGAGTGCATAAAAGTGAAATAGAGTATAAAATACTTTGTGAATTCGAATGTAACCAGTGATAAGAAGATGGTTAAGGCTTGGAGATGCTTTATCCTTCTGGATTAACTATGGTTTTACTGTCTTCTTCAATTGTGAATAATTTCTTCTATGGCAGGTTGTATGTGATCAACGCCGTACGGTCGCGGTCGCCAATCTCCTCCAGATCTAAACCCCAGGGTTAGTGTGGATCCATTCTGATTGAGGGTGAAGCTCCTGCAGTCCATTCTCCTTAATGATCCTACTCAAAAAGCCATAGATAAGGTCGAATATTCCGAATCAGAGAATGCTGCTCCTTTGGGTTCTAGCCTCTACCATAGAAACCTTAATCTCCACATACCTCGGCTGAACTTATGTCATGAGAAGTCCCCAACGAAGTCGTGGATTAGCCGTCTAAGAGATGTATAATCAAGCTGGTTGTTTGATGCTTTCCAGTTACGTACTCACACGAACCCAAGAAGAACATGGGTGGTTGTCAGGCACGCGGTCTTAGTATGAAGAACAAGGATGATTGTCACGGGTCATCCCATTCATCAAGTTGAAGAACGAAGATACATCTTAAAATTGAATCAAACACAGATTGAAGAGAAATAGTAATACTTTTATTAATCCATAAAACTCACCAGGGCTCCTCCCCTCAACCTAGGAGGTTTAGAAACTCATACTGATAGAAAATATAATGTGAAAAACGAAATATAGCAGAAAAGTCCCCTAAGATTATGTAAAATATCCCTTAAATACTAAACTAATGACTAAGGATTACATAAGAAGGGTAAAACAGTCTTTTTAGTGCTAAAATCCACTTCTGGAGCCCACTTGGTGAGTGTTTGGGCTGAGCTTTGATGAGATTCACGTGCTATGAGGCCTTTAGAGCATTGAACTCTGGCTAAGGGATCCTCTTTGGGCGTTTGGACGCTGGTCTCTTCCTTTGGGCGCTAGACGTCTGGAGTGGGGGCAGGAAGCTAGCGTTGGACGCCAGTTTTGGGCCTTCAATTCTGAAGCAAAGTATGGACTATTATATATTTCTGGAAAGCTCTAGAAGTCATATTTTCAAAGCCGTTGAGAACGTTCTATTTGGACTTCTGTAGCTCTAGAAAAGGTCTTTCGAGTGCAAGGAGATCAGATCCGGACAGTATCTGCAGTGCTTTCTCTGTCTCTGAATCAGACTTTTGCTCCAGCTCCTCAATTTCAGCTAGAAAATACCTGAAATTGTATAAAAATACAGAAACTCAAAGTAGAATAAAAAAATGTGAATTTAACACTAAAACCTATGAAAATATAATGAAACTTAAACAAAACATGGTAAAAAACTATATGAAAACAATGCCAAAAAGCGTATAAAATATCCGCTCATCACTCTCCCCACGGGAGATGAAACGTGTGCGTCTCTGGACACCATTACTCCATGCATGCCAAAATCAGGGAGTTGTCAAAAGTGAAATCCCTGAGGGGCACCGTGTCACCGAATCCGGTCTTATCCAGATACGGGACGATGGCGTCGGGTGGAGGAAGAGTTTGGCTCACTCGTTGGGGCAGTAGGAGGCGAGGCCTCTGAAGAATGAAAAAAGAATTTAGCCTCACAAATAAAATATTCTAAATTTATGGGTTATTGGATTTTATCTCTTTTTTTTTTTTTAGTAATTAGACCGGCTTAACATGGTACACAACACATTAAAGTTCGGCAAATATTTCCATCTAACGTACAATTACTTCTATTGAAGAATGTACTTCCATGTTTCTAGCCTACACATGTCTCTAAATTACATTTTCCATAATAGGCAAATCCTAATGATAGGGTTATAAATACTAATAACCTAGCACAAGAATAACAGAGTTCCAAACTAATAATTATGTCATACTAACCTAGCACAAACAAATAGAGTTCTAAATTTCTCCTAGAGACCAAATTGCTAACTCACATAACTATGTTCTAGTTCTTCATGACTTCCCTAAAAATGGCCACATCATTAAATTAAAGAAACATAAGAAAACTATCCTCGAAGTTGGCTGCCCCGGCATAATGTGTCATCTCGTTCAGCCTATTAATGTCTGATGGTTTCAGTGGCTAAGAGAAGGGGGTTGAATCTTAGCCCCCTTTTTTGCTTTGTAACACTTGCTGGCCTTTGAGATAACTTCAGGAGACTTTTTGATTTTTGTCTCGTCCCTAGCCACGAGACTTTTATTTTTATCTCGTCACTTGGCACGAGACTTTTCTTTTTGTCTCGTCACTTGGCACGAGATATTTTTCAGTTTGAGCTCCTGTGCAATAGATACAGAATTGGAGTAGAGAAGAGAGAAAATTACACTCAGATATATCCTGGTTCAGCTGCTAAGTGCAGTGCAGCCTACATCCAGTCTCCATCACAACCATGATGGAATTTCACTATAATCTTCTTGATTACAGACTGTAAAGTGCTAACCCAACTTACAAGGGAATTCCTACAGAATCATGAAACACAACATAGATGAACAAAGGAACTCTAAGACATCTATGGCTTTTTTTTTTAATTTTGCACTCTCTGCCTTTTTCCGCTCTATGGCTTTTTCATACAAACCTCACTATTTGCCTTTCTTCATGAGACTCAAGACATGACAAAATTAAACAGAAAAATACAAAACAGAATACATTGAAGGAGAAGAAAATCTGTAAGCTTAGGTAGCTCTGAGAATCCTGTGCCTTGCACTCTCACTGCTTACTTCTAACTCCTTGCTCCAAACCGTGGTTGTTCACTCTTTTTATAGAAGAGAGAAGCCTCCATACTTGAAGCCAAAACCCAAGCCAACTTCTTCTTCTTCACACATAACCGATTCAGCCACACAGAGAGAGAAGAGATAACCATGCAATAACCAACATGCAATTACCTCTAGTCCTTCCTTGGTCATCACTCTTCATCAATCCGAGCTCTCCATCCTTGGCTTGCTCTCCAAGATGGATTTCTGGCCCTTGATGCTTCATGATGATGATGACTTCATCTGCTTCAATCTCTGCCTCTACCATCACTTCGCCACTCTAGCTACTTCCTGTGGTGGTTAAGCAGAATCAAAGACAAGTCACGCCTCCAAGAGTCTCTTCCTTGCTGGCCGAATCTTCTTCCTTCTTTTTGAGCATGAAGAGCTCGAGATTACTTCACCAAATCTAACCATATTTGGTGAAAATCTCAGCCACAGCACACTTTTATTTTGTTATGTTTTCTTGCCATCATTGTGATGGTCTTGTAGCTTGCTCTTTCTTCAATTTGGTAGCTAAGTTTTGCTTTCATGGTTTCCTGTGTAATAACCGAAGAAGAGAAGCAAAGATGAGAAAGAGGAGAGAGAAATTTGAACATTATCTAATGGATAATGATAAAGTGAAATTAAAGTCCAACTTCCCTTGCATAAGGTAGCGTGTAGAGTTACTGAACCCATCAAATCAATTTCTCTCTCTCACATTTATGTTTCCAATGCTAGCAAATTAAATTTGAAATCCATCCAAAGTAAAGAAATGGGATCCGTGGGAAAGCATGAGGCAAATGATAACATTTGCTTTCCTGATGGATATTGGATCAAGCATTGGTTCTTGTAGCATCAAAATTAATTTGGGCTTGTAGCAATAATATCTTCAATTTGGCCCAAATAGGACACAACATTGTTTCAGCCACTATGATCACAATTAGATTAATATCAAGGCTGAGTGTTCATAGGCATATTGGGCTTGCACCAAAATTTCATTTTCGGCCCAATATTAAAAACCTACAACAAAATTATTAATCAATATATATTAAATGAAAATCAAATTAATAATTTTGTAATTAATTATTTTAATAATGTTTAGTCATCACAAATATTAATTTAGAGTTTTCCAAACTCATCAATGTCTCCATCATTCTCCGCCTCGCGCGCCATCACCGATTCAGTTGAAGGTATGGTTAGAATGGGTTAAAAGAGGGGAGAAAGAGGTTGACAAAGTCAAATTGGAGCCTGGAGCTAAGTTGTAAACGACTTGTATATATAGGCGCGGACAAGCCTTATGTAAACAAGATAAACATAGTGTAAACGAGATATACATATGTCACGCTAACCTGTCTTATCATGAGATAAGACAAGGAAATTTAAATCGGTAAATACGTTTAAAATTATTTATTTTAGTAAATATTATATTTATTTTATTTATTAAAATAAAAAATCCTAATAATTGAACCTAATAAATAAAAAATTATATTTTTATATATTTATATGTTTTATATTTATTTATTTAAAAACAAAAGGTTACATTTATTATTTTAAAATATTATCTATTCGAAAATCCTTATTCATTTATTTTATATATTAATGTTTTATATTTATTAAATTTCACCAGCACTCTTCTTTAAAAATTTTGGTTGATTCTCGTTTAATCAAATTATTCATAAAAATGACATATCTAATGCCATCAAAATTATTAGTTGAACTTATTTTAGACACGTCTATTCTGTGATTTTATTTTTAGATTAAAAATTAAAATAAACGAGATTAGTATTAAATTCCTTCTTGAACATATAATAGCAAGCTAAGAACTCATTTACATTCCTCACTGGAAGATTGGCGATCCACTTGCACTTTTATTTGGAAGAAAGCTAAAAATAATGTAAAGACTTTCAAGTATCAAATACAATATACAAATTAAATTAAGGAAGGTGCTAGCTAGTTGCCAAATAACTAAATTCTCTTTAAAATTTTGGGAATTGAATTTGTGAACCACATTTGCTCTTTGGAAGTATAGGACACTCAATGAGAACTGAACCAGAAGTGTCCACACACATGTAAACTTGGTAGAGTTGGCTGTTATGTGCCGAGTCCTTGTTACACTCAATTCCTGGAGTAAAACCTGTTCCCTCTTTTATGGCATCTGAAATGCTCTCTAAGCTATAAAATTCATCATCTGGTTCTATTCCTGCAACACATTTTCGTCGAATCACTATAACATGTTTTCACTAATTTAATTAGCGTAAAATAATAAATTATATTTAGCAATTTTTAACTTAGACAACATTATACGTTATATACACATGTTTTATAACTTTAATTAATGTTAGAGATATAACATTTATCTGTCTTCTCTTATCAATTTAAATTTATAAAAAAAATAATTTTATTAACTAATATTAAAATTTTTATGATTCAAAAGATTTAGAATTTAATCTTTGTTATTCTCCTAAAAAAAATAAAAATTAACATAAAATAAATTAAAAAAAACTTATATAAAATTCACACAGGTTAAACTTGTAGGAAAAGATTTATTTTTATATATATACTCATTTAAAATATATTATCTTTTTATTTTAGTGAGAACCTAAAATGAATCATCTTATCTTATTATTTTCTATTTTATAAAGTTGAATTTGTGGGTATTGTATTTGTATTTGGAGGTTGTAGGTACCTGCATCCTTGAGGGCCTTAAGAAGGTTGACTTTCTGCTTCAATTTAAGAGCAGTTTCAAAGTATTCATGCTGATCAAGCTCAGATTCGGCGCAGGTACCATGTTTCTCCCATTCATGTGACCAGAACCTCATTCCATTGCTACTTGGGCAACTCAATGATGGCCAATTCTTCTCCATGTTACTCATCAAGTCTGACACCTATATATTACATCAAATCTCATCATTCCAATCAAATACTTAAGCATATGTGCTTAACTTATGAATTGTGATTGATCAATGCCCTTTTTTTAACCCAAAAAAAAAATATATGTTCAATTTGGATGAAATTTGAAATATTTATGTTATGTGTATTTAACATTTTAACGTACATTTTACATAGTAGTAATAAAAAGTGAAACCTACTATTTTATTTAAGATACGCCTTGTTGTTATTTATGCCATTTTACTAATATTATATATGAAACAATAGATTTGTGTTCACATACCTACCGATTTTTTTTTTCTTTTTTCTTCTATTACGGTTGAGAAAGCATATTATGAAAATTTTGACAGGAATCATGATGATAGTTCGGTATGTGATTTCGGACGCAGAAAGAAAATATTTAGAGAAAATAGTAATTAGTGTTGGACAAAATACATGGTAATACTACTTGTTGCTTGTTATCTGAAAGTCATGGGTAGGTCTTTTCAACCTAATTTCGGGTTCCCTTATCCTTTTTGTTACGATTTAGCATTAACCTAACACTTTTATTTCTTTATTAAAGTGTGCACGTAACAACAAACGGATGGTGGGATGTCTAAAACTCAAATTTATTTTGTTCAATTCCAAAACAATAATAAATTGGGAGAACTGTATAACAAATAACAATAGCTAAGATCTATAACTGATTATTTGAGAGAGAGAGAGAGAGAGAGAGAGAGAGAGAGAGAGAGAGAGAGAGAGAGAGAGAGAGAGAGAGAGAGAGAGAGAGAGAGAGAGAGAGAGAGAGAGAGAGAGAGAATTTAAAAAAAATGAAAAAAGAAAAAAGACTAAGATCTATAACATCAGCTAGATGAACGAATATCAACGAGCAATAAAAATCAAATTACAATTAAAATTAAGATATTTTGTCGGTTTGTGTACGATGATCAAGAGGTTGTTGATAATTGATCTTGACTCTACCAACAACAATATGGACAGAGGTAACGTCTCGTATATGCATAAGATTAACATGTTATTTTTTGTTACAATTGCAATCACGATAGTAGAGTGAATTTTCCTAACATTATGTAATATATTTCTTATAGACCCACCAATTTTTATGTGAAGGAAAATTTTATTTATATACTGAATTTATATATAAAAGTTTAAATATTCAATCTACAACGCATCAATTAGTTGTAATAATTCGGTAATTTCATGTATTCTTATTTTATTTATCTTTTTGTGCTTAGATTTAATAGGTGTATATATACCAAATTTAATAAATGAACTATATCAAAAAAGAAAAAAACAAAAAACAAAAAAACCAATACACCCATATTTACGTGTGTGAATGTATATAAAAATAACGTATTAAAGTTGTTAATATATAAGAACTATTTTCCTGCATGGATCTTGAACTAGAAGCAAGCTTGGAGATCCTAATCATGGATGGGTAGACCAAATTTCAATGTTAATATATTATTAGTCATGTTTTGCTGTTCTATTCGTACATAAGCATTAAACAAATAGTAGTATTTAGGACCTCTGCTCTCCATGATCATCACCATCTTTTAATTTCTTTGATTCTTTTTTCAAATTAAAAATGTAAATTCAAGTACCTGAGATTTATCAAAGACACTGTCAGGATCACAGTTTGAGGGCCATGAACCATCCTTGTAGTTAGGCCAGAGTCCATGAATGCCAAAATCCGCCGTCGGCTTCCCGGTCTTCGGATAACAGCAGCTCTGCTTGGTATCACAGTATGCTCCTGGCCACTGCAAAATTCACAATAATAATAATTCAAATGAATATGAAGCTATTCATCATAAGAATGAAAAATTCAAGTAAAATTAAAATTAAAATACAACATTATTGTTCATGATTAGAAGAACTACTCATGAATACGAATTATATATTTACCTGCTGAACAAAGTAAAAGAAATCAAAATCCTGAGAGAGGCATAGAACTGATAGGTATTGCAATATCAAAAGCTTGGACAACAAGGAAAAGTTGGATTTCATGTTTAATTGTATCTATCCAACTCTAGCTTTGTTTCTCAAGGAACTTAAAAAATGTGAGATAGATTTTGAGATTTTTTATTGGCACTTTAAAAGCAAATTAAAGCGAAACAATCGATGATATTGACAAATAATTGTGTTGTAGAGTAATATGCTAATATACTTATATATAGATTAGACGTGAAAGTAATTTGCAACTTATTATAATGTATTGATGATGTTGAACTTATAAGTCACATGATAATGGATGGAATATGCGAATTGGATGAATCGTATACTACATCATCTTGTATTGAATGTATTCATTTATCTCACCTAACTATTCTTGCGTGTGTCATCAAATGCTTGTTGCATTATAAAATAATGTACCGAAAATCCAAAATAACACTTGCTTGTATTACAAAATTGAAAAAAAAAAAAGAAAGAAAACAATTTTGTGTTTTATTGTTAGTTACTAACCAGAAAACATGAATTTTAAATATATAAATTTTTAAATCTTAAATATATATTTTTTCAAAAAAAAGGTAAACTTTTAGTTAGTCAATATTAGCCAACTTTTAAATATAGTTATAATTTAGAATTTAGAGTCTAAGATTTAAGATAAAAAATCATTTTAAAAAAAATAATCGATGTTAACTGAAAAAAATTAATTCCCTAATATTATTCTATTTTAAATACATAATTTTTTTATTTATTATTGACTTTTTTTATTTTTTTTCACTCACAAATTTTTCAAATTTTTAAATATGTAAAATTTTCTTATTTATTAAAGACTAATACTTTTTATTAATATAATAAATTAATATTTTAAACTAATCTCTTATTTTTATATTATTAGAATTTAAGTTACTATTTAGAATGTAGTAGTCTTTAATATTTAAAATTAGCTAAATATTAAATAAAATTAATAAATTTTATTAATCATATAAACATTATTTTCATATATACAAACAAAATGTATGTTGTTGGTGTTGTTTTATCAGATAATTCAATTAAGGTAACTACTGATAAAAAAATGTCTACTTCTAAAGATGATAACTAAAATGATGATATATATTATATTAAACATTTGAATTAAGTATCATCTTTAGAAACAAGATACCTTCAGTTGAGCTAAATCATCACAATGCAACTTTATTTCATTATTATTATTATTATTATTATTATTATTATTATTATTATTATTATTATTATTATTATTATTATTATTATTATTATTATTATTATAGAGAGAGAGAGAAAATTCCACTTTTCTCTCTTAAAAGATGCTAAAATGATATTCTCATCTTTTTTATTTATAAAATATACATTTTTTTCCTTATAACTTTTAAAATATCTCCTCTTTAATTTATTTTAAATTTTTTGTGTTAACTAATATTAACTTTATTATCCATTTTTTTAAAAGAAATATTTTTTACAAAAATATCCTTTAACAAAAATTTTATTTTTTTTCATTAAATTTTGTTTATCAAAATATTCTTTAATAAATTATTTTTTATTGATTAAATTATATTTTTACCAAAATAATTTTTAAAAAAATTTAACAATTAAATTATTTTCTTCTAAAATATCCTTCAATAATTTTTTTATTATTAAATTGTGATTTTACTAAAATTTCCATTAATATTTATTTTTATTTTTTACTATTAATTTTTTTATATCAATATATATTATTTTAACATTAAATAAAAAAAATCTTACCATGATTAATATGTATAGCAATTAATTTATATTGATATTTAAAAATAATCTTACCAAGATTTTTTTTATATTTAATGTTAAAATAATATATATTGATATTAAAAAATTAATAGTAAAATATAACTATAATTGTTAATAAAAATTTGGTAATTAAAATCATAATTTAATAATTAAAAAATTACTAAAGGGTATCTTAAAAAAAATAATTTAATTATTAAATTTTTTAAAAAATATTTTGGTAAAAATACAATTTAATCAATAAAAAAATAATTTATTAAAAGGTATTTTAGTAAGCAAAATTTAATGACAGAAAAATAAAATTTTTGCTAAAGAATATTTTTATAAAAAATAATTTATTTTTTCTTAAAAAATAGATAAAGTTAATATTAGTGACACAAAAAATTTAAAATGGATTAAAGATGAAATTTTTTTAAAAGTTATAAAAAAATATATATTTTACAAATAAAAGAGAAGAGAGTGTCATTTTAGCATCTCGTAGAATTTTGTTTCAGATATATTATATTATTATATATTACCATTATGTATTTGTTTTTAATTACACTCAGTAGGGTTGTGAATATACATGCTATAATAATGTACATTAGTACATACATCTATATATGCCCTCTCTCGTTAGTTAAGAGTTTAATGAATATTTATTTTGGGGTCAACTTTATAAGACATCTATCTCACCGAACAAATAATGGCATATTCGAATATTCAAGTCTCTATCCTCATTTTTCCTCTCTGTCTCTTCGTGGCAATGAAGGCTAGCACATCCATATATTCGGGGAGAAGAAAATGTTACGTTAGGAACCTTAATGTGATACGTAAAACAAGAACAAATAACATAAATATGGAAGCAATGCAAGGAGTTTAATTATTAGTGGTAATGTTAAAGTCAAGTTTTATTGAATTAATGTGTGGTGTCCATTAAAATTCATGCTTCATGGCAAGAGAACGAAGTTAAGTTATCTTGACACTTTCGTTTCGTGCAAGAAATGAAGTCACTGTGAGAGATCGAGCTGGCTATGGTGCACTTTAATTTCATGTCCCTTAATCCCAATCTATTGAACATGCTTTGTTAAGAAACAGCTAGATAGTTTCGTAATCCAAAATCATTTTGAATATTATTTGTAGATTTTCACGATTCGAACTAATATCTTAATCCTTAGGAGGAGATCAAATAAAATGCATTCTTGTTACTACTTATTATTCAATCATTTCTTGCATTTGGTAGTATTCTTTCATGATTAAACTATTCTTATATATTAGAACATTTTCTTGGGTGTAATCCATGCACGTTAGTATAATCTAGATCACGACTAATAAGTTTGGAGGATTTCAAATAATTTAATAATTAATGAGATGTTAATTGAAATATATATAGCCACCCTTAATTATTATGGTTGCTGTGGACCACAAAGTAAGACACCACATCCAACTCAAAACCTTAAGGTGTTAAATTAATGAGTCTCTCATCTTATAAACTCCTCACTCTTCCATGCTTTCTTTGATATGGGACTAACTTCAACACTTGCAACACTAACAATCTTGTTGGGTTTTTCTCTCCTTTGTGAGGCCCAAGCCCAACATTTTGAGGGTGTCTCTTGCACCCATTGTGCCACAACCCTAGTTCAGATTTTTGGGGGTCATTGAGAGTAAGAGAGAGTAGCCACCAAGTGAGAGAGAAGGGGAAAAATAGAATTCCCGTTTTTGCCCAAAGCAGTAAATTTCAAATGTCAGTTTCTCAGTTGTTAACCGTTGGATTGGCTTGAAATTTAAACTGTATGTTCTTATCATCTTGTTCTTCATTCTGGTCGGTGGAGATGTTGATTGGAGATTTGCAGTGAGAGAAATTGGCTTCGCAAGAGAGAAATTAGGTTTCCCGTTTTTACACAGAGCAGCAATTTTGGAACGGCAGTTTCTCATTCTTTCACCATTGGATCGACGTAAAATTTGAACTGTAGATTCTTCACATCTTGTTCTTCATTCTGGACGGTGGAGATTTTAATTTGAGGTCTGCAGAGGGAGAAATTGGCTTCGACAGTAGCTCTATTTTTTGGGTATATTTCATCTTCTTGCTTTTCATTTGTGAGCTTTGGTGCTTTGATGTTTTGGCTGGTTATATGCACATTTTTGTGCTTTGTTTGAGACTCTTTTGTACCTCATTTGATTATAGTGGAGCTATTTCATTGGTCTAGACGACTCGTGGTTTTTACCTCTCACATTGAGAGGGTTTTCCACGTTAAAATCTCGGTGTGTTCTTATTATTGCTTTACTTGCTATATTTGCTTGTTATAGTTGCTGCCATATTGTGTTGTGAGTGTTTCCATATTGTTCTTGTGTTGGACATTTGTGTCGTTTCCGCTGCTAGGCTCTTTCATACTGGCTTCAGAGCTTGTTGGTATTTTTCTGGGCTTGTAATTTTGTGAACAATGGAAGCTAATACTAATACTAGTAGGATGATCACTCTTAATGGTCCTAATTATGATTTGTGGAAGTCAAAAATGAAAGATTTGCTTTATGTCAAGAATTTTCATCAACCAATTTTTGGTACAGAGAAGCCTAATGATAAATCTGATGATGATTGGACTTTGTTGCATAGACAAGTCTGTGGATATATTAGGCAGTGGGTTGACGATAATGTGTTGAACCATATTATTGGAGAGACACATACTCGTACTCTTTGGATTAAGCTTGAACAGTTGTATGCTCGAAAAACTGGGAATAACAAGATGTTTTTGATCAAGCAGTTGTTGGCTTTGAAGTATACAGATGGGACATCAATGACAGATCACTTGAATAATTTCCAAGGAATTATGAATCAGTTATCTTCCATGGGTATCAAGTTTGATGAAGAGGTTCAAGGATTGTTACTTCTTGGCTCCTTACCAGACTCGTGGGAAATTCTCAGAATGTCATTGTCTAATTCTGCTCCTGATGGTGTAATCTCTATGGATCTTGCCAAGAGCAGTGTTTTGAATGAAGAGATGAGAAGAAAGTCACAAGGTACATCGACTACACATTCAGATGTTCTTGTTTCTGAGTCTAGGGGGAGAAGCAAAAGTCGAGGTCCTAAAGGTAGAGATCAAAGCAGAAGCAAGTCTCGAGGAAAGTATAAGAATATTGAGTGTCATCATTGTGGTCAAAAGGGACATGTGAAGAAATTTTGTTGGCAGCTAAAGAAGGAGAAAGCCAAGGCAAGTAAAGACAAGAGCACAAATAAAGAAGATGGTAGCAAGGAAGACAAGGTTAATGTAACTCATGATGATTTTCTTGTTGTTGAGGAGTTTGAATCTGTTAACCTTGTTGATAATAGCACTAGTTGGGTGATTGATAGCGGTGCTTCTATTCATGTTACATCTAGGAGGGATTTGTTTACGTCTTATACTCCTGGTGATTTTGGTGATGTGAAAATGGCTCATCAAGGTGTTGCAAAATGTGCCGGTGTTGGACAGGTTTGTTTGGAAACCTCCAACGGTACCAAGTTGACTTTGAAGCGTGTGAAGTATGTTCCAGATATTCGGTTGAACTTACTTTCTGTTGGTAAGTTGTGTGATGAAGACTTGGATAGCTCATTCTCTCGTGATAGTTGGAAGCTCACCAAGGGTTCCATGGTTGTTGCTAGAGGTACTCGACACTCTACTCTTTATTTAACTCAAGCAAAGATTGTGAAAGATGTTGTTAATGCTGCTGAGTTTGTTGATGAAACTGATTTATGGCATAAGAGATTATGTCATATGAGTGAGAAGGGCATGAATATGTTATCCAAGAGAAATCTTTTATCTGGTTGTAAGGTTGCTTTGCAAAAGTGCAACCATTGCTTTGCTGGAAGACAGAACAGGGTTTCTTTCAAGAGCCACCCACCTTCAAGGAAGTCAGAGATACTTGACTTGGTGCATTCTGATGTATGTGGGCCGATGAAGACAAGAACACTTGGAGGGTCTATCTATTTTGTAACCTTTATTGATGATCATTCTAGGAAATTATGGGTTTACACTTTGAAGACCAAAGATCAAGTTTTGAATGTGTTCAAGCAATTTCAAGCTTCTGTTGAAAGAGAAACTGGGAAGAAGTTGAAATGCATTCGTACTGACAATGGTGGTGAGTACTCAGGTCCATTTGATGCTTATTGTAAAGAGCATGGTATAAGACATCAGAAGACTCCTCCGAAGACTCCTCAGTTGAATGGCTTGGCTGAAAGGATGAACAGAACATTGGTTGAAAGAGTTAGGTGCTTATTGTCACAGTCTGGATTGGCAAAATCCTTTTGGGGTGAAGCTTTGAGCACTGTTGTTCATGTCTTGAACCGGACACCATGTGTTCCCTTGCAATTTGAAGTGCCAGAGAAGGTATGGTCAGGTAAAGATGTTTCTTATGATCATTTAAGAGTCTTTGGATGTAAAGCTTTTGTTCATATTCCTAAAGATGAGAGATCTAAGCTTGATGTAAAGACTAGGCAATGTATTTTTATTGGCTATGGCATGGATGAGTTTGGTTACAGGTTTTATGATCCTGTTAACAAGAAGGTGATTCGGAGTAGAGATGTTGTCTTTGTTGAAGACCAAACATTGAAGGATGTTGATAATGCGGAAAAGCCAATGGTTCAGCCTAGTGATGATTTTTCTAACTTGGATATTACTCCCTCTATGCCTATGGTAGAAGATGGTAGAGTTGAAGCTCAAAATAATAAGCATGATACAAGTGCAGGTGAAGATGGAACAGTTGATCCAATACTTGATGAAGTTGGTGATGATGATCAAGATGAAGAACCAGCTTTAGAAATTCCTGCAAATGCACTTAGAAGGTCTACAAGAGAGAGAAAGCCTTCGTCAAGGTATTCTCCACATGAATTTGTTTTGTTGACTGATGGGGGAGAACCTGAATGCTTTGGAGAGGCTATTGAAGATGAAAGCAAAGCTCAATGGCTTGAAGCTATGCAAGAAGAAATGAAGTCCTTGCTTGAGAATGATACCTATGAGTTGGTGAAGCTACCGAAAGGTATGCGAGTTTTAAAGAACAAATGGGTATTCAGAATCAAGAATGAAGAACACAATTCTAAGCCTCGGTATAAGGCTAGATTGGTTGTTAGAGGCTTTAGCCAGAGAAAAGGTATTGATTATGAGGAGATCTTTTCTCCTGTTGTGAGGATGTCATCCATTCGTGCTGTGCTTGGACTAGCAGCGTCTCTTGATTTGGAGATTGAGCAAATGGATGTGAAGACAGCTTTTCTTCATGGTGATTTAGACAAGGAGATCTACATGGAGCAACCGGAGGGCTTTGTTGTTAAAGGAAAGGAAGATTTTGTGTGCAAGCTTAAGAAGAGTCTTTATGGGTTGAAGCAAGCTCCAAGACAGTGGTACAAGAAGTTTGAATCTGTTATGGGGAAGCATGGTTACCGTAAGACAACTTCAGATCATTGTGTATTTGTGCAAAAATTTTCTGATGATGATTTTATCATTCTTTTACTTTATGTGGATGATATTTTGATTGTGGGCAAGAATGCTTTGAGGATTAATGAGTTGAAGAAACAGTTGAGTAAGTTCTTTGCTATGAAGGACTTGGGTCCTGCCAAACAAATTTTGGGCATGACTATTACTCGTTATAGAGATTCCATGAAGCTTTATTTGTCACAGGAGAAGTACATAAAGAAGGTGCTTCAAAGGTTTGGCATGAATGATGCCAAATGTTTTGCTAGTTCTTTTGCTCCTTATTTTAAGTTGAGTACCAAGCAGTGTCCAACCACTGATGAGGAGAAACAAGCCATGGATGAAATTCCTTATGCCTCAGCTGTTGGAAGCTTGATGTATGCTATGGTATGTACTAGACCAGACATTGCTCATGCGGTTGGTACTGTGAGTCGTTTTCTCTCTAATCCAGGTAAAGAACATTGGAATGCTGTTAAATGGATTATGAGATATCTCAAAGGTACAACTAACTTGAGTTTGAGTTTTGGTGGTGAGAAACCTTTGTTAGTTGGCTTTACTGATGCAGACATGGCAGGAGATATTGATTCTCGAAAGTCTACTTCAGGTTATTTGGTCAAGTTTGTAGGGGGAGCTATTTCATAGCAGTCAAGGCTACAAAAGTGTGTTGCACTTTCTACCAAAGAGGCAGAGTTTATTGCAGCAACTGAAGCATGTAAAGAGTTGTTGTGGATGAAGAAGTTTCTTGCAGCACTTGGTTTCAAGCAAGACCGTTATGTGTTGTTGTGTGATAGCCAAAGTGCTATTCATCTTGCCAAGAATTCTACTTTTCATCCAAGATCTAAACATATTAATGTTAGGTATCACTGGATACGGGATGTGTTAGATTCAAAGTTGTTGGAACTTGAGAAAGTTCACACTGATGACAATGGTGCTGATATGATGACAAAAGCATTGTCAAGAGAAAAGTTTGAAACATGTTGTTTGATCGCCGGAATGGCGAGAGCCTCCACCTAGTCAAGAAGGGGGAGATTTGTTGGGTTTTTCTCTCCTTTGTGAGGCCCAAGCCCAACATTTTAAGGGTGTCTCTTGCATCCATTGTGCCACAACCCTAGTTCAGATTTTTGGGGGTCATTGAGAGTAAGAGAGAGTAGCCACCAAGTGAGAGAGAAGGGGAAAAACAGAATTCCCGTTTTTGCCCAAAGCAGTAAATTTCAAATGTCAGTTTCTCAGTTGTTCACCGTCGGATCGGCTTGAAATTTAAACTGCATGTTCTTATCATCTTGTTCTTCATTCTGGTCGGTGGAGATGTTGATTGGAGATTTTGCAGTGAGAGAAATTGGCTTCGCAAGAGAGAAATTAGGTTTCCCATTTTTACACAGAGCAGCAATTTTGGAACGGTAGTTTCTCATTCTTTTACCGTTGGATCGACGTGAAATTTGAACTGTAGATTCTTCACATTTTGTTCTTCATTCTGGACGGTGAAGATTTTAATTTGAGGTCTGCAGAGAGAGAAATTGGCTTCGACAGTAGCTCTGTTTTTTGGGTATATTTCATCTTCTTGCTTTTCATTTGTGAGCTTTGGTGCTTTGATGTTTTGGCTGGTTATATGCACATTTTTGTGCTTTGTTTGAGACTCTCTTGTACCTCATTTGATTATAGTGGAGCTATTTCATTGGTCTGGACGACTCGTGGTTTTTACCTCTCACATTGAGAGGGTTTTCCACGTTAAAATCTCGGTGTGTTCTTATTATTGCTTTACTTGCTATATTTGCTTGTTATAGTTGCTGCCATATTGTATTGTGAGTGCTTCCATATTATTCTTGTGTTGGACATTTGTGTCGTTTCCGCTGCTAGGCTCTTTCAAAATATATATATATATATATATATATATATATATTACGTATACATTAAAATTAATTATTAAAATTAGTTATTAAAATAAAATATATATTAAAATATAAATATATTGATAGTTGATTTAGTAACTAATTCTAAGAATAGCATATTTGTTATATATATTATGTTATATGTATTATAGTATAGTTAGTTTTCAAATTGATGGTGATTGACTTGTTATGATTGGATAATTTCCCTGTTGGCTGTTGATGAGTTCATTAGATGTGGGTAAACTACCAGAAACATTATATATATACATAAACATGAATATATGTTAAGCTTCAAAAGAGCAATACATATGTGTCTCGTAGTCTCATTGGTTGATAAAATGGATCTAGATCTAAGTGGAATATAAATATATAATGGCGTATGAGACTGGAACTTTTATTTTGGATATGCCAATGAAGGTGCATAGCACATTGTGATTTCATCTTCTAACGTCTCCGCGTGTCAGATGTATTATTCTTCTCACAGGGAAACAAATTTTTTCCAACGAAAGCTTGTAACTGTATAAATCGCTTTATTTAACTTCTTGCATTTTCTTGAATAATTATTCTAAGCACGCATAAAAAATAATTATTCATGTAAAATACATATTAAAAAAAATTAAATAATACTTATATTTATATATAAAAATATATAATAATTAATTTAATAATTAATATTTTTGTGCATTTAATAATTTTTAAAATAGTCCCCTAAGAGCAAATAAGTACGCTAACCAAGTTTCTGAGAGCAGAATCCAGTTCAGAAATTCAATAATTTAACGTTAATAAGTTTAAATAAATAAATAATAAATTATTTAAATTAAATTATTAATATAAATTTTTGTATCTCTAAATCCATCAATAATATAATAAAATTTAAACTGCTCCATTATTTCTCAAGTAATAAAATATACCAACAGCACATCAAAAAAAGAAATGAAGATCAAGTTCCAAATATTGGTACTTACTATGAAGTATCAAATTTGCAACTAAAAAACACACATTCTGATTATCACAATATGTTTACCATCTTTTGAGAGACCATCAATTCTTCAAGCAGCCGCAGAATAGAGATTATTTCGGATTTTGTTGAAGATAGAATATGTTACTTTACTATGCTACTTCTACTAATTTTGCTTTGTTTGTGACACTTTCAAGATATAAGGTTAGTTCCTAGATATATACGATGGCCTATAATTGATTTTCGATCCTCCATTTCTCCTTCCCAATTTGCATTTGCAAAAGCCAAAAGCTTGTAGCTAGTCAGTACATTTAGAAAATATCAACCCCTGGCTAACGGTACCTTCAAAGAATCTTTAGATCCTTTTCACTTCTTTTCAATGCTGACTAATTAGGTTATGGATGAATTGAGATACTCTATTAACTGAATTTGCCAAATTTAGATGGTGGTTGTCAAGTATTGCAATGCTTCAACTATAGATCTATATAATTGTGAATTTTCACAAGGCCCTCATTAGAGTGCAATTTTTGTCGACGAAACCATGGGTGTTGGCATTGAATTTGTTGATAACATCCCTACTTTAGCTAATAGTTCAGAGGCATACTTTTGTTGGGAGAATAAAACACTATCATCTCTTAAATAAGACACCATTAATCCTAAGGCAAAACTTAATCTACACAGGCCCTTAAAGGAAAAATGGTAATCGGCTTAGAAATCAATTTTTGAAAAAAAATTTCTGCATTACTTCCGATAACAACACATATACTAACAAATAGGTAACTGAATTTTAAAGATTGTCTTACATAAGGAGATATCAATTTTAGTATTTTGAAATTCAAAATTCCATAAAGTTGATTTAAGAGAAACCTGGCTCTTGGAGCATATATCAAGGCACATAAAGAGAGCTCGATTAATTTTCATATCCCTGTGATTGTTGCATGCATGAATACTTGTTCCTCAAGAAGTATTATCAAAATTTTGCTTTCTTTGTTGAAGGAGTGTTTTTAAAAAATGAGTTCAATTATACGTTCTGTTTAGTATATGGTGCTCATACTAGAATAGAGAAACTGGCTATGTGAGAGGAACTGAGCTTTATAGTTGGGTTATGTCGAGGTCGGATATGTTATATGGGAGACTTTAATGAGGTTCTCCGGATTGAAGAGAGGAAAGGTCAGGACATGTTAACAGCATCGATAGAAGAGTTCAAGGATTGGATTCAAGATATGCAGTTAGTGGACTTATCGTTGTATGATCGGAAATTTACTTGGTTCAGAGGCCGCTCCTGCAGTCGTATTGATAGAGTTCTGTTAAGTGTAGAATGGCTTGAGGAATTTTCGAAAATAAAATTAAAAGGTGGACCAAGAGGTTTGTCAGATCACTGCCCGATTATAGTAGAGGATTCCAAATTCAGAGGTGGACCATGACCTTTTCGAAGCTTAGATTCTTAGTTTACACATAAGAGTTTCTTAAGAATGATTAGGGAAGAATGGAGGAATCTTGGGGAGCTGCAGTTTACAGAGAAATTGAAGGCTTTAATGCTGCCTTTAGGGGAATGGCATAAGGACAATTTTGGTGACATGGACAAGAAAATTCAACGCTTTGAGGAGGAGATAAAGAAGGTAGATGAGATGGCTGGCAATGGAGTGTATGATGATATAGTTGAGGCTAGAAGAAAGGCTCTGGTAAGCTGTTGTAAGTGGTGGTATGTAAGGAAAGAAATACACTGGAAGCAAATGTCGCAGTCTAGGCATGCGAGGAATATGGATAAGAACACTAAGTACTTCCATAACTTGGCGTCGGCAAGAAGGAGGAATAATAGTATTGATGCATTGGTAATTAATGGAAAGCTGATAAGAAATAAAGCGCGGATCAAGATTGCAATCAGAGAGTTTTATAAGGCTTTGTATCATCAAGAGAGATCGTCGGTTGTGGGTTTAGGGATGGATTGGTAAATCGGATCAACGAAGAAGAGGCTGCAGCATTGGAGAGAATGCCGTCAATGGAGGAGGTATAGGGAGGCGGTCTGGGATTGTGAGTCATCTAAAGCTCCTGGAAGTGATGGGTACAACATGAATTTCATTAAAAAGTCCTGGGATGACATTGGTGCAGAGTTCACATCAGCTGTACTGGAATTTTTTTATTCATCAAGGCTGCCTTCTGATTCGAATATTACGTGGGTGGCCCTAGCACCAAAGTTCACTGGAGCCAAAGAGATTAAGGACCTCCGGCCGATTAGCATGGTAGGTTGCGTGTATAAAGTAATTTCTAAAGTGATGTTCCACAGGATGAGATCAGTGATGCCAGGTCTTGTAAGGGAGACTCAGAGTGCATTTGTCAAGGGTAGAAAAATACATGACGGGGCACTTATTGCGTGCAAAAACAGTACAATGGTTAAAGATGAAGAAGAAGAAAGCTGCGATCATTAAATTAGACTTTCAGAAGGCGTATGATTGAGTTAAGTGGAGCTTCATGGATATAGTGTTACAGAAGATGGGTGATAAACCACTATTTTATGGTTTATAATGTGTTTAATTGTGTGGTTTTATCATGATCTTTACCCACTTATTCATATAATTAGCATGCATTTATATTTCCTTCCTAAAAATATTACATGATTGAAAACTTGCTTCCTAGAGACTTTTAATTATGTATTTTAATTCTCCTTTATTCTATTCGATACCGTGATCTGTGTGTTAAGTGTTTCAGGCTTTATAGGGCATGAATGAGTTGGAGATTGGAGAGGAAGCTTACAAAAATGGAAGGAACACAAGAAATTGAGGAGATAACCAGCAAGAAGTGACGCGGCCGCATGGCTCACGCGACCGCGCGGAAGAGAGGAAATCGCAGTGACGCGGCCGCATGACTCACGCGACCGCGCGGATTGGAAAAGCACAAGTTACGCGGAGGCGTGGACGACGTGCCCGCGTGGCAAAGCAAAACGCCGAATGACGCATAATCTGCAGAATTCGCTGGGGGCGATTTTGGGCCCTGTTTTGACCCCCAGTTTTCGGCCCAGAAAAGCAGACTAGAGCCAGAGAACATGCAGAAATAAAAACAACATTCATTCTACAAAATTTAGAGTTTTTTAGATCTAGTTTTTTTTACTCATCTTCTAGGTTTTCTCTCTACACATTCATAGTTCTTAGGATTTTTAATTCTATTGCTCTTTGCATTGGGATATTGAGAAGAGTTATTACCTCATCAAGACTTCGTCATTCTAGTTCGTTTTCTTTACTTGGCTTTACTCTTCCATGTCCTTTGATTTACTCAAATTTACTATTGGATTATTTTAGAATTTATTAATACAAGAGTTACTTTTACTTTTAATTGATTCCTTTGAAGTTTTATTTATCATGTCTTTCTTTAATTCCCTTTCCTATGTTATGAGTTCTACATTCACAATGAGCGAGTAGTTCCTTAACTTGAAGGGGAGTTGATTGAAAGGAACCCTTGAGTTGGAATGCTCAAAAGAGAAATTGGAATTGGGTTTATTGTTGGATTGCTCTCTAGTCACTAACGCCAGTCCTTCCAAGTAAGCGGATTGGGACTTGTGAATAGAAACAGCATTCCAACTTGTTTGACTTTCCCTCACCTAGTAAGGGATAACTAAACAGAACAACCTTCGATTATCAATTAATCTTGAGAGTACTGCAACAAGAATAGGGCTTCTAACTAATCTACTCCCAATCAAGGCTTTTATTTAAATTACTTAATTTCTCTAATTTAATTTCCTGCTTATTCAACTCAAACTCTTTTTGAAAACATCTGATTAATAAAATAGCACACCTTTCTGCAACTCGTTGGGAGACGACCTGGGATTCATACTCCCGGTATTTTAATTTTAATTTTTGTGACAACCCTTCTAAATTGATAAGCGGATTTCTGGTTGGTTAAGAACTATACTTGCAACGCATATCTTATAACAATTCTTAACTCGCCAATTTCCGCCACGTCAATGGGCTTTGGTTGGAGATGGAGGGAATGGGTGAAGGAATGTGTTGGTACAACTTCTATATCAATTTTGATAAACAGCTCACTAACAAAACCGTTTAAGATGGAAAGGAGTTTGAGACGAGGTGACCCACTGTCTCCATTTTTGTTTGTACTTGTTGTTGATGTCTTGCATAGGATGGTTGGGGAGGCAATCAGAAACAGACATATATCGCCTTTGCTGGCTGGTAAGGATAATGTAGAGTTATCACATCTCCAGTTTGCAGATGACACTATATTGTTCTGTCTGCCGGAAGAGGAGACCATCAGAAACTATGTCAAGTTGCTAAGATGTTTCGAGATGTTGTCGGGGTTAAGTATCAACTTCGATAAGTCAAGTTTGATCCCAATCAATTGCGAACATCCATGGACCTACAATATATGCAACCTATTGGGTTGTAAGGAGGCTAAACTTCTAATAAGATATCTTGGTATTTTCTTAGGAGCAAACCCAAGACGAGTGAGCACTTGGAAACCAATAATTGATAAAGTAGAGGAGAAGGTTAGCTTGTGGAAGGAAAAAGTACTCAATAAAGAGGGTAAGTTAGTCTTTATTAAAGCAGTACTGAATAGCTTGCTGGTATACTATTTGAGCCTATATAAGATGCCGAAAGCAATAGTAGAAAAGTTGATTTCATTGCAGAGAAAATTCCTATGAAGCAAGGAGGAAGGTAAGAATGGTTTGCCAGTGATCAAGTGGGAAGTGGTTTAGGCTCCTAAAAAATTAGGAAGATTGAGGGTGGGTGATGCCATGGTAAGGAATACAGCCCTACTTTTCAAGTAGTGGTGGCGATTCTCAAAAGAGGAATGTCCACTATGGAAGAAAGTTGTATGCTCTTGTCATAACTTGGATCCTAATGTGATGCTATCATCTCAGAAACTGCCTAGTACAGGGGGTCATGGAAGGACATCTGCCAGTTGCAGTTCAAAGATCGTAATGTGAGAGATAAGATGATTGCTGGTTTGTCTATGTGAGAGATAAGATGATCGCTTTTTAGTCTATGTGAGGTTGGCGTTCAACTTGCCCTTGATGCAAGGAGACCCACATCCTTACACCAGAAGAGTCAACTTTGATCAGAGACTGGATCAAGTGCTCTCAGACATCTGTGTGGAAGGAGCACAGTGGAAAAGGGATTCCCAAGGCTATCCTACTCAACTAAGAAGGCTTGACCTCAAGCCTGTAGCTAGATGATGATTGGAATTCATCCAACGCTCTATCATCCTACTAGCAATCGGTCAGAAGTGACCATTGATAGAGCCATCATGATTCATTGCATCATGATTGGGAGTGAGGTGAAAGTACATGAGGTGATTCCTCAAGAACTGTACAAGATAGCTGAAAAGCCCTCCACCAAAGAAAGGTTGGTGTTTCCTCACCTCATATGTCATCTATGCAATTTAGCTGGAACTGTCATAGAATGAGACATCTTCATTGAGGAGGATAAGCCCATCACTAAGAAGAGGATGGAGCAAACTAGAGAGCATCCACATGAGCCTATGCAACCGCCTCAACATGAGATCCCTGATATGCCTCAAGGGATGTATTTTCCTCCTCAAAGCTATTGGGATCAATGGCATACCTCTGTGGGAGAATTAAACTCTAACATAAATCAGTTGAGGATGGAGCATCAAGAGCATTCCACCATCCTCAATGAAATTATAGAAGATCAAAGGGCTATGAGGAAAGAACAACAGAGACAAGGGCGTGACATTGAAGAGATTAAGCACTACATTGGATCCTCAAGGAGGAGTAGTAGCCGCCATCACTAAGGTGGATTCATTCTCTTAATTCCCTTTTCTTATGTTATTTTTCTATTTTCTGTTATATTTTATTGTCTGTTCTCTTGTTCTTTTGCATAATCATCTATGTCTTAAAGTGATAAAATGTTCCATATATCACTCACCATTACTTAAAAGAAAATTTTATTTGAAAAGAATTGAGAGATACATGAATTTCAAGTTATATAATAAGAATAGTGCAATTATCTTGATGTGGTGGCATTGCTTTTGTTTTCTGAATGTATGAATAAAAAGTGCATATTTGAAATTGAAATTAAGAATGTTGGCTCTTGAAAGAATGATGATAAAAGTGAAGTATCATTGGTAATCTGAAAAATCTCAAAACTTGGTTCTTGAAGCAAGAAAAATTAGCAAAAAGAGAAAAAAAAGAAAAAAGAAAAAACATGTCGCAATAAAAGAAAAAAAAAAGAAAAAAAAATATATGCATGTGAAAAAAAATAAATAAAAAGTAGAAAAAGCCAATAGCTCTTTAAACCAAAAGGTAAGAGCAAAAAGTCAATAACCCTTTAAACCAAAAGGCAAGGGTAAAAGGATCCAAGGCTTTGAGCATCAATAGTTAGGAGGGCCTAAAAAGAATAAAATCTTGGCCTCAACACTTCAAATGAGAAGTGTCCCTAACTGTATGCTTGTGGTGTGAAGGTGTCAAGTAAAAAGCTTGAGACTCAGCAGTTAAAGTCGTGGTCCAAAGCAAAAAAGAGTGTGCTTAAACTCTGGACACTTCTATCTGGGGATTCTAGCAAAGCTGAATCACAGTCCGAAAGGGTTCACCCAGTTAAGTGTCTGTGGAATTTATGTATCCGGTGGTAATACTGGAAAACAAAGTGCTTAGAATCACAGCTAAGGCTCTAAAAGCTGTGTTCAAGAATAAAGAAGAACTGAACTAGGAGAGTCAATAATATCATCTAGATTCTAAGTTTCTAAAGAGACAAACACTTCTGAGTTTCAAAGGATAGTGAGATGCCAAAACTATTCAGAAGCAAAAAGCTACTAAGTCCCGCTCATCTGATTGAAACTGAGCTTCATTGAAAAATCTGAGATTTATTGTATCTTACTCTTATTTTTATCCTACTTTGTTTTTAGTTGCTTGGGAACAAACAACAGTTTAAGTTTGGTGTTCTGATGAGCGGATATTTTATACGCTTTTTGACATCATTTTCATATAGTTTTTAGTATGTTTTGTTTAAGTTTTATTATGTTTTCATAGGTTTTAGTGTAAAATTCACATTTTTGGATTCTACTTTGAGTTTGTGTATTTTTGTTCAATTTCAGGTATTTTCTGGCTGAAATTGAGGACCTGGAGCAAAAGTCTGATTCAGAGACAGAGAAAGCACTGCAGATGTTGTCCGGATCTGACCTCCTTTCATTCAAAAGAGCTTTTCTAGAGCTACAGAAGTCCAAATGAAGCGTTCTCAACGGATATGAAAAGCTAACATCCAAGGCTTTCTAGAAATATATAATAGTTTATACTTTGCTTCAGAATTGAAGGCCCAAAACTGGCGTTTAACGCCACCCTCCTGCCCTGTTCTGGCGTTCAGTGCCCACAGGGGAGTAGCCAGCGTTCCAACGCCCAAGAAGGATCCCCTAGCCAGCGTTCAACACCCTAAAGGCCTCCTAGCACGTGGATCTCAATCAAGCTCAGCCCAAACACTCACCAAGTGGGCCCCAGAAGTAGATTTTAGCACTAAAAGACTGTTTTAGCCTTTTTATGTAATCCTTAGTCAGTAGATTAGTATATATAGAACAAGGATCACCCTTGTTCATAACCTTTTGACACTTTACACTTTTTATGATTGTATTCTCTATCAGTAAGAGTTTCTAAACCTCCTAGGTTGAGGGGAGGAGCTCTGCTGAGTTTTATGGATTAATAAATGTATTACTATTCTATTTCAATCCGTGTTTGATTCTCTATTCTAAGATGTATCTTCGTTCTTCATCAATATAAATGCATTGAACTGGCACAAGGTTATCTCATTCTACATGGGTTCAGAGTGAGTCTTTCATTGGACAATGATGAACCACTAGCTTGATTATACATCTCTTAGACGACTAATCCACGACTTCGTTGGGGACTTCTCGAAACACTAATTCAGCCGAAGTATGGGGAGATTAGAGTTTTTGTAGTAAAGGCTAGAACCAAAGGCGCAGCATCCTCTGATCCATAAGATTCGACCTTGTCTGTGGTGTTTTGAGTAGGATCACCAAGGAGAATGAATTGCAGGAGCTTCACCTTCAATCAGGCTGGATCCGTACTAACCCTGGGGTTCAGATCTGGAGGAGTATTAGTGATCTCTTAAAAAAGATGTTAATCACATATAGTCTGTCATAGAAGAAATCATTCATAGCTGAAGAAGACAGTAAAACCGGAATTAATCCAGAAGAACAAAGCATCTCCAAGCCTTACCATCTTCTTATCATTGCAAACACATCAACCTAGTAACATTTTATTTATTTTCTTTTTATGCGTTTAAACAAATCCAACAATTATTCTATCCGCCTGACTAAGATCTACAAGATAACCATAGCTTGATTCAAATCATAATCCTCGTGGGATCGACCCTGACTCACTCAGGTATTACTTGGACGACCCAGTGTACTTGCTGGTTCAATAGTGCGAAGTGTAATTCCGCGCTACCATAAAGCAGATAGCAAGTAGACATAGTAATTCAAATAGGCAAACTCAAGTAATGCAAACTCAAACAAAATAAACAAATGCACATGATGAATACCTGCCTTATGGCTGATGATATCATCTGTCGGTTATATAACCAAATCCGACATGTCTTGGTAGCTAACCTTGGACAAAAATACCTATCAAAGCAAGCGAGACTGAGCCACAACCCCCTTACTACTACCCACTTAACCCAGAGTAAGTGGAGTAAGTGGAATAATTCACTACTGCTGCTACTACTCAGGTGTCACAATCACTGACCTGGAGCAAGCAGGACGAGCCACGATCTTTGCTATTGCCCAGGTATCTCAATCACTTACTCAGAGCAAGCCGAACGAATCACAATTCTTGCTACTGCCCAGGTATCTCAATCACTAACCTGGAGCAAACGGAACGAACCACAATTCTTACTACTGCCCAAATATCTCATTCAAGAATTTATTCAATCTCAAATCAATCATTAATCATAATTCATCAACATTTCATCATCCTCAATCATGTCGTATTTGTCATTCTCAACATTTCATCATAAAACTCAGCATTTCTACACTTCTCAATGTACCCTAATTAGTCTAAGCTTTACCTCGCGTCATAAGGCAAAGGTTAATCAGAGATTACGACAGTTCTAAGCTCATACATATAATATATAGAAAGGATTAATATAGTCTAGAAGCCCGATAAAGAATATATAGTTCAAAAACAGGATTTGAAAAGTGCAAAACGTACTAACAAAGCTACTAGTTTAAAGCACAAGAAATAGATACAGTATATCAAAATATAATAGTATAATATCATAAAAATCTAGCCACGGCTCACGGAGTTTAAGCCGGCTAGCCATATACAGTCATACAGAAGCCAGATAGTAAAAACAGCTTATACAAGTTTTGTTCTCTCAAATACAAGCCTCTAGGCAAAACAAAATATAAAAGAGAGAGACATATACAAAATAAATCAAAAGCATCAAAAGAAGTATCCGGATCCTCTGCTTCTGTCCCCAATCAGATAACTCACCGAGGTGGGTTGCGACCTGCATCTGAAAAACACAACAGAAATATGGTATGAGAACCGGAGGTTCTCAGTATGGTAACAGTGCCCAGTGATGTAGGATATAAGACCCCGGGACGCCAAAGGCAAACCTAGACTTCATATCCATCACAAGATTCAATCTTAAGGCATACTAAAACGGATAAACATGATTTTATAAACCTTTTAACATAAATAAACTGGGTAATCTATCTTAGGGGATTTCTATTCTAACCAAACACCGCTATCCCACAGCCTTCACCAACCGATCTTCCGTGCGATCCCATCGCCACCGCCTTCCGAACCTCCTCAATCCCAGTAGAAAACACAATTATATACAATGCAAGTAAATCACAAGTAGAAGCATATAAATCAAGTAACTCAAATAGCAATTAGACATGTTATACAAATAGGCATACAATTACAAGTCGGCAAAGCAAACAAGCAGATAGAAAATGCATATGATGAATGCCTGTCCTACTGGCTATGATATCACATTGTCGGTTCAACTGCCAACCCGACACATCTCCATGGAGATGTCGCCCTTCAGAATCATTAATGGGAACCCCCGAGATATAGTGCTCGGATCACTGTCCAGGGTTTTGCGCCTGCATGCTCTATAGATCCGAAGGGATGCGAGCGGGATACTCTTGCCTCCGACCTCGCATCTCAACGTAAGCGGGATTAACCACCGTCCTTACGCCGCCGCTGCCGCTACTTCGATAGGCGGGATTAACCACCGTCCCTGCCGGGCGCATAGCTTCTCATAATCTCATATAAAATGATACATCAGTAGTTTTCAGAAAACATTTTCAATATAATGTGGATCCATCATTTCAGTCAGAGTCCTAGACTCATCTCAACCACTGTCCATTCACATTTCAATTCCAATCTCATCCATCCTCATCTCATATATCAATCATTATTCACATACCATCAAACCATCCTCAGTACACCCGAAACCTAATTCTCCGTTTTCTAATCTTTCTAAACAATATCAAATTAAATCTATTAAATTCTTTCCCATGTTGTAAATGCCCAAAACTATGTCCAAGAGTCTTAAAATAGTGTTATAGAGGCTTACAATCTTGTTGGAAAGGTGAAATAGTTAAAAACAAAGTTAAATTTGAGAAACATGGCATGTGCGTCCACACAGGGGTGTGCGTGCGCATGCCCAGGAAGATTTTTAAAAGTGTGCGTACGCATATAGGCGTGCGTACGCACAGGTACCAAAATTCTTAAGGTTTGTTCACACGCACAACCTGTGCTATCGCCCTCAACAGACTAGCCTTCCCAACGTGTGCGTGCGCACAGGGGTGTGCGTACGCACAGGTTGCAATTTCTTCTTAGATATGTGCGCGCACAAGCTGTGCTCGTGCTGCAAACAGAACGCACTTCCCTGTCTGTACGTGCGCACAGGTCTGTGCATCCGCACAGATCAAGATTTTCGCAGGTATGTGCGCACGCACATATCAGAAATCATAAAATTCTGCAACTTTGTAAAATTTTAGATTTTCAACACCAACTTTGAATGATCATAACTTCCTCTACAAAATTCCAAAATTTTCAAACTTTATATCGTTTCGAAGAGTTTTCAATAAACTTTAATTCTACACCAATTCAACCAATTTTGAAAACTGAGGCAAAAGTTATGATCAACCAAAGTTCACCAAAAAGCCACTTTTACCAAAATCCACAATTTCTTGCAAAACAGAACCAAACCATACCAAGCCATTCCCAATACTCCATTCCTCATCAAAATCAACCCTTTGTATCATATTACACCAAAATTATCACAGTTTCCTTCACTTTTCATCATTCTCAGCTTCAACATCAACTATATAATACTTATGATCAAACTACATTCAAATTTACCATTTCATCAACTTTAACACCACATCTATCATAACAAACCAACTTTCCAATCCATACAATCATTCAACATCATCATATCATTATCAATCATCATAGTTGAACCCAACATTCATCAACTCATCATAAACCATCATGCATCAACATTCAACACATCAACAATCATTTTAATTCAAGCCTATCCTATGGGTCACTAGCCTAAGTGTCCATGAATATTATATACTACATAAAGGAAACCGAAACCATACCTTGGCCGATTTCCAATGTGTCCAAAACTCAAAATTGAGCACCAAATGAGCTTTCAACCACAATCCAACCACCAATGTAACTCCAACAAACACCAACAAGCTCCAAACTCACAATAATCAAGCTATATACATATAAATTACCATAAATCAACCTAGGGCTCAACATAACCATAATCTCACAAAGGTTCAAGAGTTCTTACCTTTCTCAATAGCTTTGGAAGCCAAAACCCAATGCTAAGCAAGGATTAGAATGAACATAAACACCCAAAAATCACAAATTCTCACTTAAACAAAACCCTAATACTCGAAATTTTGGAGAGAATAACTGAGAAGGATTCAAGCTTTCATTACCAGTTTCTTGGGTGGATCTTGTAGACCTCTTCATAAGGAACGCATAGTCGCAAACGGTGCGACGATCGGAACTCTATAGCTCAAGATATGAGCTTGAGAAGATTGAAGTGAATAGTGCTCAAGGGGTTCTCTTCTTCCCCTTCTCTTCAGCATGAGTGTGTGTGTTTTTGAGTGTTGTTGCTTATTGGGTTCATTTAATGAACCCTTTTATATGTTGGGCTTGGGCCCAACTTGGATCCGATCTAACACGTTAGCATTTTTAGCCCGTTTGGTCCAACTTCGGGCTAAACCTTTAAAATTAATGCCCGGTTTTCCATTTCTAACATTTTTCTAAGGTTTTTGACTGTTTTTGCTTTTTCTCGCGCAGCACCGGGCAGACTTGAACTGGTTTGACTGCCAGTTCGCAGTTTTTTCACGGTTTTCGCAGAAAACACATTTTCTGACTCAGAAAGACCTACTGAGTCCAAAAATCATATTTAAATCCTCAAATTCTCACTCTAATTTTTTAAAAATTTAATTTGGGTAATATAGTCACTTAATTAACCGGTTGATTAGTTGTGGTTCTTACACTTAACTTACATTATCACTTCATACCATGTTTAACTTCTTTTAAGGTCCTCAATCCAAGTTCTTTTTCTTCACAACCTTTCTCTATAGGTCCCGTCTCCTTTCTTATATTTAAAAACTACGTATTAGGTCCTAGAAGGTAGTTATAGAGGTTTGAAAAATTAGAGGATTAACTTAGCACTCAAAAATCTCATTTTTGGCTAAAATAGGGGGCTTGTGTCGCGTGCGTACTCTCGTGTACGCGAGCTTTCAAAAATTTGATTCCTAGTCATAAATGATTTGCAAGAGTTAGTGGTTCCTCACCTTATCGACAAAAATTCAAGACAAAATCCAGTAAGTCCACAAGACTAATTTGATTCTAAACACCAAATTTTAACAAAATCTCACACATTTACTTAAAGTTTTCGATATTGGAGAAGGAAGAACTAGGTGTGAAATTAAGATTTTCTTACCAAATTGTTTGGTGGGTTTTGTAGAGAATTCCGAGTTGAATGCGTAGCTGTTGACGGCTCGTCAATCGAAACCCCGAATTGAAAGATACAAGGATTTGAATAAGAACCAAAGGTTTGCAAATTTTCTTTGTTTCTTTCCCCTTATTTCCTTGCCCAGCATCTTTTTATTATGAGAAGGAAGAAATGGCTGAAACCATTAGGTCTAGGATTCGATTCGAGTCTGATTCTAATTAATTCGGTCTGTTCGATTCAATTTTAGGTTAAATTCTTTAAAATTAGTGTCAAAATTTATATTTTAATTAATTTTTACTCTTCTAACTTATTAAATTTAACTTTCCAATTTTTTTGAATAAAAAGTAATTTATTAATTAATTATTTATTAATTATCCGATATTTATACAAACAACTCCCTCTTTTTTTATTCTTTTACGGGACTTGCCTCTGCTTTATGTCCGCAATGTGGACAATAGAGTTAAAGACAATAGATGCACATATATAGTAAAGGTTGAAGATAAGCACCTGCAACTTGAACTCTTGAAGAATAAAGAACGTTTTAAAAAAAAAAAAGAGAAAGAGATACAACGTGTAGAAGAATGAGAAGGAAATTATTGATTATTAAGACAATTTTTATTTTATTCTTAGTTATTGGTTAGACCTACAGTTGTGGTATTTTGTTTAATAGTTATTCCTAGGGGTGGCAAAGCGGGCCAGCCCGCCCCAACCCGCCCTGTCCCATCTAGGCCCGTCACATAAACAGGGTGGATCGACCCGCCCCGCCAAATAAAATGGGTTCAAAATACTAGCCCGCTCCGCTTTATGGCGGATTGGCGGGTTGGCGGGCTAGTCCGCTTGATTCTTTTTTTTTTTCTTTGAAAAATAAAATGCATTAAAATTAACCAAAAAATAATAATTAAAAAATTAAATACAAATAAAAAATAGTCAAATTATAATATAATTTTTTACTATTTTTTTAATTTTTAACTTCAATAAAATTGTTCAAAATAATATTTGTCAATAGAATCATCTTTATTTTAAAAAATAAGTCACATAATTTGAGCATATGTACAAAATTGTAAAATAAAATAAATAAAGTTAATAACTCAAAAAAGAATAAAAACAAAAAATGAAAAAAAATGTTTAAAAATTTTATAATTATTAATTTTATAATAGTAATCACTCTTTTATTTAATTAAAAAAATAAAAAAATAAAAATCTTCGGTCGTCCCGCCCCGCCAAAACCCGCCAATTTAGCGGTGTGAGTTTTGCGGGTTGTTTTAATTTGGCGGGTTTCAATCCTAGCCCGACCCACCTTTTTTAGGGGGTCTAGCGAATCGGCCCGACGGGCTCGACCGTTTTGCCACCCCTAGTTATTCCCTTTAATTTTATTTTAGTCTTAGTTATTGGGTTAGACCTACAGTAGTGGTATTTTGTTTAATAGTTATTCCTTTTAATTTTTAGGGCAAAACAAAAAATTTTACAGAATGAGGATATCCACACTCAGTCATTTTGGTGGATTGACGTATATCTCATCCTAAAGAGTGGAGTTTGGCATCATTTCAGACGCGTTATACCTCGACAAGAATTAACCCAAGAAGATTTTATATATTATTTTATTATATTTTTATTATTTCAATTGAACTACACTTGAACCGACTAAATTTCTAAATTTAATAACTAAAATGATTTAATAACCGGTTTCATTTTAATTTTCAGAACCTTAATATTTAGGATTCTTGACCCTGCGTCAGTCTAAAATTGTATTAACTCCAATTTCTCACTTGACAACACCACATTCTAAGTCAAACTCAACTTTTTGTGTATCACTTCCCTTGTATGGGAGCAGAACGAGCCATTAAAGTATAAAAAAAAATATATCAAACTCAACTTTGAAGAAGAAAATACACTTTCGTTGGCAGGAGTAACACATAATTTTTTTCTTTTTTGTTATTTAGGTTAGGAAATTATTTTAATTTTTTAATTTATTCGTGGGTAATACATATATTAATTATAATCACAAATTATACTATTTCACTATAAATGACTTATATAATGATGATCTCATTTATTGTTATAAATATTAATTGAATAAGTCATTATTACTTTTGATTTGGAATTAAATGAGAATAAAATCAGATATTATCTTTTATTCTTTAGATAATTATCTTTTTTAGATTTTAGATATATTATCTTTTGGGTTTTAGATACTATTTTATTTGGGCTTAAGGATTTAATGGGTGTCATACTCAAATATAAATAGACCTATAGGTTTCGGTCCCCAATATACTAAAGTCGCCTTTGTTACTCTTTCCCATCAAAAGAGTTACAGTTCAGCCACCTAGGAATACAGAAAGCTTTGATTGAGAAAGATCGAAAGAACCACAAGATCCAAATTCTTCCATTAATTTCTGACTCTTATGAGTAAAGGTACCCTTCCGCACTATGTTATATATATTTTTTTGGTGATTCAATATGGATAATCTGGAATAATAAAATTAATTTATTTCAACAAGTGATATCAGAACCATTCATAATTTAATCATCAAAATATTCAGTTTATTATTCCTTTTGAATTAATATATATATGTATATACGTACGTCGTATACATTTGGAATTGTTGCACAGTAAAACTATATACATATATATATGATTCAATTTATTGCCACTATATACCTGTGTAATTTTGCTATGTCCGTGCATCATATTTCATGTATGTATGCCATCGTGGTTCTTTATATGTATGCATATACACGTACTGTTATGCTTAGAAAATTCGTAAACACCATCATATTACTTTGGCTGTACACATAGTTATACTGTTTGTGCACTTATGATGGAAATATAGTGTTTCAGTTATTCCTTTTTTTTTCTCTTTTGAGATGATGCTTATATAATTATTTTGAAAAATAAATATTGATGACTTATTCTAAAACATTGATTGAATATTATTGAATTATAATTGTCTCAGATTTAATTGTGTGTCATTAATTTAGTATAAAATTAATTGATTATTCTTTTAGGATATAAGAATTAATATGTATATGTCACTTATGCGGATATTAATTGATTCAAAAAGATATTTATATTTGGCCAAGTTATGTGTACATATTAAAATAAAAAAAATTGAGTAATAAAAAATATTATTTAATTGTTACATAAGAAAACTAGTAACAATTTAGATTATTATATTCACCCACTTTATAAAGTTTTGGTTTTGAAATAAATTGATTGAACATTATGCTGCCAAAGTAGCCTCTTTTGTGAAAATTGATTTATTTAAAACATTAGGGATATGGTGATATGTAATTCATGCGAATATTGGTCAGCCCAAAAGAAGGTCTATATTTGGCTGAATTACATACACATATTAAAGGTAAATATGTGTTTGGGTAATTAATTAAGAATAAAGTAATGCTTATTATTTATGCGGACAATAATCGGCCCAAAGGAAGTTTATTGTTTGGCCAAATAATAAGCATTGCACACTTTTGTTTATTTCTATTAGTTATGCGGTCAATAATCGGCCCAAAGGAAGGTTATTGTTTGGCCAATTAATAGAAAATATATGCGGTAATAAATAGGTTGCGAAGTTTAAGTCTCCATGTGCGCATTAAGTCGGTCCAAATAAAGGCCTAATGTGTGACAGGAATTTTGACAATATTTGATTACTGCAATGAGAGTATCACTTACAGTTAATTTTTCTATCCAAAGATTGAAAAATTAATGTTGTTCTAGATATCTCAATATAGATTTTCTCATTATTTAACTAATGTTTACTGCATGTTCTTTTTGTTCTAATCCAGAAACTATGGCTTTAGCTACCAATGTTTCTGCACAAATTAGCAGTATTCCTATGCTGAATGGTTCAAACTTTAAAGTTTGGAAGGATATCGTGGAGATTGTCCTCGGTTGTATGGATCTAGATATAGCTCTTCAAGAGGAGAAACTCACTTCCACTCCGAAAAACCTCAATGAGGTTAAAATAAAGAAGTGGGAGAGATCCAATCGAATGAGCATTATGATCATGAAACATTCAATTTCTGAGGCGTTTTGGGGCTCAATTATTGAGGATATAGATGCCAAACAGTTCCTAAAGGATGTTGAAAAATTCTTTACTAAGAATGAAAAGTCGGAGGCAAGTAATCTTTTGAGCAAACTTGTCTCCATAAGGTATAAAGGTAAAGGGAACATAAGGGAGTACATTATGAAAATGTCTCATCTTGCTTCAAAATTGAAAAGCACTAAAGTTAGAGTTGTCTGAAGACTTACTCGTGCATTTCATTTTGATTTCCCTTCCTGCACACTTTGGGCAATTCAAAGTGAGTTATAACACTCTGAAGGACACTTAGTCCTTAAATAAACTTATATCTCACTGTGTGCAAGAAGAAGAGAGGCTACAGCAGGATAAGACTAAAAGTGCTCACATGGCTTCATCTTTTCAGTATAAAAGAAAGCGTGATACTACTGCGGATGTGCCTTCTCAGCAGAAAAAGGCTAAGAAATAGGATCATGTTTCAACCTGTTTCTTCTGTAAGAAGGTGGGACACATGAAGAAGGATTGTACCAAATATGCCACCTGACGTGTAAAGAAGGGTATAATTCTTACTTTCGTTTGTTTTGAGGCTAGTTTAAGTTATGCACCTATTGATACTTGGTGGGTAGATTCTGCTGCTATTACTCATGTAAGTGTTACTATGCAGGGTTGCCTGTGGAGCCGACCGCCAAGTGATGCTGAAAGATACATCTATGTGGTAGACAGCAATATAGTTGCAGTCGAAGCTATAGGAACCTTTAGATTATGTTCCACGAGTGGATTTTACTTGGATTTATTATAGACATTTTATGTACCGTCATTTAGACGGAATTTGGTTTCTGTTTTTCGTTTGGACAAATCAGATTATTATTGTTCGTTCGGAGACAATAAAGTCAGTCTCTTTTATAATTCGAATAATATTTGCTCTGTTCATTTGGTGGATAATCTATATAGGCTGGACTTAAATTCCTATAATAATGAAATACTGCAAATGGGTACAAAACGAAAACAAAATGAGAATTCGGCATCATTATGGCATAAACGCCTAGGTCATATCTCTAAACAGAGAATTCAGAGGCTCGTGTCGGATGGAATTTTTGGACCCCTAAATTTGGCGGACTTTGAAGTCTGCATTGAGTGCATAAAGGGAAAAAGGACAAATGAAAGGAAATTAGGTGCCGAGAGAGCTAAAGATGTCTTAGAACTGATACATACCGATATATGTGGCCCATTCCCTACTGTCTCTTAGAATGGACAACAGTACTTTATTACGTTCATAGATGATTACTCTCATTACGGGTATCTATATTTAATTCATGAAAAGTCCCAAGCCTTGGATGTTTTCAAGTCTTTCAAAGCTGAAGTTGAACTTCAACTTGGAAAGAAAATTAAAGCTGTCAAATCTGATCGTGGTGGTGAATACTACGGAAGATATGACGGTTCAGGTGAGCAACGTCCCGGGCTTTTTGCTCTTTTCCTAGAGGAGTGTGGTATTGTTCCGCAATACACCATGCCAGGCAAACCTAGCATGAATGGTGTTGCAGAGCGAAGGAACCGAACTCTTAAAGACATGGTGAGAAGTATGATTAGTCATTCTTCCTTGCCTGAATCACTCTGGGGAGAAGCCTTAAAGACCGCAGTGTACATCCTTAATAGGGTGCCAAGCAAAGCAGTTAATAAAACCCCATATGAAATTTGGACTGGGAAAAGGCCCAGTATAAAGCATTTGCATATTTGGGGATGTCCAGCTGAGGCGCGACCTTATAGGTCGCATGAAAGAAAATTGGACTCAAGGATAATTAGTTGCTACTTTGTTGGTTACACTGAGCGCTCACGGGGTACAAGTTTTACAATCTTGCATCAAGGTCTATTTTTGAAACGGGAAATGCGAGATTTCTTGAGGATGTTAAGTTTGGGGGGGGAGAAAATATTAGAAATGTTGCTTTTGATGAGGATTCTGTAACTGACAATGATCAGGTCCTTGTGCCTATTGTTGTTCAAGATACAGTTATAGTACAAGAGCAAAATGAGAACCTACTGTAGATCCAGTTACAGTACAAGAGAACAATGAGAATATTGTTGTTGCTCAAGATACTGCTACAGCACAGAAAAATAATGAGAATCCTCCTCAATCCCAACCCATACAGCAAGCTCAACAACCTCAAGAAGTGTCATTAAGGAGATCCAATAGAGAAAGGAGAAAATCCATCTATGGTCTCAAACAAGCTTCCCGTCAATGGTATCACATGTTCATCAAGTCATTACCTCATGGTTTTGAGGTAAATATCATAGATGAGTGTGTATACCGCAAGTTCAGTGGGAGTAAATACATCCTTTTGGTCTTACATGTTGATGACATTCTACTTGCCAGTAGCGATATAGGCTTGTTGCATGAAACTAAGAAATTTCTATCGAACAAATTCGAAATGAAAGATCTTGGTGATGCCTCTTTTGTATTAGGAATCGAGATACTAAGAGATCGCTCTCAAGGTATTCTTAGATTATCACAAAAGAACTATATCGAAAAGATTTTAAGTAGATATGGCATGGAAAGTTATAGACCAATGGACACACCCGTAGCTAAAGGAGACAAGTTCAGTCTCAAGCAATGCCCTAAAAATGATCTTGAGAGGACAGTAATGCATGATAAACCTTATGCATCAGCACTAGAGAGTTTAATGTATGCTCAAGTCTGCACACGTCCCGATATATCATTTTAGTGGGAGTGTTGGGTAGATACTTGAGCAATCTAGGCATGGATGATTGGATAGATGTTAAACGCGTAATGCGTTATTTAAAGAGAACAAAGAATTACATGCTTACTTATCAGAGATCAGAAAATTTGGAGATCATTAGGTACTCTGATTCCGATTTCATGGCATATGGTTGTGAAACTTTATCACTGAGCTTCGTATAGTATATGACATTGAAAGGTCATTAAAGATATTTTGTTACGATAAGTCAGCAGTACTATACTCTAACAACAGTAAGAGCTTGACAAAATCGAAGCATAGAGATATCAAGTTCTTAGTTGTTAAGGAGAAAGATTAAGAAAAACAGATTTCCATAGAACATATAGGAACAGAGTATATGCTAGCAGACTCACTAACCAAGGAATTGATCCCTAAAATCTTTCATGAGCACACTTCTCGGATGGGTGTCAATATTTGTGATGCCTTGGTTTAGTGGGAGTTTATTTTATGCTATATATCCTATGACAGATATTGAATTATTTTCTGCAGAATTAAGTTGATGGTTTATTTCATGTTATATAAAATGTTCATTTTGCAATATTTGTATTGTGTTTGATCTCATTAAAGTTGGACCAGCTGGAAATAGACATGCATGAGATCACTTGGCATGTAATTTTCATATTACTCATCCAAATTTGATCTATATCGTTAAGTATATTAGGATGGTGATTGGCGTGGTTTAGTCGCGACATTAATGTGATAAAAGCTGCGGTAGTTTCATATCTAATGTATGAGACAGACCAGATTGTTAAAGTAATGAGAAAAATAGCATTCAGATGCGCGCATAAAGTTTATAAGGTGTGATTATGTCAAGAAAGAATATATGTATAGCCCAAGTGGGAGATTGTTAGGAAATTATTTTAATTTCCTAATTTGTTTGTAGGCAATACATATATTAATTGTAATCACAAATTATGCTATTTCACTATAAATGACTTATATAATGATGATCTCATTTATTGTTATAAATGCTAATTGAATAAGTCATTATTACTTTTGATTTGGAATTAAATGAGAATAAAACCAAATATTATCTTTTGTTCCTTAGATAATTATCTTTTTTTGGATTTTAGATATATTATCTTTTGGGTTTTAGATACTATTTTATCTGGGCTTAAGGGTTTAATGGGTGCCATGCTCAAATATAAATAGACCTACAGGGTTTCGGTCTCCAATATACTAAAGCCGCCTTTGTTACTCTTTCCCCATCAAAAGAGTTACAGTTCAGCCACCTAGGAATACAGAAGGCTTTGGTTGAGGAAGATCGAAAGAACCACAAGATCCAAATTCTTCCATCAATTTCTGACTCTTATGAGTAAAGGTACGCTTCCGCATTATGTTATATATATTTTTTTGGTGATTCAATATGGATGATGTGGGATAATAAAATTAATTTATTTCAACAATTTAAACAAATTACAAGTTCAATTGAAATGGATAAGACTTTAAGAATAACAACAACATGTGAGCAAATATCAGCATCAAATGAACAAGAGAATATTGTCCGAGACTTCTCAAAAAGATGAGAACTCAATATTGGAGGCACATTTTCCATGTGGAAAAACAGGGCAGTCAATGAAGCTTGAAGCATTAGTGTCCACACACAAGTAAACTTGGTAAAGCTGGCTGTTACCGGATGAGTCTGAATTGCACTCAATGAATGGAGTGAACCCAATTGAATCACTTATTGCATTCTTAATGCTGCTCAAACTGTAGAATCCCCCATCTGGATTTATACCTGTATCTCACCAATTCATGTTTCTCAGTAATTTGGTTAACTTAAATAATTTCTATTAAATTACCAAAAAGTTAAAAAAGTACCTAGGAATTTAAGCTGGTTGTCATGCACTCAAATACTCTAAGGTGAGAAAAATAAGTTGTATCTACTCTACTTTAGATTGATGCAGTTTATCTCAAGTTAAATTACAGTAAACTTCCTTGTGATCAAGGCATTTTATTTATAAAAGGTACATGCCAATCCTTTTTAGATTTAAGTTACTATTATGAAATATCAAAAGTGCATTGAACTGCCTTTTTTTTCACGAAATATTAGAATATTTAATAAAATTTCAAAGTGACTTTTTTTTATAAGATCTCTTCTCTAGGTACCTGAGAATTTCCATGTTATAAACATGGCACTGACTTTTTCCTTAAGCAGGTTAGTAACAATTATTTCCACGGTAGAAGTTTGTGTATACAGTGAATGATAAAATAAGTATCTAAATAGGACACCAAAATTCTTAGGTGTGAAAAATATTTATGCTGTCTGAATGTGATTTACTAGTTTGTATAAGGATATATAGGATATAACTCTATACTAATTTATATTTTTTTGTACCTGCACTGGTAAGAGCTTGGAGGAGGTTAGCTTTTTGTTTAAGGTTAAGAGCTGCTTCAAAATAGTCATGTTGGTTAAGTAGTGACTCTGAGCAAGTTCCATGTTTGTCCCATTCATGGGACCAGAATTGTATTCCATTCCCGCTTGGGCACGCTAGTGTGGGCCATTCCTTTTGCATGGTGCTTATCAAATTTGATACCTGAATGTATGTCATCATAGTCACGAACAGATTAGTGGTAAATTCATCATTAATCTTTATTAATAAGACATAATAGTTGAGGATTTAAAAGAACTGCATCCAAGGATTACTCATCTTATCAGAAAAGACATAGCTTTTAGAATTAAAATATAAAATATAATGAGTTTATAATATATCCGTTATTTTATCATTATTTTTAAGTGTTCTCTCTTGATGAATATAATAAAAAAATGAGAGAAAGTGTTTGTCTTGTGAGTGAACAGAAAGGCAAAAGGCAAATACAAGTTTATGATTTATAAATTCGTTTATTTATGTTGAAATGGTCTGGAGAAGAAAAAGTAGAAAAAAAAAATCATAAAACTTTATCCAGATATGTGTTTCGTAAATAGGAATGCAATGAACTCCGTGGGACTAGTATTCCTCATTTCCTCCCCTATCTCCTATTCTAGTTAAGAAAAATAATATCGCTCCTCTTTCCTTTTTTGTCGCAGGTCTCCATTTATAGGTCCCTGTGTAGAGAAGGTGGATATTTTCGGATATCTATGAATATTACCTTTGAATAATATCTGTATTCTTAAAGGTGTGTATGATTCAAGTATTACTTTGTTAATTAGATTTTATTTTTATAAAAATCAAATATATTCAGAAGAAAGGTAGGAATTGAAATAATGGTATTTTAATTCTCTAGAATCAAACTTGCTTGGAAATAACTTTTCAAATTTTGAACTAAATATGAGAATATGATATTTCTATCTTAAAATTTTTAGAAATTATTTATAATTCCCCCAACTAGACAGACCTTTAAATGTGTTTTGGTGATTATTAGTTTAGTAAATTGATGAGCTTGGAATTTTATGAGAATGTTGTATGATCATCAATAAAAATGACAACACTAGAGTCCAGTGAGAATATAGAATCAAACAAAAACAATTACATTACCTGAGATTGCTGAAAGGGGTTGCTAGAATCACAGTTAGATGGGTATGAACCATCATTGTAATTTGGCCAAAGACCATGAATCCCAAAATCTGCATCAGGCTTCCCACTTGTTGGGTAGCAACAGCTCTGCTGTGTGTCGCAGTATGATCCTGGCCACTACAATTGCAAAATCCCAAAAATGTTAACAACTTCAATAATGTAAGTCCCACACATCATCGTAAGAAAACAATTTTTTACTAAAATATTGCTTTGAGCCTCAAAACATAATATAATATGACACAAATTCAACCCATGACATGTTATATTACCTGCTGAACAAAGTAGAAGAAATCAAAATCCTGTGAAGCACATAGAACTAACGTCAAACACTGTAACATCACCACAAGTTTAATCAAAATAGACTCTTTAAACTCCATTGTGGCCTCAATTATTATATTGTTTATACGTATCACAAAGAATCAAATGAAATTGGGGATAGAGAAGGTGGTTTTGATTTTTGAAGTTGATTGTCTGGGTAGAACTATAACTGTGGAGTGGGTTTTAAAGGGGAAATGCAAAGCATGAATTTATAGGCAGAAAAAAGCAAGTTAAATTACTAGTGTTAGTGAGACTAACAAGGAAGAGTATCTGCGCAGTATATATATATATATTTACCAAAGATATGAGACTCGAACCCGCAACCTTTTAATTGAGTATAAAAAGACTATGCCATTTGAGGTATTACTCCTTAGCGTATCTGCGCAGTATATGCTGATCCTTCTAATCAGCCTATGAATTATGATTTGGTTTACGTGTGAAACTGCAGCACATTATTTTTCACATGTCGGCTACTTTTTATTATTATTATTCTATTTTATATATTTTTGTTTGGAGATCACTCAAATAAAGATGTTTATTTTATCTTTTGTTAAAGATATATATTTTTATGTTGTATTTTAATTGGTTTCTGTATAATTTATTTGGTATTACTCGTCACATATTATTAAATTTCTTAAAAAATTTTCTTTCCAAAAACAATAAAAAATATTTAAATTGGATTAAAACCAAAAAGGTAATAAATTAATTATTAATTTTTTTTTCTAAAATCGTTTATATAAAAAAAATATGTCACACTCATCAATCAAAATATATATATATATATATATATATATATATATATATATATATATATATATATATATATTCTTTTTAAAGTAAAATTTATCATACGAGTTATATCGATAACAAACTCAAACCTCTTAAAATTTTTACAAATAAAAAAATAACTAATTTATATTTGTGTGATATATAAAACAATTACTATATTATTATTATTATATTATTGATTAAAATTCACTAATTTAAATTTGTTTTCATTTTTAATATAAGCATTAGAAATAAATAAAATTTTTATAACTAGATGTAGTGTAACAAAATATATATAATATTAATTAATTTTTAAAATTCTGAAAAAATAGTTTTTTTAATAAAGTGTTATTAGAAAATTAACATTATAAAAGCTAATTTCAACCAATATGATATAATAGGTTATTAAACATATTTAATACAAAACACATTGAATATAAATTTTTGTTGAGTTTAAATTTTAAATAATTTTTAACTGAATTTCGAATATTCTTATTTTATTAAAATATTTTAACATTATCTTTTTCGTATCTTTTTAATTGAGTCTTTGTTTTTTTAAATTATAAATCTTATTTATAATTAAGGGTAATGTTTTAACACCATCAATTAGCCACACATACAAAAATACTGGAACAATTCTATAGTCATAATTAAAATTAATAGTCAAATTAGTTCCTAAAAAATAAGACATTCTTCAAATTTATCCCTGTAAAATTTTTTCAATTAAATTGGTCCTTCAAAGATTATGAATTAATCATATATGTCCTCTAGTTATTTCACTCATTATCTTCGTCAACGATTGATGATGTAAAATGTTAAATGATAGCATACATGACACATAACATGTTCAATTAGACGTTGACTAAATATGTTTACGAAAATCTATCAATTTAGTCACTAAATCATATTAGGAATAGAATTTTTGTAATTGAAAAAAATGACCAAATTAATAAATTTTCATAAACATATTTGATCAATATCCAATTAGACATATCAAGTATTATATATGTTATCAATTAATGTTTTACAACATCAATCTTTGAAAATAACTAGTGTATGTTTCCGTGCTCTGAAGGATAATACATAAAATTATATAAATTTCTTATTAAAAACTTAAACAAAAATAATATAGTAATTATTATTATAAATATTTTATAACTTAAAATATTAAAAATAATTAGTATTTATCTTAACCAATTTGGATTGGTTGAATGATCATTTCATTTGTCTATTTAAGTAAATATTTGAAATTCGAATTTTGCCTTGTGTGTATAACAATTCATTAGTTAGCAGCAGACCATTAATAAATAGAGCATAAATATGTGGTGGATTAGTCTTTGGCCTGTCGAATTAAGAAATCCGTAACCTTCTCATTTTGAGTATATTTATACATAAAAAAATTTTACATAAAGAAAAAAAAAAGAAGAAAAGAAGGGTTGAAATAGCAAGCTGATAAAAATGATGATTCTTATAATTTTGTTTAGCCATCTATATATAGTAGACCAAAATACCATGATTATCTAATGAAATTAATTTGTATATATTGAATTCAATCTAAACAAGTAAAAAATTATTTTATTTTAGTTTAGTCTTTAATTCATATGATTTAAATTTGGCTCAAATATATATAATTTGATTTGATTTAATTATTAGTTAAAAATATTCCGGTTGCTTATGTTATTCATAGATTTATTATTTTAATGACTAATAAATTAATTAAATTAATTAATACACATAATAAATTTGGTTTAATAAATTAAAAAAAATAAATTAAAACAATACTAATAGAACATTTAAAAAAATAAATTAGAAAATACTAATAAATCAAATTGATATAAATTATAATAAATTATGTGATATTTAAATATCTAATCCAATCAATTAATTAATATAGTTAGTTTATCGTAATAACTTGTATTTAATGAGTTAAAAGAAATAAATCGAGAACACTCTCAAAACCATGTCACCTCAACTCCATCATTAAATGCAGAAATTTGATTTTTATATAATAAAATAGATAGATAGATTGTTAATGGAGTGACTGGACAAATATAATTAATTTGTAATTTTTAAATGATTAATTTCATAATTTGATTGAAAAAAATCTTTTAAGGATAAATTTAAAAAATATTTTATCTTTCAAAGACTAATTTGATTATCAACCCGTCATAATTATAATATAACTTTATAAGCAATACACTGAAATTATATATAAGTAATATAATTAAATTTTATTTATATCTATAGTCACATTTCATAAATAATATAATCAAATTATATTTATGTTTATAATTAAAATACGAATAAAAATATAAAAAGTTATTATGATGGTTAATTTTTTCGTTCATAATTTTTTATTATTTTTGTTGTGAAATGTTTAATTATTTTAATAGTTAATTATTTTCTAAAAAAGATAATTGAATAACATAAAATTTTTTTATTAAAATTAATTTATTTAGATATAATTAAATAATAATTAAATAATTATATACGATAAAAAAATTAATATTATTAAATGATTAAACTAAAATTCTTTCAAAATTAAAAATAAAAGTTTTTTAAAAATAAAATTAAAAATTATGCTTTTTTCCTTTTTTTAAATTTATCTATAAATAATTCTATAAATATTTTATGATGAATAAAAATATTAAACTTGTACTGCAATTTATTCTGGTAAAATTTATTTTTATTTTACTAAACATTAAATAAACTATTGAATGGAATTTTGTTTCGTCCATTAGAGAAAAATGATAAACTTCCATACTTCGATTATATTATAGCAATAATTTAGCCCTGTTATTTTTAAAGTCATGATTTCACTTTGATGTTAGGGATTTATGCAGGTTTAGAATTTCCACAAAAATATAGAATTCCATTGCAAGTATAGATCAAACCGGCAATTAACTCCCACGATCAAAGTTTAAAATATAAAAATTTGTCACAATTCAAAACAAGTAAAAACCGAGAGTTTGAAGTCTCAGGTCGTCTCCTTCGGACTATGCAAATTAGATGGCACACTCTTGGTTGTGAAATAAGGGGTTTTCTCAATCAAGGAACGAAAGATTAAAAGAATTAAGAAATAAGAGAACTAAGAAATGATAAAAAAAAAAGATATTAATGTAATTAAAAAGGAAACAAGATCAAAACTTAGTGAAAATACGATAAAAGCATAAAAGAACCTTGACTTGGAAATGAGAATTAAGGAATTCTATCATCGTCATAACCATAACTATGGCAACTATGATGAAGTTAATCTCACTTCGTCAACCCCTAACATCGAGGAGGAAGTCAAACAAGCATAATTGACCTTAATCCATAAGTCCTAGCTAACTTACTAATTAACTTAGTAAAAAGCTAGCGTCAATAGAAACAAGAGCCAACTAATAACCCAAGAATTATCACTAAATGTCGACATTATGTCTCTAGTATCCTAGGAACTCATTTTCCAAGGCAAAATGTGAAAATCTACTTAAAATCCGTAATTGGCATTTTCACAAACACTTGTGGACAAAATAACAAAATATGGTAAATTGCAAAGAAAAATGAAAACTATAAGCAACTATTCATAATATCAACAATATAAACTCAATCAAGCATATAGAAATCATAAAAGAGCAAATTCATAAACAAAAGATTCAAGAAATCAAATTGCATGTATTAACAAAATAACTTGAAACATAAGACAAAGTAGCAAGAAAAGTGTAATTAAAGAGAAAATTAAAGAGTACTTACAATAAAGATGAGCAAAATCCAAGATCAAAACTGAAAGTATAAAATTCTACAATGAAAATTAAGTAAAACCCTAAGAAAGAATTTTTAAAACTACACTACTACTACTCCTAATGTGTTTTTTTTTTTTTTTTTATCTAAAAGTGAGCTTCCCCTTGATATATGTTGATGTTCCTTTGATATAGCACTACTCCATGTAGCTTCAGAAATACCAAAAATTGGGCCAAGAAGCCCCAAAATCACAAGCCACGTGCTTCATTAGTGAAGTCACGCACTGGGACTCGTGTGTACACACAGATGTGTACGTACATACATTTGCTGATTTCTGCGCTTGTGCGTACGCGTACGCACACTTGACTGTATGCTTCTCTTTTGTTTTCTTCATGAAATCTCCCATTTTGCATGCTCCCTTCCACTTTTGCCTAGTCATTCTTGCCTAATTGACCTGAAATCACTTAACAAAACATATCATGGCATCGAATGGAATAAAAGTGGAATTAAAATGATCAATTTAAGCACAAAACACATGTTTTCACATTTAGGTTCAAATCAGAGAGAAGTCACAAAAGTATGCTATTTTGGCGATTAAGTGTGAATTTATGTGATGAAATCCGTTCAATTCAAGTAAAAAATTATCATTAAATATGGACTCATCATACTTCATGAATAATAATAATAATAATAAAAATAAAGTATGTCACAATAAAAAAAGAAGTACGTCACCAAATAATTTATCATCCGAATTATATATGAATCAAATCAATAATAGGAGGGCTAATATAAAAAAAATCGATAACAGAACTAGAGACTTACAAAATCTTTTTTAAATTCACAGAAAAAATATTTATATTTGTGTGACATATAAAATAATTACCATATTTTTATTATATTATATATATAGTGGGCAAAAAAAGTCCAACTAATTTAAAGTAATTTTTGTCTGATATTTGATTAAATTATTCTTGTATTTAGTATTTTTTTTTGGGACTTCCTCTTAGTTAAAAGTATAATCATTATAATTTTTTTAATTATTATTGTTAGAAGTGTTCGTAGATCGGATATAACTAAAATTTCGATCTGATCCGCACTAAATTTATCAGATTGAATTCGATATTCGCACTTTTATGTTTAGATCGGATATCAAATATATCCGTAATATAAAAAATATTAAAAAATTTTATTTTTATAAAAAAAGTCAATAATTTTTTTGTTTACTTTTTTAAACATATTTACTTCTATCCGATTAGAGTGTGAAGCAGATTCGATCTAATCCAATTCGATCATCTTACAGATCAAATCATATCCACAAATTATAGATTAGGTACGAATAAACACTGTGAATTTATGGATATGATTCGATGTATGAACACCCCTAACTACTGCTATAGGTTCATTGCTATAAAAGTATGCTTCTTTTTTATTATAAACCATTATTAGATCTTAATTACCATTAAAACAACTTAATTGTTAATAAAGAGATAATAATTATTGGTCTCTGAAATTATGTTCGTATTTTAATCTAATTTCAAAAATTTTGATTTACTCAATTTAGTCTTCTAACTTAATAGTTATGATTTACATTGGTTCCTAATCTTATTTTTGTCACAGTCTCACAAAATCGTTAACGTCATGCTGAGATGGACTAACGACTGCTACGTTGTACGTTCTAGCAAATACTTGATGTGACAATTAAATTTTTTTTGCCTTAATTTTTTTTCTAACAAAACACTTAAAACCCTAATCTGAGTCATGGATAGCTAAGTTAGAAATCAAACTAAATAAATTAAAACTTTAAAAATTAGATTGAAGCTCGAATATAACATCAAAACAAAACTTTAACTTATGTAGTGATTAATTTAAATGAGAATAAAATAAATCAAAATTCAATATAATTTTTATCAACGTTTTTAAATTCAAAATTTTTATACCAAAATTAATTAGGATTTTTCTTTAAATTGAAAATTTAACGAAATAGTAACTTTAATTATCTCAATCAATGCCCCAATCAATTACTAATATGTCTTAAAAAAAAGAAACTGTATATGAGAAGAAATTAATTAATATATCCACTTTAATAAATAGTTATTTGACTAAAATGAAAAAAATTATTTTTTCAGTATCCTAGATATGTGCAATGCGCGAATTGATGACTCAGTACTCGAGATGTGCTCGTCTAATTTAATTTAAATAATTTTAAATTTTAAAATTATAAAAATATTTTATTTAAAATTTAGATGATTATAATAATAATATCTAGAAAACAATAATTTTATTAAATATAGTACTCTTTTAAAATAATCAAATATATGAGTATAAATAATTAAATATAATAATTTGCCAGTATTCATAAATAATCAGTATAATAATACAAGTATATTTAATTAATAACTTAATTTATTTTAATAAAAACAAATATACCTATTTATTATTTATCAAAAAGACTTTATTTTTTAAAAAAAATTAATTTATTTATTATTTATTATTATAATAAAAATTTAAAAATTTTATATATAAATATATAAATACTATTGAAACCTAAAAAAAACAACATATTCTTCAAAAAAAACTTGAATTCATCGAAATAATAATTCAATAAGAAACATATTATTATTATTATTATTATTATTATTATTATTATTATTATTATTATTATTATTATGCACATTCAAAAATTCATAAATAAAATATCTGCAGTGGGATAAGAAGCATCCATGAACCAGCACATATGTCTCTTTTCATTTTTATGTACCCTTCCCCATCCCATTTAGTGTCCCGTGAGTTCTTAACAATCCAATAATCAGTACCAGTTTCATTTGTACTATAACTAACTGCCATAATACCATGATCATAATCATACTCACATGTTCTATTAAAAATATCACTGGAATAAAAAATGACCATGTCTCAAATATTGAGTCACCAAGTACTTAGCTCGTATTCTATTTTTGCATGTATTTCGGATACTGAGACCCCATTTAACACTTCTAACACAGATTGGAGTCGCAGTACCTAAAATATGTTCAATTTTTAAAACTTTCTCAGTAACCAAGATGTGACAAATTATATATTTATGTAATTATGTTGTATTTTATGTATTTTTGTAAATTTTTATTTATTTAGTTTAAATATAAAAACCCATTGATTTAAGAGAATGAAAAATGTATTAATAAATATAAAATTGTTCATGAAATTGAGCATATATATTAGTGACGGTCTTGTATAGTTCTATCTATTTGAGTTAAATCTCAAAATAGTCTATGAACTTACACTCGAGTCTCAAAGTGATTCTTGAAATTAATAATTACTCAAATTCGTCCACAAAATTGCCCTCCGAAATTCATAGTAGTCCCCAAAATAATTTCCATCCATCCTTGTCATTGAAGAGCTGAATTAGACTGAAATGTCGTCGTTTTGTATTTATACAAAAAAAAATCCTTAATCCCCAACACGATGTCTTTTTGTATTTATATAAAAAAAAATATAATCCCCAATTATCTTCACCAATTCTGTTCTTCACACTATTCTTCTTCTTCTTCAACTTCATAGTAGCAACAACAACGACATCATCATAACCAGCAAAAATTACAGAGTTAAGAAAACCAACAATCACAAGAGATCATAAAAAAATCAGCAACAATCAGAAAAGATCAATTAACCTAAATAGCAAACCTCAATCAACCTAAATAGCAACCATCACAAAAAAAAAAAAAAAAACTAACAATAATTACTGAATAAAAAATAACAAAAAATTCAACCATAGCAGCTACATTAAAACAGGATCAGCAACAACAACAATCACCCAAAACATTAAACAATAATGATTAAATAACTAAAAAAAATAAAAAAAATCACCTTGGCATAGAAAAAAGAAGAAGCATGCAGAGAAACATAGAGAAAAGACAAGAGAAGAGCGCAGACGGCTACAAGTAGAGAGGAACAAAAAGCTGCCGTTATTGTTGACGACGATGGTGCGCTTGAGAGCGATGATGGTGACGACGAAAGAGTGGAGATGGTTAATGGAGCGCTTAAAAACAGTGAAAAAGTGTGAAATCTGCACGGCGTGATTGGAGAGCACCTTGATCTCGTGGTAGTGAAGGAAAGCAGATTGAAAAATGTGAAAGACTAGGTTGGGGCGAACAGCACAGCACCGAGACGGAGGTCGGCAAAAGGTAGCCACAGAGAGAATTGAGGAAAGTTTGTCTCTGCTTTTGTGAGTCAGAGAGTAGTATTGAGTGTTGAGTGTGCGAGAGTAGAATTGGAGAGGGAGACTCAAAAGAATTTTTTTAAGTACAAAACGACGTCGTTTCAATCTTCTCTAATGGTAAGGATGGACGGAAATTATTTTAGGTATTATTATGAGTCTCGAAGGACAATTTTAGAAATAAATATGAATAATTATTAATTTCAAGAATCACTTTGAGACTCGAGTACAAGTCCAAAAATTATTTTAAGATTTAACCCTTTATTTTATTTAAATTTTTTTTATCATTCATATTCAAATTGAAACAATTGAAAAAGAGATGTACCTACTAATCTAATGTTAATTAAATTAGGGATTATTATTATTTGAGGATTATTTTTTGTTTGCCGTGTTCGCTTACTAAGAGAAAGAAGTAATAGAGAAATTAATTTAAATTAATTGGTTGATGAGCTCACTCATTAAATACCGAAAATTTAAAATTAGTTTTTAGTCAGTTGAATTAGAAATATCATAAAAAAAAAAAGTATTGGAAGTTAAATTTATTTAAGACTAAAATAAATAAGTTTATATTGTGTACACATACATTAATAAAATATACTATAATATTTATAATTTTCAAACATATCTTTTAAAAACATATAGTAGTAGAAGTCGTCATTACTATATATATATATATATAATTGAATTATTTGTAATATGTAATATTCGCATTCCTAATGCAGTTATGTGGTAAGATAATCATAAGTCATAACGCTATATCTATTTGAAATTTAAACTGATTAAGAAAACGTTTTTTTTTTTTTGAAAAAAAATTATTTACACAATAATTGGTCTTACTAATTTTATATTGAAAACTTATTTATTTATGGAATCTATCTTGTTCTTTTTTATTTGGCAAGGTATCTAATACGTAATAATGTTTTTTTTTAAATGAATTATACACTTAAAAGCAAATAGTTAGTTATAAGGATTTTTTCATCTCCAAGGTTAAATTTAAACTCTGGATATTTTTATTAAAGGAAAATGTGATGCTCTACCGAACCACGTGCATTAAAAAACAAGAATTGTCTCCTATTTTTAATTCAAAAATATTTGGTAACCAAAGAAAATCAGCCAAAAACAACTATAACTTGTCTTATTTAACATTTATTAATTATTGCGACAATTAATTAATGTTAAATAAGGCAAGTTCTAGCTGTTTTTAATTTTTCTATCAAAACATAAAAAATAAAAGGAAAATTAAAAAGGGAAACTTGCGCTTATCCATTTTAAAAGTTCTAGCTAGGTGTTTTATGGGCAATATCGTTAGACGTTAGTATGGGTCTTTTTCCATGGTTTCACATTAGGGCTTAGGGACCAATAAGATTGCTAGAATGGTGTGTAATAAATTGTGCCGCTTTGTTTTTTGGACAAATGCTAGAAGCTAAGAAGAGGAGGAGGCAACTCTATTCATACGGGAAGGTGACTATGCTTGATCTCAAACGGAACTGTTTGCATTTTTAATCAACTTTCATACTTGATCTGCAAATGTGTTCACACGAAATATTTTATTCAACTTGAAAGTCTCATCTTAGATTAATAAATACCCATAATGATCCTGAAATTCACGTAATTATTTTAAATGGTTTTTAAGATCTAAAATTTTTTATATTGATCTTTTATATAGAACTTTGAATATTACAGTAATTTTTATATCATTTTCAGTACTAAATTCGTCATCAGAGTGTTGATATGACTATTCTTTACAGTTCTAATAGTTAGATGACGTGAATTCATTTTAATTTGGATTCAATTTGATCCTTCTCCCAATTTATAACTCTAATTCCAAAAATACAGAGCATATCTTCTGTGTTTTTATCTTCTTTTTCATATGTTATTTTCTTCTTCATCTTCTTTCCTATCTCTTTCTTTCTTCTTCGATATTGATCTCAACAAAGTCAGAGCCAGATGAAATTGTAAAGAGTTCGTGCAAAACTTTTAGAATCCCGTACTCCTACTCTTCCTATCCTTCCAACCTCATCCTTCTCTTCTCAGATTCGTTAGATGCAGTAGCAGTGCAATCAATCACAATGCAGATTATAGTTTGTGCTTCACCACTTTTGTATATCTGTATCCGAACCTCTCTTCTGTGCTACACTGCTACTGCTTACTGCTCTCGAACTCTATATTTTTCTATTCTTACTTGGTATTAATTTATCTCTATTCTTTTAATTTAAATTTCAACTAGAGTAATGCCGTTTAGAATTTGTTCTTAATTAATATAAATCAATACAATATTTTTATCTAAAGTGATGAATGCAACTCTTTTAAGTTATCTTTTTTCTCACTCAAAAATTTTTTAAGCTGATTTAAAGGCTTCAAATCCTAAAATTTGATCAAACAAAGCTTTAAAGACATGAGGAGCTCGAAAAAAGTTGTTGTTGTGATTATGGTGGGTGGGTGGACCACCAAGGTACTTTGTTTTTTTTTTTTTTTCTGAAGATTTTTGGTATTGATAAAAGTTGAGTCTTTATTGCAGAAGAAGATGAAAAAGAAAGAAAGAGATGAGGAAGAAGTTAAAAAATGCAGAAAAAGATGCTCTGTACTTTTTGAATTAGGATTATAAATTGGGAAACGGACTGAATTGGGCTCAAATTGAAATGAATCTACGTCATTTAGCTGTTGGAACTGTCTAGCGTGATAAAGAAGGACTACATCAATACTCTAATAGCTGACTCAGCACAAAAATAACACAGAAATTACTATAATACCCGAAACTCTATCTAAAAGATCGCTATAAAAAAATTTAAATTTCAAAAACTATTCCAAATAACAACGTCAATGTCAGAAACCATTATAAAAATTTATTTCGTCTTACACACCTACCAAAATAATGAGAAACTTGTTATATATACTATTTTATTAACCTTTTTATATATTTCTAATTCCCCTTCGTTATCATGTATACCAAACATGTCATCCAATTAACCTACAATTTTGACCTTATATTATAGGAAGCTTCTATGGTGGAGAAAGTATCTTTTGGTGTTTGAAGGACCTGGATACTTTTTGAATTGTTGAAAAATTTGGGACTCTATTAAAATTTTGCAATTGAGAATTATTTCTGTTATTCAGCCCTCATACTGAGAACATTCTTTTTCATTGTTGCTTCATGCTCCATCTTGGTCCTCAATACTACCCGTTCTTTCTCCTTCCCTTACCTCAGCCTGATACGCGAAAATTAACTCGCACAACTTCACCGGCAAGTGCACCGGATCGTCCAAGTAATACCTCAGGTGAGTGAGGGTCAATCCCACGAGAATTGTTGGATTGAGCAAGCAATAGTTATCCTGTTGTACTTAGTCAGGCAAATAGAAAAGGAGTTGTTGTTGTTGAATTCGCATAGAACAAGATGAATAAAGAAAGCAGTAAATATTGATAAAGAGATAATGTATGAAAATAGTTAAGACTTCGGAGATGCTCATCTTTCCGCATTAATCCTTCTTACTTACTATTCCAACAATGAGTGATTCATTCCATGGCAAACCATTAGTGATTAAAGTATAATGTCTTAGCGAGTTAATCTCCCCTGACCTTACTAAAACGCCACAGACAAGGTCAATTCTTTCAGATCAGAGGGTGAAGCTCAGAAATCTAGTTTAGCGTCACAAAAATCCTAAGTACCCAAAGCTAACCAAATTATATGTCACATATCTAATTAGCCCAGATAATTGGCGATTTAGGAGGAGTACTTTCAAGTTGTAGCCCAAGCGAGATAACTCTGTCGAGAATCACAAGTGCTTATGTAGAATAAGAGGTCATACTGTCGTTCCACCCCAGATTCATAAGATTAAGAACGAAAACAACACCTTAGAATAATCAAACATTAATTGAAATAGAAGAGTAATAGTATTAATCCATAGAAACAAGTAGAGCTCCTAACCTTAATCAGGAAGTTTAATTACTCATGCTTTACAAAAGTAAAAGAAGATCTGAAAATAATGTTCCATGATCAAAATCCTCCTCATAACCTTAAGTGATCTCCTTTTTAAATAGTAAATACTAATCTTAAAAAATGTTATTTTAAATTTAAAAGTTACAAAGATAAGTGATAAGCTAAGGAGTGCCAAAATCCACTTTGGGCCCACTTTGGTTATGTGTTTCGGTCAAGCCTAGCGTTCAACTTGGGATATAAGCGTTGAACGCCCATTAGAGGGGTGAGCTTGCTATCTTCTAATCCCTGTCTGGCGTTGAACGTCAGTTTTGGGCGTTCAACGCTGGAGCCTGGTCCTTCTTGGGCGTTAAATGCCAGAAGAGAAGTATAGCCTATCATATATTGATGGAAAGCTCTAGAAGTTAGCTTTCCAACGCCATTGAGACCGCATCAATTGGACCTCTATATCTCAAGATATACTCGTTGGAATAAACGGAGGTCAGGATTGACAGCATCTACTATCCTTTCTTCATCTCTGAACAAGATTCTGCCAAATTTGTCCAAAAATCATCTAAAATCATAGAAATAACATAAAAACTCAACGTAGCATCCAAAAGGTGAATTTTGCACTAAACATACTAAAACTTAATAAAATATAACAAAAAATACTATAAAAATACTGTGAAAAAGGGTACAAAATGCTCACTTATCACAACACCAACCTTAAACTGTAGTTTGTCTTCAAGTAACCAAAAACAAGATAGTACTAAATGGAAGAGAAAAATACATCAGGTCTTAGAGTTGTCAATGAAGCTCAGTTCCTATTATTGAATGGGGCTATTAGCTTCCTTATTTCTGAACAGCCTTGGCATCTCACTTTCTTTTGAAACTCAGAAATATTAGCATCCCTTGGAACTAGAATCCGGATGATATTATTGACTCTTTTCTTTTAGTTTTTCTTGATTCTTGAACACAACTTTTTCTTTTGGTGCTTTGCACCTTTTGAGCCTAGTTGTGACTCTAAGCATTTTATTTTCAAGTATCATCACCTGATACATAAACGCCACAAGCACTTAACTGGGGGAACCCTTAGGATTTGAATTTAGCTTTGCTTAAATTCCCAGGCAGTGGTGCTCAGAGTTCTTAGGCGTACTCTTTATAGCATTGGATCACGACTTTAAATGCTCAGTCTCAAGATTTTCTTGACACCTTCACACTACAAGCATATAGTTAGGGGTAGTAACTCTTTTGAGCTTTTTAGGCCAATTTTGACCCTCCTAACCATTGATGCTCAAAGCCTTGGACCCTTGTTCTTTCGATTTTTCTTTTTCTTTTTATTTTTCTTTTTTATTCTTTTTGTTGTTTCTTTTGCTTCAAGAATCAATCATTTTTTTTTTCAGAGAATCAATAATACTTCTCTAAATTTCTGTTCCTCAAGAGTCAATATGCTCAACTTCAATATCAATTATGCACCATTCAGTTCATACATTCAAAAATAAAGATAGTGCCACCACATCAAAGTAATTAGAATAACTCATAATATATAACTCAAATCTCATGTATTTTACTTTTTCTTTTTCAAAAAAGTTTTCTTTTAAGCTTAGTGGGCAATACATGAGACATCTTATAACCATAAAAATTTTGAAAATTTGAACCACTAGACTAGAAAGCAAAGGAAATCCTAATAGTGATCATGCAAAAGCTAGAATACGAGCAGGAAATAAGATAAAGGAAGGGATAATGAAACTTAACTACCTCAGTTATGGTGGCTGCTGATCTTTCATGAAGATGATTCAACTTCCTTTGGTGCCTTTGATGATAACATAATCCCAGAGCTTGCTCTGCAATACCAAACTTAAAAAGTTTGTTTGTCCCCAAGCAAAGAAAACTTAGTCCCCTGTTGGCATTTAAACGCCAAGACTGCTTCCCTTATGGGCGTTGAACGCCCATGTTCTTTTCTCCCTTCTAGTGTTGAATGCCAGTAAGGGACACCTTCCAGGGTGTCTATTTCTCTCTTACGCATTCCTGTTTCTGTTCTAATGGCTACACATGATCACAAACGTTAGAAAAACTAAGAAAACTATGAAAATCAACGATAAATAAAAATTTACTAAATGAAACTCAAACTAAAGAAAAATGAAATTAAAACAGAATTAAACAAAAGGGTACTTATGGTTGGGTTGCCTCCCAAGAAGCGCTTCTTTACCGTCACTAGCTTGATGGTCAGCTTCTTCAAGGAGGAAGATAGTCATAGAGGCTTAAATCCTCACTCCTCACTGTGAGCTTCTTTTCAGTGCTCTCATAGATCAGCTCAATATACTCAGGAGATAGGGTCCTATTCACAGTATGAGGCAGGATTGAACTTGCTGTGGATACCAACCTCATCCCTAGTGAGAAACCTTCAATAGAAATCTTTTTGGTTATCCATCTCCTAGGCATCTTTCTCTTGGGACCTTCCTCTTTGGTGGGTGGTGACTGTCCAACACCAAACTTAGGTTTGATGTCTAGAGAAATTGTATAAGTTTTCACCAAAGGAAGAGGCTTCAGCATTGTACTCTGCATATAAATACGTCCTTTATCAGGGGGTAGTGGAGGTTTAAAGATCTTGAAAATCATTCAATCTTTATGTAACCTTGACACCAATTTGCCTATGTCACCATCACTGGGGTTCCTTCCAGTAGAGGGAGACCTTTGCTTCAAAATCTCAGCAAAAGGATTATTGACTTGCAGCTTTTTAAAGTCTTCCAAGAACTGTGAATATTTCTCGTCCTTGGTCTCCTTTTGCATGTTTAGGGAGTGTTGTGCTTCAAGCTCTTCCATTTCCATAGGGGCGTGTATAAGTGCACTCCTAGTCTCCTCTTGAGTCTTGTTTTCTTTCAGAACCTCAGCAGCTTGCTCCTCCTTGGTTTCGGCCTCCTCTCCCATAGTGAGAACCTTGCACTCTTCCCTTGGATTTACCTCTGTGTTGCTTCGAAGAGTGTTGGAGGGTTCCTCAGGTATCCTTTTGCTTAACTGACCCACTTGTATCTCCAAGTTCCTAATTGAAGACTGGGTTTCTTGCATGAAACTATGAGTGGTCTTGGAGAGGTTAGAAACTATTGTGGCTAGGTCAGAGAGGCTTTGCTAGGACGTCTCTATTTGCTGTTTGGTCTGGCTCAATTGCGCTTCCATAATCTTACGGGAAGCTCGGGTCTCCTGTAATACTTCTGTAAGTATAGATGCCAGGTCAGGTGTAGTGTTAGGTTGTGGGGGCTGAGGAGGAAGGTTGTTGACTGGATTTTGATTAAGCCTTCCCTGAAAGCTATTAGCATAATTCAGTTGCTGACCATGGGGCCGCTCTCTGCTCCCAAAGCTTGAGAAACTCCCCCACCTTTGAAACCAAGGAGTAATATCGGGGTTACTGGAGGGGTTGCTCGTGTAATTAACCTTCTTTGGTATTCACTGGCCATAGTTGTAAGGCTCATCTTGAGGGGAGCCATCTTTCATACCATATAGACTATCTGGAAAAGTATTCAGAATCTTTGTAGCTGGGCTCTTGATGAGCGGATATTTTATACCCTTTTTAGCATTATTTTAATATAGTTTTTAGTATGTTTTAGTTACTTTTTATTATATTTTTATTAGTTTTTATGCAAAAATCACATTTTTGGACTTTACTATGAGTTTGTGTGTTTTTCTGTAATTTCAGGTATTTTCTAGCTGAAATTGAGGGATCTGAGCAAAAGTCTGATTCAGAGGCTGAGAAAGGACTGCAGATGCTGTTGGATTCTGACCCTCCTGCACTCGAAGTGGATTTTTTGGAGCTACAGAAGCCCAATTGGTGCACTCTCAATTGCGTTGGAAAGTTTACATCTTAGGATTTCCAGCAATATATAATAGTTTATACTTTGCCCGAGATTTGATGGTCCAAACTGGCATTCAAACGCCAACCAGAGACCCTTTTCTGGCGTAAAACGCCAAAACTGGCACCAGAACTGGAGTTAAATGCCTGGTGCACGAAATTGTGAATTACACTTTTTACAACTCCAGTGCCACTAACCAGCAAGTGCACTGGGTCATCCAAGTAATACCTTACGTGAGTAAGGGTCGATCCCACGGAGATTTCTGGCTTGAAGCAAGCTATGGTTATCTTGTAATTCTTAGTCAGGAGATCAATGATAATTCTTAATTTCAATAGTAAAAAGTAAAAGAGCATCAAATAAATACTTGTTATGTAGTAATTGAGAACAGATTGAGGTTTTGGAGATTCTTTGTCTTCTGAGTCTCTGCTTTCCTCCCATCTTCTTCTTCACGCACGCAAGGCTCCTTCCATGGCAAGCTGTATGTTGGTGGATCACTGTTGTCAATGGCTACCATCCGTCCTCTCAGTGAAAAAGGTCCATGTACATGGCTAATCATCTGTCGGTTCTCACTTGTGTTGGAATAAGATCCATTGATCCTTTTGCATCTATCACTACGCCCAATACTTGTGAGTTTGAAGATCGTCACAGTCATCCCTTCCCGGATCCTACTCAGAATACCACAGACAAGGTTTAGACGTTCCGGATCTCAGGAATGCTGCCAATTGATTCTATCTTTTACCACGAAGACTCTGGATTCATTGATTTGAACGCTCTGTTGTCAGGAGAGGCAATCAAACTCCTGAACCAGGAACCCAAGAGATATATACTCAAGCTATTACAGATAGAACGTAAGTGTTTGTCAGACACGCATTCATAGGTTGAGAATGATGATAAGTGTCACGGATCATCACATTCTTCATGGTTAAGTACGAGTGAATATCTTAGAATAGAAACAAGCGTGTTGAATAGAAAATAGAAGTAATTGCATTAATTCATCGAGACACAGCAGAACTCCTCACCCCCAATCATGGAGTTTAGAAACTCATGCCGTAGAGATACAATGTAAAACGTGAAAATGTCATGAGATACATAGTAAGTCTCTAAAAGTTGTTTTTATACTAAACTAGTAGCTAGGGTTACAGAAAATAAGTAACTAAGTGCAGATAGTGCAGAAATCCACTTCCGGGGCCCACTTGGTGTGTGCTTGGACTGAGCATTGAGCTTTACACGTGTAGAGGCTTCTCTTGGAGTTAAACGCCAGGTTACAGCCTGTTTGTGGCATTTAACTTTGGTTTATAACCTGTTTCTGGCGTTTAACTTCAGAATAGGCCAGAAAGTTGGCGTATGAATGCCAGTTTGCGTCGTCAAAACTCAGGCAAAGTATGAACTATTATATATTGTTGGAAATCCCTGGATGTCTACTTTCTAACACAATTGAGAGGGCGCCAATTGGGTTTCTGTAGCTCTAGAAAATCCATTTCGAGTGTAGGGAGGTCAGAATCCAACAGCATCTGCAGTCCTGTTTTAGCCTCTGAATCAGATTTTTGCTCAGGTCCCTCAATTTCAGCCAGAAAATACCTGAAATCACAGAAAAATACACAAACTCATAGTAAAGTCCAGAAATGTGAATTTTGCATAAAAACTAATAAAAACATAGTAAAAACTAACTAAATCATACTAAAAACTACCTAAAAACAATGCTAAAAAGCGTATAAATTATCCGCTCATCAACGCCCAAATTGGCATCCAAGCTGGCGTTTAACTCTAGAAAAGACCTATGCACGTGTAAAGCTCAATACTCAGCCCAAGAACACACCAAGTGGGCCCCGGAAGTGGATTTCTGCACTATCTGCACTTAGTTACTTATTTTTTGTAATCCCTAGTAATTAGTTTATTATAAATAGCACTTTTTACTATTGTAATCGGGGGACCTTATGCCATTTTTCACATTTGGAGGCTGGTCACACGGCCATGCCTAGACTTTTTTCTCTTATGTATTTTCTACGGTGGAGTTTCTACACCTCATAGATTAAGGTGCGGAGCTCTGTTGTTCTTCATGAATTAATGCAAGTACTATTGTTTCTCTTTCAATTCACGCTTACTTATTCTCCAAGATATACTCTCGTATTAATTCAGTTAAGTCAGAAAGAAGGGGTAACCCGTGACAATTGATGAGCGGGTATTTTATACGCTTTTTGGGGTTAATTTCATATAGATTTTAGTATATTTTAGTTAGTTTTTAGTTTATTCTCATTAGTTTCTAGGCAAAATTCATATTTCTGGACTTTACTATGAGTTTGTGTGTTTTTCTATAATTTCAGGTATTTTCTGGCTGAAATTGAGGGAGCTGAGCAAAAATCTGATTCAGGCTGAAAAAGGACTGCTGATGCTGTTGGATTCTGACCTCTCTGCACTCAAAATGGAATTTCTGGAGCTACCGGAGTCTAAATAGCGCGCTTCCAATTGCGTTAGAAAGTAGACATTCAGGGCTTTCCAGCAATATATAATAGTCCATACTTTGCTCAAAGATAGATGACGTAAACTGGCGTTCAACGCCAGTTCCATGCTGCAGTCTGGTGTCCAGCGCCAGAAACAAGTCAAAAGTTGGAGTTCAACGCCAGAAATGGATCCAAAGCTGGCGTTGAACGCCCAAAACAGCCATATGCACGTGAGAAGCTTTAGTCTCAGCCCCAGCACACACCAAGTGGGCCTCAGAAGTGGATTTTTGCACCATCTATCATAGTTTACTCATTTTCTGTAAACCTAGGTTACTAGTTTAGTATTTAAACAACTTTTAGAGATTTATTTTGTATCTCATGACATTTTAGATCTGAACTTTATACTCTTTGACGGCATGAGTCTCTAAACTCCATTGTTGGGGGTGAGGAGCTCTGCTGTGTCTCAATGAATTAATGCAAGTATCTCTGTTTTCCATTCAAACATGCGTGTTCCTATCTAAGATATCCATTCGCGCCTAATTATGGAGAAGGTGATGATCCGTGACACTCATCACCTTCCTCAATCCATGAACCTGTGTCTGACAATCACCTCCGTTCTACATCAGATTGAATGAATATCACTTAGATTCCTTAATCAGAATCTCCGTGGTATAAGCTAGATTGATGGCAGCATTCATGAGAATCCGGAAAGTCTAAACCTTGTCTGTGGTATTCCGAGTAGGATTCTGGGATTGAATGGCTGTGACGAACTTCAAACTCACGAGTGCTGGGTGTAGTGACAGACGTAAAAGGATAGTAAATCCTATTCCGGTATGATTGAGAACCTGCAGATGATTAGCCGTGCGGTGACAGCGCACCCGGACCCTTTTCACTGGAAGGATGGATTGTAGCCATTGACAACGGTGATCCACCAACACACAGCTTGCCATAGGAGGACGTGCGTGCGTGAACAAGAAGACAGAGGAAAGCAGAGATTCAGAAGACAAAGTATCTCTAAAACTCCAACACATTCTCCATTACTGCATAACAAGTATTTATTTCATGCTCTGTTATTCCTTGCAATCAAATTTGATAAGTGAATTGTTTTATTTTTTTCCTGACTGAGAGTTACAAGATAACCATAGCTTGCTTCAAGCCAACAATCTCCGTGGGATCGACCCTTACTCACGTAAGGTATTACTTGGACGACCCAGTGCACTTGCTGGTTAGTGGTACGAGTTGTAAAAAGTGTGATTTATAATTCGTGCACCAACAATCACCCACTATCTTCGTTACTCGCTTAGCCAAGATCCGCATGCCTGATAACCACAAGCGGTCTACATGATGTTCAACGTAGTCATTGGACGATAGCCGGAGTATATTCTCTTGGGTCTCTAATCCATGGACCGAGTCTGTGAGGTAAGAACCTTCGTGGTATAGGCTAGAACCAATTGGCAGCATTCCTGAGATCCGGAAAGTCTAAACCTTGTTTGTGATATTCCGAGTAGGATCTGGAAATGGATGACTGTGACAAGCTTCAAACTCGCGAATGTTGGACGCAGTGATAGTGTGCAAAAGGATCGAGAGATCCTATTCCAACGCAAGTGAGAACCGACAGATGATTAGCTGTGCGGTAGCTGTGCGTGGTATTTTTCATCCGAGACGAGAAATCCGACAGTTGATTAGCCGTGCAGAAACCGTACTTGAACCATTTTCACTGAGAGGATCATATAGCTTGCCATGGAAGGGAGCATGCATGATTGGATGAAGACAATAGAAAAGTAGAGGTTCAGAAGCAACAAAGCATCTCCAAACGCTTATCTGAAATTCCCACCAATGAATTACATAAGTATCTTTATTTTATTTTATGTTTTATTTATCTTTTAATTATCAAAACCTCATAACCATTTGAATCTGCCTGACTAAGATTTACAAGATGACCATAGCTTGCTTCAAGTCGACAATCTCCGTGGGATCGACCCTTACTCACGTAAGGTATTACTCGGACGACCCAGTGCACTTGCTGGTTAGTTGTGCGGAGTTGTGAAAAGTGTGATCACAATTTCGTGCATTAAGTTTTTGGCGCCGTTGCCGGGGATTGTTCGAGTTTGGACAACTGACGGTTCATCTTGTTACTTAGATTAGGTAATTTTCTTATTGTTTCAACCTTTATTTTATTTTCAAAAAGTTTTCAAAAATCTTTCAAAAAATTTTTTCTTTTTCTTTTTTCCAAAAAAAAATATATTTTCGAAAAAAAAATACAAAAAATCAATAAAGTGATAAAAACCAAATAAATTTTGTGTTTCTTGTTTGAGTCTTGTGCCAAATTTTAAATTTGGTGTCAATTGCATTCTTTTTAAAATTTTCTTAGATTTTCGAAAATTCATGGATTGTGTTCTTCTTTGATCTTCAAGTTGTTCTTGATGATTTTCTTTGTTTGATCTTTACATTTTCCTATTTTGTGTCTTTTGTTGTTTTTCATATGCATTTTCGAATTCATAGTGTATAAACATTAAAAATTTTTAAGTTTGGTGTCTTGCATGTCTTTCTTTTCTTAAAAATTTTCAAAAGTATGTTCTTGATGTTCATCATGATCTTCAAAGTGTTCTTGGTGTTCATCTTGACATTCAAAGTGTTCTTGCATGCATTATTTGTTTTGATCTTAACTTTTTATGTTTTGTTTCATTTTGTTGTTTTTCTCTCTCCTCATTAAAAATTCAAAAATAAAAAATAATTTTTTTCTTATTCTTCTCATAAATTTCGAAATTTTGGTTTGACTTGGTAAAAAATTTTTAAAATTTAGTTGTTTCTTGTTAGTCAAATCAAAATTTCAATTTAAAAATTTTATCTTTTCAAATCTTTTTCAAAATCAAATCTTTTTCATTTTTTCTTTTAATATTTTCGAATTCTTTCTTAAAATTTTTCAAAATCTTTTTCATTTTTCTTTTAATGTTTTCGAAAATCTTTAAACAAATTTTCAAAATTTTTTTCTTAATTTTATTTCATAATTTTCGAAATCTTTGCTAGCATTTAATATTTTGATTCAAAAATTTCAAGTTTGTTACTTTCTTGTTAAGAAAGGTTCAATCCTTAATTTCTAGAATCATATCTTTTAGTTTCTTGTTAGTCAAGTCATCAACTTTAATTTCAAAAATCAAATCTTTTTAATTTCTTTTTCAATCTTTTTCAAAATAAATTTCAAATCATATCTTTTTCAAAATTTAATTTCAAAATCTTCTTCTAACTTCTTATCTTCTCAAAATTTATTTTCAAATCTTTTTCAAATAATTACTTGATTTGTTTGTTTTAATTTTAAAATTTTACTATTTCTTATCTTTTTCAAAACTACCTAACTACTTTTTCACTTCTCATTTTCAAAAACCACTAACCACTTTTTCAAAAACCTTTTTAATTAACTAATTGTTTTAAATTTTAATTTTATTTTATTTCTTTTAATATTTTCGAATTCTAACTTATAATTAAAATAAAAATAAAAATATTTTTCTTTTCTTTTAATTAATATTCGAATTCCCTCTCTCTCTCTCATCTCTTTCTATTTATTTTATTTAATTACTAACACTTTTCTTCTACTCATAATTCAAACCCCTCTCTCTTCTCTCTGTTCGAATTATTAATCTCCTCTCTCTTCTCATTCTTCTATTCTTCTACTCACATAAAGGAATCTCTATACTATGACATAGAGGATTTCACTTCTCTCTTTGTTCTCTTCTTTTTCATATGAGCAGGAACAGGGATAAAGACATTCTTGTTGAAGCTGATCCTGAACCTGAAAGGACTCTGAAGAGGAAGCTAAGAGAAGCTAAAGCACAACACTCCGGAGAGGACATAACAGAAAATTTTGAAAAAGAAGCAGACATGGCAACCGAACCCAACAACAATGCTAGAGATGCAAGGAAGATGCTTGGTGACTTTACAGCACCAACTTCCAACTTCTATGAAAGAAGCATCTCAATTCCTGTAATTGGAGCAAACAACTTTGAACTTAAGCCTCAATTAGTTTCTCTAATGCAGCAGAATTGCAAATTTTATGGACTTCCATTGGAAGATCCTCATCAGTTCTTAGCTGAATTCTTGCAAATCTGTGACACTGTTAAGACCAATGGGGTTGATCCCGAGGTCTACAGACTTATGCTTTTCCCCTTTGCTATAAGAGACAGAGCTAGGATATGGTTAGACTCACAACCTAAAGAAAGCCTGAACTCTTGGAAAAAGTTAGTCAATGCTTTCTTGGCCAAATTCTTTCTACCTCAAAAGATGAGTAAGCTTATAGTGGAAGTCCAAACCTTCAGACAGAAGGAAGGTCAATCCCTCTATGAAGCTTGGGAAAGATACAAGAAATTGATCAGAAGGTGTTCTTCTGACATGCTTTCAGAATGGAGCATCCTATGTATATTCTATGATGGTCTGTTTGAATTATCCAAGATGTCATTGGACCACTCTGCTGGTAGATCTCTTCATCTGAAGAAAACACCTGTAGAAGCCCAGGAACTCATTGAAATAGTTGCAAATAACCAGTTCATGTATACTTTTGAAAGAAATCCTGTGAATAATGGGATGACTCAGAAGAAAAGAGTTCTTGAGATTGATACTCTGAATGCCATATTGGCTCAGAACAAAATATTGACTCAGCAAGTCAATATGATTTCTTAGAATTTGACTGGATTGCAAGCTGCATCCAACAGTACTAAAGAAGCCTCCTCTAAAGGAGAAGCTTATGACCCTGAGAATCCTGCAATGGAAGAAGTGAATTACATGGGAGAATCCTATGGAAACACTTACAATCCTTCATGGAAAAATCATCCAAATTTCTCATGGAAGGATCAACAGAAGCCTCAACAAGGCTTCAATAATAATAATGGTGGGAGAATTTGGTTTGGCAATAGCAAACCTTTTCCATCATCATCTCAACAACAGACAGAGAATTCTAGGCAGAGCCTCTTTGACTTAGCAACCATAGTCTCTGATCTATCTAAGACCACTCTCAGTTTCATGATTGAAACAAGGTCCTCCATCAGAAATTTGGAGGCACAAGTGGGTCAGCTGAGTAAAAGAGTTCCTGAAACTCCTCCTAGTACTCTCCCAAGCAGTACAGAAGAGAATTCCAAAGGAGAGTGCAAGGCCATAACTATATCCAAAGTGGCCGAACCTGGAGAGAGTAAAAAGGCAGTGATTTCCAGTGAGGAAGACCTTGCTGGATGTCCACTGACTAATAAGGAGTTCCCTATTGAGGAACCAAAGGAATCTGAGGCTCATATAGAGACCATAGAGATTCCATGGAACTTAATGCTGCAGTTCATGAGCTCTGATAAAGATTCTTCCTCTGATGAAGATGAAGATCTTGTTGAAGAGCAAGTTGCTCGGTATCTAGGAGCAATCATGAAGCTGAATACCAAGTTATTTTGTAATGAGACTTAGGAGGATGAACCTCCATTGCTCATTAAGGAACTGAATACCTTGGTTCAGCAAAAATTACCTCAAAAGAAATCGGATCTTAGAAGGTTCTTAATTCCTTGCACCATAGGCACCATGACCTTTGAGAAGGCTCTGTGTGACCTGGGGTCAGGTATAAACCTCATGCCACTCTCTGTAATGGAGAAATTAGGGATCTTTGAGGTACAAGCTGCAAGAATCTCACTAGAGATGGCAGACAAATCAAAGAAACAGGCTTATGAACTTGTAGAGGATGTCTTAGTGAAGGTTGAAGGCCTTTACATTCCTGCTGACTTCATAATCCTAGACACTGGAAAGGATGAGGATGAATCCGTCATCCTTGGAAGACCCTTCCTAGCCACAGTAAGAGCTGTGATTGATGTGGACAGAGGAGAGTTAGTCCTGCAACTGAATGAGGACTACCTTGTGTTTAAGGCTCAAGGATCTTCCTCTGTAACCATGGAGAGGAAGCATGAAAAACTTCTCTCAATACAGAGTCAAGCAGAGCCCCCACATTCAAACTCTAAGTTTGGTGTTAGGAGGCAATCATCATGCTCTGAGTGTCTATGAAGCTCTATAAGAGCTCACTGTCAAGCTATTGACATTAAAGAGTGCTTACTGGGAGGCAACTCAATGTTATTTAATTATATTTATTTGTTTTCTATTGTTATGTTTTCTTAAGGTTGATGATCATGTGGAGTCATAAAAATAGCTGCAGAATTAAAACAGAATCAAAAATAGCATAAAAAATAGCACACCCTGGAGGACTGGCGTACTGACGTTTAAACGCCAGTAAGGATAGCAGAATGGGCGTTTAATGCCCATGCAGGCAGCATTCTGGGCGTTCAGAAAAACGCCCAGTAAAAAAAGATTCCTGGTGTTTAACGCCAACCAGGGTCTCTGGCTGGGCGTTAAATGCCCAAAGAGGTAGTCAAGTGGGCGTTAAACGCCAGAATGGATAGCATTCTGGGCATTTAACGCCAGGATGACACAAGGGAGGTAATTTTGTTTTTAATTCGATTTTTTTTTTAATTTTTCATGTTTTAATTCATAATTTTTTGCATCAAACATATTTTAAACGTTCATCTTTCAATTTCTGTTTTCAAAAAATTAATAATCTTTCCAATTCTTTTTAATTCTTTTCAATTCCTTCCAAAACATTTTCAAAACTTACATATCTTTTCAAATTCTTTTCAACTCTTTTTAATTTTTCTTGCATATAGTAATAAGTTTTTAAAATTAATTGCATCTTTCTTCTTCTAGTCCCTTCTATCTTATTTTGCTCGAGGACGAGTAAACCTTTTAAGTTTGGTGTGGAAAAGCTCAGCTTTTTGCTTTCCATAACCACTAATGGCACCTAAGGCCAGAGAAACCTCTAGAAAAAGGAGCAACAAACGCAAGAAAGAGACATAAAGGAGCTCAAGAACTCCATTGGTTCTTCAAGAAGAAGAAGAAGCCACCATCACTAAGGTGGACCCGTTCTTTAATCTCCTTGTTTATTTTCTTTTCTGTTTTCAGTTTTTATGCTTTATGTTTTGACTATGTTTGTGTCTTCATTACATGATCATTAGTGTTTAGTGTCTATGTCTTAAAGCTATGAATTTTCCATGAATCTTTCACCTTTCTTAAATGAAAAATATTTTCTGAAAAAGAAAAAGAAGTACATGAATTTCGAATTCTATCTTGAAAATAGTTTAATTATTTTGATGTGGTGGCCATACTTTTTGTTTTCTGAATGAATGCTTGAACAGTGCATATTTTTTATAGTGAAGTTTATGAATGTTAAAATTGTTGGCTCTTGAAAGAATAATGAAAAAAGAGAAATATTATTGATAATCTAAAAAATCATAAATTGATTCTTGAAGCAAGAAAAAATAGTGAAAAACATAAAGCTTGCGAAAAAAATATGGCAAAAAATAAAGAAAAAAGAAAGAAAAAGAAAAAGCAAGCAAAAAAAGCCAATAGCTCTTTAAACCAAAAGGCAAGAGCAAAAAGCTAATAACCCTTTAAACAAAAAAGCAAGGGTAAAAAGGATCCAAGATTTTGAGCATTAATGGATAAGAGGGCCCAAAGGAATAAAATCCTGGCCTAAGCGGCTAAATCAAGCTGTCCCTAACCATGTGCTTGTGTCATGAAGGTCCAAGTGAAAAGCTTGAGACTGAGTGGTTAAAGTCGTGATCCAAAGCAAAAAGAGTGTGCCTAAGAACTCTGGGCACCTCTAACTGGAGACTTTAGCAAAGCTGAGTCATAATCTGAAAAGGTTCACCCAGTTATGTGTCTGTGGCATTTATGTATCTGGTGGTAATACTGGAAAACAAGATGCTTAGGGTCACGGCCAAGACTCATAAAGTAGTTGTGTTCAAGAATCAACATACTAAACTAGGAGAATCAATAACACTATCTGAATTCTGAGTTCCTATGGATGCCAATAATTCTGAACATCAAAGGATAAAGTGAGATGCCAAAACTGTTCAAAAGCAAAAAGCTACTAGTCCCGCTCATCTAATTAAAACTAAGCTTCATTGATATTTTAAAATTTATTGTATATTCTCTTCTTTTTATCCTATTTTGTTTTTAGTTGCTTGGGGACAAGCAACAATTTAAGTTTGGTGTTGTGATGAGCGGATATTTAATACCCTTTTTGGCAATGTTTTTAAATAGTTTTTAGTATGTTTCAGTTAATTTTTATTATATTTTTATTAGTTTTTATGCAAAAATCACATTTTTGGACTTTACTATGAATTTGTGTGTTTTTCTATAATTTTAGGTATTTTCTGGATGAAATTGAGGGATCTGAGCAAAAGTCCGATTCAGAGGCTGAGAAAGGACTGCAGATGCTGTTGGATTCTAACCCTCCTGCACTCGAAGTGGATTTTCTGGAGCTACAGAAGTCCAATTGGCACGCTCTTAATTGCGTTGAAAAGTAGACATTTTGGGCTTTCCAGAAATATATAATAGTCCATACTTTGCCTGAGATTTGATGGCCCAAACTGGCGTTCAAACGCCAGCCAGAGACCATTTTCTGGCGTAAAACGCCAGAACTGGAGTTAAACGCCCAAACTGGCATCCAAGCTGGCGTTTAACTCTAGAAAAGACCTATGCACGTGTAAAACTCAATGCTCAGCCCAAGCACACACCAAGTGGTCCCCGAAAGTAGATTTCTGCACTATCTGCACTTAGTTACTTATTTTCTGTAATCCCTAGTAACTAGTTTTTTATAAATAGCACTTTTTACTATTGTAATCGGGGGATCTTATACCATTTTTCACATTTGGAGGCTGGTCACATGGCCATGCCTAGACATTTTTCTCTTATGTTTTTTCTACGGTGGAGTTTCTACACCTCATAGATTAAGGTGCAGAGCTCTGTTGTTCTTCATGAATTAATGCAAGTACTATTATTTCTCTTTCAATTCACGCTTACTTATTCTCCAAGATATACTCTCGTATTAATTCAGTTAAGTCAGAATGAAGGGGTAACCCGTGACAATCACCCACTATCTTCGTTACTCGCTTAGCCAAGATCCGCGTGCCTGACAACCACAAGCGGTCTACATGATGTTCAACGTAGTCATTGGACGATAGCCGGAGTATATTCTCTTGGGTCTCTAATCCACGGACCGAGTCCATGAGGTTAGAACCTTCGTGGTATAGGCTAGAACCAATTGGCAGCATTCCTGATATTCGAAAAGTCTAAACCTTGTCTGTGGTATTTCAAGTAGGATCTGGGAAGGGATGACTGTGACGAGCTTCAAACTCACGAATGTTGGACGCAGTGACAGTGTGCAAAAGGATCGAGAGATCCTATTCCAACACAAGTGAGAACTGACAGATGATTAGCCGTGTGGTAGCTGTGCGTGGTAGTTTTCATCCGAGACGAGAAATCCGACAGTTGATTAGCCGTGTAGAAACCGTACTTGGACCATTTTCACTGAGAGGATCATACAGCTTGCCATGGAAGGGAGCATGCATGATTGGATGAAGACAATAGGAAAGTAGAGGTTCAGAAGCAACAAAGCATCTCCAAACGCTTATCTAAAATTCCTACCAATGAATTACATAAGTATCTTTATTTTATTTTATGTTTTATTTATCTTTTAATTATCAAAACCTCATAACCATTTGAAGCCGCCTGACTAAGATTTACAAGATGATCATAGCTTGCTTCAAGCCGACAATCTCCGTGGGATCGACTCTTACTCACGTAAGGTATTACTTGGACGACCCAGTGCACTTGCTGGTTAGTTGTGCGGAGTTGTGAAAAGTGTGATTACAATTTTGTGTACCAGCTCTGCATGCGATCCAATCATTGAGTAAGAAGACTTATCTGTTGACGTATAAGCTCGTTCTGAGCACGAATTGTATCTAAGGAGTACACCTCCATGACTCCTTCCTGTTTCTACTCACACACACAAACGAGAAACAAAGAAAAAGTGAGAGTCTCTATCAAGGTAGTCAAAATCGCGTTTCAACTCGTAGAAACGCACGATTTCACGTTTCTGCATCCTCCCTCAGTCTTGGTTTTGCTTCTCGTCCAAGACCAAGCTTCTTCGTGTGGAATCGCCGTGCAAAAACGCAGAGCCGCTGGAATCGCGTTTCTGCCCCGATGTTGCGTTCAAGATTGAAGAGGCTCTTTTCTTGATCCTGATTGAAGCCCAGTCCAACCCAATGGTCCAATCTGAATAGAGACCATGGAAGATGGAGGAGCCCTAGCAGACAGTAAATTCCCTAATCTCTTTACCTTCCTCACTTTACAGTTTATCTCCATGGCCAAAATTTCAAAATTTTACCTTTCTCAAGTCTTTCAATATCTGACTCTCTGCTCTGACTCTATCTCTCTATCTCTCTGAAGTTTGAATTTCGCGCGACCAAAATCTCCAATCTGGTTCTCTGGCTCTCCCTCTCTATTTTTGGAATCTGGATTGCTGCTGCTCTTCTCCTCCCTTCACTGGTAGTTCAGGTATGTTAAAACTTTTTTAATTTTTATCCTCTTCAATGTCAGTTCAATCTGTTGTTGTACTTGTTTATTATGGATTATATTGCAGGTTGAATTGCTATTGTCTATCTTTATTGGTTTCCTGATTATATTGCAGATTAATTATATTGTTCAATTTAGATTATAATTTTATACGAATTATAGCAGGTTTTTAAATTGAGGTTAATTTATCTGTTCATGTTTATTGGAAACATGTATTTCATATTACCGTACAAAAGACCTTTCATTCTTTACTTGAATTTTTTGTAAGGCATGACATATGTGAATTAAGAATTGGTTAATTTTATGTCACCGTATTGATGAAGTGTTGTTCTTGACCAAATTGGTGATGGCAAAATTTTAAAGATAAACTTCTTTCAGTTTCTATGAAAACAATTTAGTTAACAAAGGAACCATATTATTCTTCACAGCCTCTTATATATATGTTAGTAACTATCCAATTCTGAGTTAAAGTATCCTAAATTCCTAATCTTAACAGAGCCATATATGAAAGATTCAACAAAAATCCATGAGATCAGAATTTTTTAGATCCACTAAATACAGGGTCCTTTACTTCCATTTCAATAATCTAGAACTAGAATCCCCTTTTTTAAAATTAAATTAAATTAATCCTTAGATTCAAAAACTAGAAGTGTCCCTAAACAAGTAACATGGCATCATGTGAAGTGGGACTTAGCTAGTACAGCAAAATCTTTATGTTATTGTTAATTATCAATAATTCACATATTACTTGTTGAATGATGAAGGTGAAGCACTGTATATGAAGATGCTATATATGTTGAAGTTGTACTGTTGAACAATTCAAATTACTTGACAAGAAGCTTTTGACTTTAGCTTTGATTTTGATCAATGAAAACAGGACTAATAATAAGACATCATGTTAATTCAAAGCCAAGTTCTTCGAGGAAACTAGACAATAATTTCTAGAAATCATTAATCTTCTTTAGCAAACCTTATAAGCTGCAATTAGCTAGTACAACATGGACTTCTCTGTTCATAGAAAAAGAAGCTGCAATTGGCAGCGTGTACACTAATATATTATCCCTTTATCTGAAACCATTAATTTTCTTTAGCAAACTTTATAAGCTTTTTTAAAAGGTAGATATAACAAATATGATATATAAAAGAAGCAAACCTTATAAGTTATAAGTTATTAGTGCATATTCACGTGAATCTCAGTTTAAGATAATTAAAATAAATAAAATGTTCCTTATTCACTTAAAGAAAAGAAAAAGCTCAAGAAACAGAAGGAAACTTGCCTTCAGTGGAAAACAAAAAATTACATCACCATAGACTATTAACTAATATTAACCAAGCTTTCTAAAAAGTAAACATTGAAGACTTCAGGTACTAAAACACCACTCTAATAGTATAATTCTGTCTTGTTCTCTAATGTTCCTCAATGGTAGGAATATGCAATATACCACATGAAACAATGTATATTTCATCTATTTTAAATTGCCTTAAAAGAACTAGTCCGGATTTTTTTGAAGTTAAATTTAGAAAATAGTAGAAATGATTTTGAATGTGAAGTGATTACTCAATATCATTATTATGAATGTTATTACTCAATATCACTAATGTGTTCAATCTTTAATTCTTCACCATAAGCAACTATGACGGTACTAATAGTTGTGCAGCAATAAGCACTACTACACTAATGTCTTCATTATTTCACCTATATCCCAATAATTTTATAACTATCTATATCTCTGAATTATTGTGGCATTGAATATAATTCTTGAATTTTTGTTATGTTGGTATTTTTTGTTCAAATTGGATTGTTAAATTTTTGTTATTGAACTTGGATGGTTGTACTTGAAATTGAACACAATTCTGTAATTTTTGTTAAATTGTTGAATTTTTGCTATGATATTGAATTGATTCATTGAATATTTACTGTTTTCATTTTTTTCTGAACAGGAATGGCATCGACTCAAGCTAATGCAAGTGAAAATCCGACTAACATTCCAGTTTCTCAGTCAGGAAGTACAGCTGGAATCGCTTGTAAAAGAAAAGTTGCTAAGAATGCTCTTGGAAGTAGAACTGATGTAGGATGGGAGCACGGGATATCTGTTGGAGAAGATGGAAAGAAGATACAATGTAAATACTGTCATAAAATTTTTTCAGGAGGAGTTTATAGATTGAAACACCACCTAGCAGGAACTCAAAAAGATGTTGGGGCTTGTACAACTGTTAGTGATGAAGTTAAGAAGCAAATGTAGGATGTTGTGAGTGGGTTGCAAGTAAATTTGATGAAGAAAACAAACATGGGTGGGGCAAGTCTAGGAGCAGCTACTAAAGAAGTTGACACTACCGGTGAAAAAAGAAAGGAAAAAGAACTAGATGGCAACATATTCAAGAAAACACGCATTAGTACTCAAACAACAATCAACAATATATTTAAGAAGAATTTGAGAGAGGAAATATGTTTAGAGATTAGTGCTTTTTTCTACAACAATGGCATCCCCTTTAATGTTTCAAGGAGCGAGGAATACAGTAGAATGTTTGAGAAAGCTATAAGATACGGACAAGGATTCAAGCCACCATCCTACCATGAATTAAGGGTGCCTCTTTTGAAGAAACACGTGGAGCTTGTTCAACAATCACTAGAGGAACATAGAGAATATTGGAAGCAGGTTGGTTGCACAATAATGACTGATGGTTGGACAGATAAGAGAAGACGGACCATCCTAAATTTTTTGGTTAATAGTCCTAAAGGGACTGTTTTTTTGAAATCCATTGATGCCTCTCACATTACTAAGACAGCTGATAAAATCTTTAAAATGATAGATGATGTGGTTGAAGAGGTTGGTGAAGAAAATGTCATCCAAGTTGTCACCGACAATGCGGCTAACTACAAAGCTGCAGGAGAAATGCTAATGAAAAAGAGGAAAAAGTTATTTTGGACGCCTTGTGCAGCACATTGCATTGATTTAATGTTAGAAGACTTGGAAAAAAAAGTAACACTTCACAAGGATACAATTTATAAAAGTAGAAAGATTACTACTTACATATATGCTAGAACTGCTCTTATTGCACTACTACACATCCACACTAAGGGGAAAGATTTGGTGAGGCCGGGTATGACCCGTTTTGCAACTTCTTACCTTACTTTGGGATGTCTCAATGACAACAAAGGTTCCTTAATAAGAATGTTTCTTTCTGATCAATTGACTTCTAGTAAATTTGCAAAGACAAAAGATGGAAAGATAATTGCAAGTGTAGTGTTAGATAAGATGTTTTGGAAGGAAGTCGTAATTTGCTTGAGGGCTGCCTACCCTCTTCTTCATGTGCTTCGTATGGTGGATTCAGAAGAAAAGCCGGCAATGGGATTTATTTATGAAGAAATGACAAGTGCAAAGGAAAAAATACGAGATGCATTTCAAGGAGTTGAGACAAGGTAAAGTGTCTAATTATTTTATTTTTTAATTAATGCATAAGAGTTGTACATAATGTTGAATGATACGTGTAAAGTGTAATTGTAAAATGTAATAACGGCAGAAGTAGAAAAGTAAAAGCCAGAGAGAGTTGAAAAATTTGAATTCTGAAAATATTGTTTATTTTGTAATTAATTTATTAATTTTTTTTATGTTTTAGTTATATACCTATTTGGGACATTATTGATGCAAGATGGGGCAACCAACTTCATAGGCCATTGCATGCTGCAGGCTATTATTTGAATCCTCAAATTCATTATAGCTCTGGTTTTAAAATTGCTTATGAGCTTAAGAAGCAGTTTTATGCTTGTATGGAAAGGATGACAGGAAATCCAGATTTAATCACTAAGATGGATGTTCAACTTGAAGATTTTAAGACTCGAAAAGAGTTTTTTGGTAGTAAAGTAGCTCAAAATGCAATTTATACTAAAACTCCAGCTCAATGGTGGGATTCTTATGGAGATCAGCATCCAGAACTCCAACAATTTGCAATTCGTGTCTTGAATTTGACATGTAGTTCATCTGGATGTGAACGTAATTGGAGCGCTTTTGAGATGGTTAGTAATTAAATATAAGTTGCATTTTACTTTTATAAATTTGGTTGTTAATTCTTCAATTCTATCTTGTTGTTTGACTAATGTCTAATATTTTTTATCTACTTTTGAAAGGTTCACACGAAAAGGAGAAACCGTTTGAAAGCTAAAACCATGAATGATGTTGTGTTTGTGATGACAAACTCAAGATTAGCAAAGAAAAAATAAACTAGAAGAAGTCTTGATTATGACTATAGTCTTGATGAGTTGGACTCTGATGAAGAGTGGATTGTTGCTGACGAAGATGGAGAAGAAGAAGATTTAGATGCTCTAATTTCAGATCCTGATTTAAATGATGGAGCAAGTGGTAATAGAGTTGTTGGTGCCTCTAAGGATCCTTTGGCAATTCCTTATCTCGATGATGATGAGTTTGAAGAACTTCTCCAAGGACCTCTTCCTCCTGCTCCTGATAATGATGAAGATGGTAATGCAGAAGTTTGTGAAACTCGTGAAGATTTTATGACTGATGAAGAATAGAATGATTATTAAATAACTTATTTAGATTTTAGTTAATTAGTTGTTCATTCTAATAGTTTGGTTAGTTTATTTGCTACTTGAATTTATTTTAGTGTCGTATGAACTTGTGAGTTGTGAATTTGTGTTTTGATTTGTGAATTTGTGTTTGATTGTGACTTTTAACTTGTTATGGTATATATATTAGTTATAATTCTATGGGTAATTTAGTTTATTTGAGATTTATTTTATTCTCTATAAAATTAATTTTTGCTATTAAATTTTTCTAAATTTTTATAATTTACGAGTCATATTTACGTTCCGTCTTACGATTCAACGAATTACGATTTTGAGTTAGCTTAACGAGTCGAGGTAAAAACTACGAGTTCACTACCTTGGTCTCTATATCAGAGTATAGAGAGCTCCCAGTAAGAAATTCTAATAAAGAAATGAAGTAGGATAAAGTAAACAAAAGTAATTGAAAATAAAGATGGGAGATTTAACTCAAAGAATTTCGAAAATTAAAAGGAAAGGTTTTGAAAGTTTTCAAAAAAAATTTTCTTGATTAAATTTCGAAAATAATAAAAAAAGAATACCAATTCGAAAATAAAATAGAAAAAAAATAACTAGAAATTTCGAAAAATTTAAAAAAAATTAGAAAGAACGGGTTTAAAAATTTTCAAAATTCAAAAAAAGAAAGAGAAAACACTAAACAAATACCAAACTTTAAAATTTGAATTTAAATGAATAAGATAAGATAACAAAATTTTGAAAATCAAGGAAAAGGTAAATAAGAGGAAAATAAAAAATCAAGAAAATTAAATAGGATACGATTCGAAATTTAAAAGAAAACTAAATAACTAAGAAAATCACTAAAATGACACCAAACTTAAAATTTGAAATTAAATAAAGATAAGATAAAGATGAAAAATTTAATTAAAGATTTTCGAAAATTCAAAAGAAAGGGTTTTAAAAGTTTTCAAATTTCAAAAAGAGAGAAAAAGATAAACTAAAGAAACACTAAACTTAAATTTTGAATTTTAAAATTTGAATTTAAATGAAAAATAGAAAAACTAGAATCAAGGAAAAGATAAATAAGATAAAAATAAAGATCAAGAATCAAGAAAGATAAACAAGATATGATTTGAAAATTTTTAAAAAAAAATTAATTAAAAAAAAAGGAAAAGATTTGAAATTTTTGAAATTAAAAGACACCAAATTTAAAATTTAAAATTAAATCAAAATAAGATATCAAGAAAAATTTGAAAATTAAAAAAGGAAAGATAAACAATATTAAATTTAAAAAAAAATAAAAGAAAAACACTAAAAGAACACCAAATTAAACAAATTTTGGAATCAAATAAGAGAAAATAACTAAAAAATTCAAACAAAAAAAAAAAAACAAACAAGATCAATTTTAAAAAATCAGGAAGAACAATAATTAAACAAAAACTACTAAGAAACACCAAATTTAAAACTTTGAAAATAAGAGAAAATGAATAATGAAAATTTTTGGAAAAAAATAGAGAAATAAGTAAATTCCCAAAAGTTAGAAACTAAAAAGGAAATACATGGTCAAAAACTGATAAAAGTACCTAATCTAAACAACAAGATAACTGGTAGTTGTCAATCACGAACAATTCGCGATAACGGTGCCAAAAATTTGGTGCGCGGCAATTGACTCGCACAACTTTACCGGCAAGTGCATCGGGTCGTCCAAGTAATACCTCAGGTGAGTGAGGATCGATCCTATGAGGATTGTTGGATTGAGCGAGCAATAGTTATCCTGTTGTACTTAGTGAGGCAAATAGAAAAGGAGTTGCTGTTGTTGAATTCGCATAAAACAAGATGAATAAAAAAAGCAGTAAAGGTTGATAAAGAGATAATATATGAAAACAGTTAAGGCTTCGGAGATGCTCATCTTTCCGCATTAATCCTTCTTACTTACTATTCTAACAATGAGTGATTCATTTCATGGCAAACCATTAGTGATTAAAGCCTAATATCTTAACAAGTTAATCTCCTCTGACCTTACTAAAATGCCATAGACAAGATCAATTCTTTCAAATCAGAAGGTGAAGCTCAGAAATCTAGTTTAGCGCCACAAAAACCCTAAGTACCCAAAACTAACCAGATTATATGTCACATATCTAATTAGCCCAGATAATTGACGATTTAGGAGGAGTGCTTTCAAGCTGTAGGCTGTAGCCCAAGTGAGATAACTCTGTCGAGAATCACAAGTGCTCATGTAGAATAAGGGGCCATACTGTCGTTCCACCTCAGATTCATAAGATTAAGAACGAAAATAACACCTTAGAATTGAATCAAACATTAATTGAAGTAGAAGAGTAATAGTAGTAATCCATAAAAACAAGCAGAGCTCCTAACCTTAACTAGGAGGTTTAGTTACTCATGCTTTACAAAAGTAAAAGAAGATCTGAAAATAATGTTCTGTGATCAATCCTCCTCATAATCCTAAGTGATCTCCTTTTTAAATAGTTGGTGCACGAAATTGTGATCTCTGGTAATGGCTCCAAAAACTTGGTGCTCTAATCTCAATTCATAATTCATCACAACTTCGATACAACTAACCAGCAAGTGCACTGGGTCGTCCAAGTAATAAACCTTACGTGAGTAAGGGTCGATCCCACGGAGATTGTTGGTATGAAGCAAGCTATGGTCACCTTGTAAATCTCAGTCAAGCGGATATAAAATAATTATGGAGTTTTTGAAAATTAAATAATAAAAGAAGGATAGAAATACTTATGTAAATCATTGGTGAGAATTTCAGATAAGCGCATAGAGATGCTTTCGTTCCACTGAACCTCTGCTTTCTTGCTGTCTTCATCCAATCAGTCTTACTCTTTTCCATGGCTGGCTTTTTGTAAGGACATCACCGTTGTCAATGGCTACTTTTAATCCTCTCTGGAAAATGGTCCAAATGCTCTGTCACAGCACGGCTAATCGTCTGGAGGCATCACCCTTGTTGATGGCTGCGTCCTATTCCTCTCTGTGAAAATGGTTCGATGCGCTGTCACTGCATGGCTAATCATCTGGAGGTTCTCGATCATACTGGAATAGGATTTACTATCCTTTTGCGTCTGTCACTACGCCCAGCACTCGCGAGTTTGAAGTTCGTCACAGTCATTCAATCCCAGAGTGCTACTTGGAATACCACAGACAAGGTTTAGACTTTATGGACTCTCATGAATGCCGCCATCAATCTAGCTTATACCACGAAGATTCTGATTAAGAGATCCAAGAGATACTCATTCAATCGAAGGTAGAACGGAAGTGGTTGTCAGACACGCGTTCATAGGGAATGATGATGATTGTCACGTTCATCACATTCAGGTTGAAGTGCGAATGAATATCTTAGAAGCGAAGTAAGATGAATTGAATAGAAAAACAGTAGTACTTTGCATTAATCTTTGAGGAACAGCAGAGCTCCACACCTTAATTTATGGAGTGCAGAAACTCTACCGTTTGAAAATACATAAGTGAAAGGTCCAGGCATGGCCGAATGGCCAGCCCCCAAAACGAGATCACAGGATCAAAAATACAATCCAGGATGTCTAATACAATAGTAAAAAGTCCTATTTATAATAAACTAGTTACTAGGGTTTACAGAAGTAAGTAATTGATGCATAAATCCACTTCCGGGGCCCACTTGGTGTGTGCTTGGGCTGAGCTTGAATGTTACACGTGCAGAGGCTCTTTTTGGAGTTGAACGCCAGGTTGTAACGTATTTCTGGCGTTCAACTCTGGTTTGTGACGTGTTTCCCGCGTTTAACTCCAGACAGCAGCATAGAACTGGCGTTCAACGCCCTTTTACGTCGTCTAAACTCGGTCAAAGTATGGACTATTATACATTGATGGAAAGCCCTGGATGTCTACTTTCCAACGCAATTAAAAGCGCGTCAGTTTGAGATCTGTAGCTCCAGAAAAGCCACTTTGAGTGCAGGGAGGTCAGAATCCAACAGCATCAGTAGTCCTTCTTCAACCTCTGAATCTGATTTTTTCTCAAGTCTCTCAATTTCAGCCAGAAAATACCTGAAATCACAAAAAAACACACAAACTCATAGTAAAGTCCAAAAATGTGAATTTAACATAAAAACTAATGAAAACATCCCTAAAAGTAACCAGATTCTACTAAAAACATACTAAAAACAATGCCGAAAAGCGTATAAATTATCCGCTCATCACAACACCAAACTTAAATTGTTGCTTGTCCCCAAGCAACTGAAAATCAAATAGGATAAAAAGAAGAGAATATACTATAAATTCCAAACTATCAATGAAACATAGCTCCAATCAGATGAGCGGGACTTGTAGCTTTTTGCCTCTTGAATAGTTTTGGCATCTCACTTTATCCATTGAGGTTCAGAATGATTGGCATCTATAGGAACTCAGAGTTCAGATAGTGTTATTGATTCTCCTAGTTCAGTATGATGATTCTTGAACACAGCTATTTTATGAGTCTTGGCCGTGGCCCTAAGCACTTTGTTTTCCAGTATTACCACCGGATACATAAATGCCACAGACACATAATTGGGTGAACCTTTTCAGATTGTGACTCAGCTTTGCTAAAGTCCCCAATTAGAGGTGTCCAGGGTTCTTAAGCACACTCTTTTTTTTTTTGCTTTGGACCTTGACTTTAACCGCTCAGTCTCAAGTTTTCACTTGACACCTACACGCCACAAGCACATGGTTAGGGACAGCTTGGTTTAGCCGCTTAGGCCAGGATTTTATTCCTTTAGGCCCTCCTATCCACTGATTCTCAAAGCCTTGGGATCCTTTTTATTTACCCTTGGCTTTTGGTTTTAAGGGTTACTGGTTTTTTGCTCTTGCCTCTTGGTTTTAAGAGCTTTTGGCTTTTTCTGCTTGCTTTTTCTTTCTATTTTTTTTCGCTTATACTTTTTTTTTCTTTTTTTTCTGCAAGCTTTGTTCTTTGCTGCTTTTTCTTGCTTCAAGAATCATTTTTATGATTTTTTAGATTATCAAATAACATGTCTCCTTGTCATCATTCTTTCAAGAGCCAACATATTTAACATTCATGAACAAAACATATATGCATTGTTTAAGCATTCATTCAGAAAACAAGAAGCATTGTCACCACATCAATATAATTAAACTAAGTTCAAGGATAAATTCGAAACTCATGTACTTCTTATTCTTTTGAATTAAAACATTTTTCATTTAAGAGAGGTGATGGATTCATAGGACATTCATAACTTTAAGACAAAGTTACTAACTACTAATGATCATGTAATGAAGACACAAACATAGATAAGCACTTTAACATAGAGTAAACGAAAACAGAGAATGTAAGAACAAGGAATGAGTCCACCTTAGTGATGGTGGCGTTTTCTTCTTGAGGAACCAATGATGTCCTTGAGCTCTTCTATGTCTCTTCCTTGTCTTTGTTGCTCCTCCCTCATTGATTTTTGATCTTCTCTAATTTCATGAAGGATGATGGAGTGCTCTTGATGTTCCACCCTTAATTGTCCCATGTTGGAACTTAATTCTCCTAGGGAGGTGTTGATTTGCTCCCAACAGTTTTGTGGAGGAAAATGCATTTGAGGCATCTCCGGGATCTCATGGTGATGAGCTTCATGCGCCTCTTGAGCTCCATGAATGGGCTCTCTTGCTTGCTCCATCCTTTTCTTAGTGATGGGCTTCTCTTCCTCAATGGGAATGTCTCCTTCTATGAAAGCTCCAGCTGAGTAACATAGATGGCAAATAAGATGAGGAAAAGCTAGCCTTGCCCCAGGGGAGGGCTTTTCGGCTATTTTGTAGAGTTCAAGGGAGATGACTTTATGAACTTCTACTTCCTCTCCAATCATGATGCTATGGATCATGATGGCCCGATCCACAGTAACTTCAGATCGGTTGCTAGTGGGGATGATGGAGCGTTGGATGAACTCCAACCATCCTCTAGCCACAGGTTTGAGGTCCAGTCTTCTTAGTTGAACCGGCTTGCCTTTGGAGTCAATCTTCCATTGAGCTCCTTCCACACATATGTCTATGAGGACTTGGTCCAACCTTTGATTAAAGTTGACCCTTCTAGTGTAGGGGCGTTCATCTCCTTGCATCATAGGCAAGTTAAACGCCAACCTCACATTCTCCGGGCTAAAATCTAAGTATTTCCCCCGAACCATGGTGAGATAATTCTTTGGGTCCGGGTTCTTACTTTGATCATGGTTCCTAGTGATCCATGCATTGGCATAGAACTCTTGAACCATTAGGATGCCGACTTGTTGGATGGGGTTTGTTAGGACTTCCCAACCTCTTGTTTGGATTTCAGTCGGATCTCCGGATACTCATTTCTTTTGAGCTTGAAAGGGACCTCGGGGATCACCTTCTTCTTGGCCACAACATCATAGAAGTGGTCTTGATGAGCTTTGGAGATGAATCTTTCCATCTCCCATGACTCGGAGGTGGAAACTTTTGTCTTCCCTTTCCCTTTTCTAGAGGATTCTCCGGTCTTAGGTGCCATCAATGGTAATAGAAAAATAAAAAGCTTATGCTTTTACCACACCAAACTTAGAATTTTGCTCGCCCTCGAGCAAGAGAAGAAAGAATAGATGAAGAAGAAGAAAAAAATATGGAGAGGAGGGGGGAGGTGTGTTTCGGCCAAGAAGAGAAAAGAGGGTTGTGTTGTGTAAAAATGAGGAAGAATGGAGGGCTATATATAGGGAAGGGAGGGGGGTAAGTTTCGGCCATTTATGGTGGGGTTGGGTGGGAAATTGATTTTGAATTTTGAAGGTAGGTGGAGTTTATGAGGTAGGTTTATGGGGAAGAGTGGATGGATGTGAGTGGTGAAGAGGTGATGGGGAAGGGAGATTGAGGTGATTGGTGAAGGGTTTTTGGGGAAGAGTGTTTATGGGATTATGTGAAAGAGGGGTGAGAAGAAGTGAGTGGAGGTAAGTGGGGATCCTGTGGGGTCCACAGATCCTGAGGTGATTCTGTGGGGTCCACAGATCCTGAGGTGTTCAAGGATTTACAACCTTGCACAAAATTAGGCATTCAAAATGCTCTTGCACACAACTCTGGGCGTTCAGCGCCAGATTGGTGCTTGTTCTGGGCGTTGAACGCCCATTTGTGGCCCATTTCTGGCGTTGAACACCAGAACCATGCTTGTTCTGGGCGTTCAAACGCCCAGATGCTGCCCATTTCTGGCGTTCAGCGCCAGAACCATGCTCTGTTCTGGCGTTGAACGCCCAAAACATGCTTCTTACTGGCGTTTAAATGCCAGTAAGGTCTTCCTCCAGGGTGTGATTTTTCTTCTGCTGTTTTTGATTCTGTTTTCAATTTTTATATTTATTTTGTGACTCCACATGATCATGAACCTAATAAAACATGAAAAACAATGAAAATTAGATAAATAAATATTGGGTTGCCTCCCAACAAGTGCTTCTTTAATGTCAATAGCTTGACAATGGGCTCTCATGGAGCCTCACAGATGTGCAGAGCTTTGTTGAGACCTCCCAACACCAAACTTAGAGTTTGGATATGGGGTTTGACACCAAACTTAGAGTTTGGTTGTGGCCTCCCAACACCAAACTTAGAGTTTGACTGTGGGGGCTTTGTTTGACTCTGCTTTGAGAGAAGCTTTTTATGCTTCCTCTCCATGGATGCAGAGAGAGATCCTTGAGTTGTAAACACAAGGTTGTCCTCATTTATTTGAAGGATCAATTCTCCTCTGTCCACATCAATCACAGCTCTTGCTGTAGCTAGGAAAGGTCTTCCTTGGATGATGGATTCATCCTCATCCTTCCCAGTATCTAGGACTATGAAATCAGCAGGGATGTAAAGGCCTTCAACCTTTACTAGCACGTCCTCTACTTGTCCATAAGCCTGTTTTCTTGAATTGTCTGCCATCTCTAATGAGATTTTAGCATCTTGCACCCCAAAGATTCCCAGTTTCTCTATTACAGAGAGGGGCATGAGGTTTATTCCTGAACCAAGGTCACACAGAGCCTTAAAGATCATTGTGCCTATGGTACAAGGTATTAAGAACTTTCCAGGATCCTGTTTCTTCTGAGGCAATGTCAGTTGATCCAGATCACTTAGTTCATTGGTGAACAAGGGAGGTTCATCTTCCCAAGTCTCAACACCAAATAATTTGGCATTCAGCTTCATGATTGCACCAAGATACTTGGCAACTTGCTCTTCAGTGACATCCTCATTCTCTTCAGAAGAAGAATACTCATCAGAGCTCATGAATGGCATAAGGAGGTTCAATGGAATCTCTATGGTCTCTAGATGAGTCTCAGATTCCTTTGGTTCCTCAGAGGGAATCTCCTTATTGATCACTGGACGTCCCAGGAGGTCTTCCTCCTTGGGATTCACGTCCTCTCCTTCCCTTACAGGTTTGGCCATGGTGATCAATTCAATGGCCTTGCACTCTCCTTTTGGATTCTCTTCTGTATTGCTTGGGAGAGTACTAGGAGGGATTTCAGTGATCCTTTTACTCAGCTGGCCCACTTGTGCTTCCAAATTTCTAATGGAAGACCTTGTTTCATTCATGAAACTTACAGTGGCCTTGGATAGATCAGAGACTAAGTTTGCTAAATTAGAGGTATTTTGTTCAGAGTTCTCTGTCTGTTGCTGAGTGGATGATGGAAAAGGCTTGCTATTGCTAAACCTGTATCTTCCACCATCATTAAAGCCTTGTTGAGGCTTTTGCTGATCCTTCTGTGAGAGATTTGGATGATTTCTCCATGATGGATTATAAGTGTTTCCATAAGGTTTACCTAAGTAATTTACCTCTGCTATTGCAGGATTCTCAGGATCATAAGCTTCTTCTTCAGAAGATGCCTCTTGAGTACTGTTGGATGCAGCTTGCATTCCATTCAGACTCTGAGAAATCATATTGACTTGCTGAGTCAATATTTTGTTCTGAGCCAATATGGCATTCAGAGTATCAATTTCAAGAACTCCCTTCTTCATAGGCGTCCCATTACTCACAGGATTCCTCTCAAAAGTGTACATGAACTGGTTATTAGCAACCATGTCAATGAGTTCTTGAGCTTCTGCATGTGTTTTCTTTAGGTGAATAGATCCACCTCCAGAAGTATCCAATAACATCTTTGATAGCTCAGATAAACCATCATAGAATATATCCAGGATGGTCCATTCTGAAAGCATGTCAGAAGGACACTTTTTGGTCAGCTACTTGTATCTTTCCCAAGCTTCATAGAGGGATTTACCTTCTTTCTATCTGAAGGTTTGAACATCCACTCTAAGCTTGCTCAGCTTTTGAGGAGGAAAGAACTTGGCTACGAAAGCCGTGACCAGTTTATCCCAAGAGTTCAGGCTATCTTTGGGTTGAGAGTCCAACCACACTCTAGCTCTGTCTCTTACAGAAAATGGGAAAAGCATGAGCCTGTAGACTTCAGGATCTACTCCATTAGTCTTAACAGTATCACAGATCTGCAAGAATTCAGTTAAAAACTGAATAGGATCTTCAGATGGAAGTCCATGAAACTTGCAGTTTTGCTGCATCAGAGAAACTAGCTGAGGTTTCAGCTCAAAATTGTTTGCTCGAATGGTAGGGATGGAGATGCTTCTTCCATGTAAATTGGAATTAGGTGCAGTAAAGTCACCAAGCATTCTCCTTGCATTATTGTTGTTGGGTTCGGCTTCCATCTCCTTTACTTGTTCAAAATTTTCAATAAGGTTGTCTCTGGATTGTTGTAATTTAGCTTCTCTTAGTTTCCTCTTCAGAGTCCTTTCAGGTTTTGGATCAGCTTCAACAAGAATGCCTTTTTCCTTGTTCCTGCTCATAAGAAAGAGAAGAGAACAAGAAAAGAAGAGGAATCCTCTATGTCACAGTAAAGAGGTTCCTTATTGTTAGTAGAAGAAGAAAAGGAATAAGGGTGAAGAAGAATGAAGAAATAGGAGCAGTGATGTGAGATGAGGAGATGTTAGTAGATGAATAAATAAATAGAAGGAGATGAGAGAGGGGGAGAATTTTCGAAAATAGTTTTTGAAAAAGGTTAGTAATTTTCGAAAATTAAAATAAAAAATGAAAATAATTAGTTAATTAAAAAGAAATTTTGAAAAAGGTGGAAGATATTTTCGAAAATTAGAGAGAGAGAGTTAGTTAGGTGGTTTTAAAAAAGATAAGAAACAAACAAAAAGTTAGTTAGTTAGTTAAAACAAATTTTGAGAATCAATTTTGAAAAGATAAGAAGATAAGAAGTTAGAAAGGATATTTTAAAATCAAATTTTGAAAAAGATAAGATAAAGAGATATATTTGAAAAGATATGATTGAAATTAGTTTTGAAAAAGATTTGATTTTTAAAATCACAATTAATGACTTGATTCACAAGAAATCACAAGATATGATTCTAGAACTTAAAGTTTGAATCTTTCTTAACAAGCAAGTAACAAACTTGAAATTTTTGAATCAAAACATTAATTGATGATGTTATTTTCAAAAATTATGATGTAAAATTAAGAAAAAGATTTTTGAAAATATTTTTAAAATTTTCGAAAATAACTAAGAAAATTGAAAAAGATTTGATTTTTGAAAAAGATTTGAAAAAGATAAGATTTTTAAATTGAAAATTTGATTTGACTCATGAAAACAACTAGATTTTAAAAATTTTTGAAAAAGTCAAATCTAATTTTCGAAATTTTAAGAGAAGAAAAAGGAAAAGATATTTTTTTTTATTTTTTTGAATTTTTATGATGAGAGAGAAAAACACTAAAAATGCTCAATGCATGGAAATTTTAGATCAAAACAATAAATGCATGCAAGAATGCTATGAATGTCAAGATGAACACCAAGAGTACTTTGAATGTCAAGATGAACATCAAGAACTTATTTTTGAAAATTTTATATGCAAAGAAAACATGCAAGACACCAAACTTAGCTTCTCTTAGTTTCCTCTTCAGAGTCCTTTCAGGTTCTGGATCAGCTTCAACAAGAATGCCTTTTTTCTTGTTCCTGCTCATAAGAAAGAGAAGAGAACAAGAAAAGAAGAGGAATCCTCTATGTCACAGTAAAGAGGTTCCTTATTGTTAGTAGAAGAAGAAAAGGAATAAGGGTGAAGAAGAATGAAGAAATAGGAGCAGTGATGTGAGATGAGGAGATGTTAGTAGATGAATAAATAAATAGAAGGAGATGAGAGAGGGGGAGAATTTTCGAAAATAGTTTTTGAAAAAGGTTAGTAATTTTCGAAAATTAAAATAAAAAATGAAAATAATTAGTTAATTAAAAAGAAATTTTGAAAAAGGTGGAAGATATTTTCGAAAATTAGAGAGAGAGAGTTAGTTAGGTGGTTTTGAAAAAGATAAGAAACAAACAAAAAGTTAGTTAGTTAGTTAAAACAAATTTTGAGAATCAATTTTGAAAAGATAAGAAGATAAGAAGTTAGAAAGGATATTTTAAAATCAAATTTTGAAAAAGATAAGATAAAGAGATATATTTGAAAAGATATGATTGAAATTAGTTTTGAAAAAGATTTGATTTTTAAAATCACAATTAATGACTTGATTCACAAGAAATCACAAGATATGATTCTAGAACTTAAAGTTTGAATCTTTCTTAACAAGCAAGTAACAAACTTGAAATTTTTGAATCAAAACATTAATTGATGATGTTATTTTCAAAAATTATGATGTAAAATTAAGAAAAAGATTTTTGAAAATATTTTTAAAATTTTCGAAAATAACTAAGAAAATTGAAAAAGATTTGATTTTTGAAAAAGATTTGAAAAAGATAAGATTTTTAAATTGAAAATTTGATTTGACTCATGAAAACAACTAGATTTAAAAATTTTTTGAAAAAGTCAAATCTAATTTTCGAAATTTTAAGAGAAGAAAAAGGAAAAGATATTTTTTTTTTATTTTTTTGAATTTTTATGATGAGAGAGAAAAACACTAAAAATGCTCAATGCATGGAAATTTTAGATCAAAACAATAAATGCATGCAAGAATGCTATGAATGTCAAGATGAACACCAAGAGTACTTTGAATGTCAAGATGAACATCAAGAACTTATTTTTGAAAATTTTATATGCAAAGAAAACATGCAAGACACCAAACTTAGAAATCTTTCATGTTTAGACTCTATGGATGCAAAAATGCACATGTAAAACAAGAAAAGATGCAAAACAAGAAAACATCAAGATCCAACAAGAAGACTTACCAAGAATAACTTGAAGATCATGAAGAACACTATGAATGCATGAATTTTTCGAAAATTTTATGCAACTTTAAAACATGCAATTGACACCAAACTTAAAATCTGACTCAAGACTCAAACAAGAAACACAAAATATTTTTTATTTTTATGATTTTCTAATTTTTTTTTGTATTTTTCGAAAATTAATTGAAAAAGAAAAATAAGGATTCCAAAATTTTTAATATGAATTCCAGGAATCTTATGCTCTTTAGTCTAAAGCTCCAATCAAAGGGTCAGGCATGGCTTAATAGCCAGCCAAGCTTTAGTATGTAACTCAGACATGACACGCCTGACATGCCCTACCTAGAAGAATTAGACATGGCTTTACAGCCAGCCAGGCTTCAACATGCTTCATGAAACACTAGAATTCATTCTTAAAAATTCTGAAGAAAAATATATTTTTGAAAACATTTATTTTAAAATTTTTTTCAAAAACAAAGGAGAAATTTTTGAAAAGTTTTTTTTTTAATTTTTGAAAATAAAACAAAAAGAAAATTACCTAATCTGAGCAACAAGATGAACCGTCAGTTGTCCAAACTCAAACAATCCCCGACAACGGCGCCAAAAACTTGGTGCACGAAATTGTGATCTCTGGTAATGGCTCCAAAAACTTGGTGCTCTAATCTCAATTCATAATTTATCACAACTTCGATACAACTAACCAGCAAGTGCATTGGGTCGTCCAAGTAATAAACCTTACGTGAGTAAGGGTCGATCCCACGGAGATTGTTGGTATGAAGCAAGCTATGGTCACCTTGTAAATCTCAGTCAGGCGGATATAAAATAATTATGGAGTTTTCGAAAATTAAATAATAAAAGAAGGATAAAAATACTTATGTAAATCATTGGTGAGAATTTCAGATAAGCGCATAGAGATGCTTTCGTTCCTCTGAACCTCTGCTTTCCTGCTGTCTTCATCCAATCAGTCTTACACCTTTCCATGGCTGGCTTTTTGTAAGGACATCACCGTTGTCAATGGCTACTTTTAATCCTCTCTGGAAAATGGTCCAAATACTCTGTCACAGCACGGCTAATCGTCTGGAGGCATCACCTTTGTCGATGGCTGCGTCCTATTCCTCTCTGTGAAAATGGTCCGATGCGCTGTCACTGCATGGCTAATCATCTGGAGGTTCTCGATCATACTGGAATAGGATTTACTATCCTTTTGCGTCTGTCACTACGCCCAGCACTCGCGAGTTTGAAGTTCGTCACAGTCATTCAATCCTAGAGTCCTACTTGGAATACCACAGACAAGGTTTAGACTTTCCGGACTCTCATGAATGCCGCCATCAATCTAGCTTATACCACGAAGATTCTGATTAAGAGATCCAAGAGATACTCATTCAATCGAAGGTAGAACGGAAGTGGTTGTCAGGCACGCGTTCATAGGGAATGATGATGATTGTCACGTTCATCACATTCAGGTTGAAGTGCGAATGAATATCTTAGAAGCAAAGTAAGATGAATTGAATAGAAAAACAGTAGTACTTTACATTAATCTTTGAGGAACAGCAGAGCTCCACACCTTAATCTATGGAGTGCAGAAACTCTACCATTTGAAAATACATAAGTGAAAGGTCCAGGCATGGCCGAATGACCAGCCCCCAAAACGAGATCACAGGATCAAAAATACAATCCAGGATGTCTAATACAATAGTAAAAAGTCCTATTTATAATAAACTAGTTACTAGGGTTTACAGAAGTAAGTAATTGATGCATAAATCCACTTCCGGGGCCCACTTGGTGTGTGCTTGGGATGAGCTTGAATGTTACACGTGCAGAGGCTCTTTCTAGAGTTGAACGCCAGGTTGTAACGTATTTCTGGCGTTCAACTCTGGTTTGTGACGTGTTTCCGGCGTTTAACTCCAGACAGCAGCGTAGAACTGGCGTTCAACGCCCTTTTACGTCGTCTAAAATCGGTCAAAGTATGGACTATTATACATTGCTAGAAAGCCCTGGATGTCTACTTTCCAACGCAATTGGAAGCGCGCCATTTTGAGTTCTGTAGCTCCAGAAAATCCACTTTGAGTGCAGGGAGGTCAGAATCCAACAACATCAGCAGTCCTTCTTCAACCTCTGAATCTGATTTTTGCTCAAGTTCCTCAATTTCAGCCAGAAAATACCTGAAATCACAGAAAAACACAAAACTCATAGTAAAGTCCAGAAATGTGAATTTAACATAAAAACTAATGAAAACATCCTTAAAAGTAACCAGATTCTACTAAAAACATACTAAAAATAATGCCGAAAAGCGTATAAATTATCTGCTCATCAATAGTAAATACTAACCCTAAAAGATGTTAATTTAAATTTAAAAGTTACAAAGATAAGACTTGATAAGATAAGGAGTGCTAAAATCCACTTTGGTCCCACTTTGGTTATGTGCTTCGGTCAAGCCTAGCGTTCAACTTGGGATATGGGCGTTGAACGCCCATTAGGGGTTGAGCTCATTGTCTTCTGCTCCCTATCTGGCGTTGAATGCTAGTTTTGAGCATTCAACGCTGGGGTCTGGTCCTTCTTGGGCGTTAAACATCAGAAGTGGACGTTTAACGCTAGTTTTGGCAGTCATTCTGGAAAAAAAGTATAGACTATCATATATTTCTAAAAAGTTCTGGAATTTAGCTTTCCAACGCCATTAAGACTGTGTCAATTGGACCTCTATAACTCATGATATGCTTGTTGGAATGCACGGAGGTCAGGATTGACAACATCTGCTATCCTTTTTTCGTCTCTGAACAAGATTCTGCCAAATTTGCCCAAAAATTACCTAAAATTATAGAAATAATACAAAAATTCAAACTAGCATCCAAAAGGTGAATTTTGCACTAAAACATACTATAGCTTAATAAAATATAACAAAAACGCTATAAAAATACTGTGAAAAAAGGTACAAAATGTTCACGCATCACAGCCATAACTCTTTCCGTTGAAAATTTGCATCTCATTATAACTGTTGAATTTGCTGTGTTAAGGAAAATATAAACTAAGATTAGTCAGATATCAGTGGTAGTAGTTGTTAAGATTTAGTGGCTAAGTTTGTTAGAAGAATTCTTGATTCTTGGTGCTTTTGACTGAGTCACTACCTTAACTAGTATATATTTCAGTTAGTGAAGCCATGCATAGTTCAATTCTTTTAATGAATGAATTTTCTATCAGTTACTTTTTATCAAATTCTCCTATATTTTCTTTAACCCTTACTCATTGCTCACCTTGTTCACGTTCGGCTACTTGCTCGCCACTGTTGGTGAGTGCGCAAGAGAGACGATCCATCCAACACAACATATCCTTCCATTATGCCTCCATTGCTGGCCTCATCCCCATCCACTCTGCCCTCGACTTCCTCCGAAACTGCACCCCAAATATGTCGCCACCCTCCTCTTCGCCTACGTCTGCCACATTGTCTATCTTGACTCCAAAGGCCCTGCTACTCCAACACCGGCGTGGCGTCATTCATAGATCACAAGCGGTGGCGTGGTGGCGACTAGACCACCAAAATCGAAGAACGGATGGAGTTTCATGATCCGGATCTATGAAGTTGAATCTTTGCTGCGATGGTCTAATACCAAAATGAGATGCAGAGGATAGAAGAATAAGAGGGTCTATGTCTAAATGACGGGATCATTTAGCAATTGACAAATTTTAATTTAACCCTTTGGTTAGTTATTAATATAAATTAATAAAGTTGTACCAAAAATAAATAACAACCACAAAATAGAATATTCCACCATGACCTTAAAGAATCCGTTTGTACTTTTTCCACCATAGACAATTTCCTATATTATATATATACAAGTTGATTTTCCTTGTGCCAAAAACGATAAGAGAACCAAATTTAATTTGTATAAATTATAATTATTACGTGTATATATTCGACGCTGATTTTTTTGGTAGATGTTATACTACATGGTAACTAATATATTATACTATTCTTTTATACCAATGTGAACTTAAAACATGCTCATAAATCATACAACAGGCATTTCATCCAAACACTATTATAGTATTATTTATCTTCCTGATATTTTCTCTTTACTTTCCGTTATCGTTATTTTCTATATGTCAGCTAATGCCAGTAGCCAAGCACCACCTTTGTGCCACTGTCCAGGATCTTACAAAATTTATGAGTATAAATACTAATTAACTTTTTGCACAACTAAAAATTAGTCATGTTAGTTTCCACTAATTCAAATTACTAATTCCATGAAAACTATCATATCTCATAAGCTGAAATACAAAAATCATCATTTACATAAACACGAGTGTCAAAATATACTAACAATAAGTTAGATTAGAATGAATCTGAGGTTCTAAACTATCCAAAGTCCATTATATTACGTGATTTATAATATCCGTGTGTACAAGTGTACAACTCTGTTGATTAATTACCTAATTTGCCCAAGATGATGATAGTATTCCTATTCCTATTCCTCTCACAATGTTACAGTAACAACTCTTTCTTCTTTTCGGCTGCATAGAGTTGGTATTCCAAGCACAAATAATAGCACTAAATTCTTTGGTCATGAATCAACCTATCATTTCAATATTGCAGACGAATCAATAAAATCCATTACCAGTAATCCCCACAGGAACATTCCCCATCTTTGAAATGATGAAATTGCTGCACGTCTCTAAGTATGATCTGCCTATCAAATATGAATGATATAAATTTAGCAGCATTGTGGCAATCTCCACAGACCCGAAGGTTCTTCATGACAACAAATAGTAGTTCCAGGAGGTGTATTTACTATTTAGAAGCCTGAAAGTAATAGCTAGTTTCTCACTGTGATATCTGAGAATAATTTCTCTCTCTTCATCATCCATGTCTGCATGAAAAACTAGAGAGGTGTCAGGTACATACCCAGCCAGCTTCAGTTCCTTTAACAATTTGTCAAGTGCATGGTGCAATGCAGTCGAAGTTGAATGAACACCATCCCCAGAGAAGAATACATGCACAATATTGTTGACTTCTATAGAGCTGCAACCAGGAATGTTCACCGCTCCTTTGTCTACCATATTTTTCCTTAAGAAATTCACATCTTCCCATTTTCCATATCTTGCACACAAGTTTGACAGAACAACGTAGTCCCCACCATGTGAATCATCCAGCTAAAAGATTCTCTCAATTACTTGCTTTTCCATTTCAACATTGCCATGGCTGCTACAAGTAGATAGCATTCTCCTCCAGAGAATCAGCGTGGGCTCGATTGGGAGTTCGTCTATGAATTTATAGGCTTCATCTAGGCATCCGGCTCGGCCTAGCAAATCTACCATACCACCATAATGCTTCATATGAGGAACAATCCCATACTCATTAGTCATACTATGGAAATGTAGCCTTCCTCTACCAATCCATTGTGACTGCAAGCAGACAATACTGCTACAAATGTTATCTCATCAGGCTGCACTTTCTCCTTCTTCATTTCTTCCAACATTGATACAGCACGGGAACCATGTCCGTGCATTGCATACGCAACAATCATCACTGACCAAGTCTGTGTGTCCCTCCTGCGCATTTGCCTAAACACCAAAATTGCATCGTCCATGCTCCCACACCTGGCAAACATATAAATAAGTGTTGTGTTCACCTTTACATACCGATTAAAATCGTGCTTCTTGACATACTCATGTATTCACTTTCCCAAGTCCAATGATCCAACCAAAGTGCATCACAATAGCACGAGAAGCATGGTGACATCATTCGGCTTAAGGCCACTCCCCTACAATTCCCTGAACAGAGCCAACGTCTCATTGGGCCTGCTATTCCTAGCATATCTAGTAATGATAGCACTATAAGCTACCACACATGGTTCATCAATCTTATCAAATACTGTCCTAGCAGTATCAACCTCATTACACACAGTGTACATGTTTATCAATGTTGGACACATATAAGTATTCTCACTTACCTCAATCTTCATAGCAAGGCAATGCAATTGCTTACCTTCCTGCAAAGCCTTAACCTTTGCACAAGCCTGGAAGAGCGAGGAAAATGTGTAACCATCAGGAAGGATTCCGTAACGAAACACTTGGGAAAACATCAGAATTGCTCTTAAGGGGTCATCAGAGCGCACGACCCCACGTGCAATGGTGTTGAAAAGGAGAATATCTAGTGGGGGAATTTGGTCGAACAGGTGGTGTGCATGGACCAATGAAGCTGGTGTAGGTCTGGCGGTGCATGAATTGATGATTTTGGTGATGACAGTGAGTCCTTTTTGTTGTTGGTGTGTCTCTGTACGAGGGAAATTGTGGTGGGAGTCCAAGAATGGAGGATGAAGATGCCATTTCTATTATTGTGAATCTTCCAATTTCGCTGCTTGTTTTGCATTGAAGTGTTTCGGTGTTTGCGAGTGAATCCGAAAATTGTGGAACTGCGACATGACAACGTGGAGCAGTGGAACAAACAGAAACGACTGGCGTACTTGAGTAGTGTTGTCGAGTTACCTTCTCTTAATTTTTCTTACTTATTTTTTTAAATATTATATTATGAATAAAATTTTAATATTTTTTAAATATTTATTCAAAAATAATTTAACTGTTTCGGACTCGATCTCCGAATCCCTAGTGGAGCAAAAACAATTCAATTATCCAGGCTCAGGCTACCACCACAGCTCAAATTGGCTAGGTAACCACAAATCCCTAACTAATATTCAAATTCAAATACTTCTCTTATCTTAGCAAATAAGATAAGTGTTCTTGTTGAGTTTGGCCGGTGTATAGCTCGTCCGTCGATGAATGTCTTCAAGCTTCTCGTCGAGATGAGTTATACGTCGGCAATAAGAAAACAAGGGGGTGGATACCTGCAAAAGACACTCCGACGCTCAAGTCAGTAAGTGTTTAAGAGGTATATAATAATTCTATGAATATAGAATGTAAGATATGAAATGAAAGTTATCATGTGTTATGTTGTGTTTATAATAATTCTATGAATATAGAATGTATTATTGAGATTAGATATAGAAGGTTCTTTTTATAGGCATAAAATTGATGAATAGAATTGATGTTATGACCGTTTGGTCATTAAGATAGAAATGATGGTCATTAAGTCGGTAATGAATGTGTCAATTACAAGCAAAAGAATGAATGATAGTTAACGCCGAGTTATAACTCATAATGCATAATAAAGACTGAGTTATAAGGTGATGGATCAATAAGATATATACTATATAAAGAGAGCAAAAGGCTCACTCAGATACGTCACACATTCTCAACACTTACCTATGCCTCTTAGATCTATTTTAACTTGAGTATTAGAGTGTCTTTGCAGATACCACCTCCTGCCGCTCTAGAGGTTCGACATCGTTAACATAAAGGCGGTAAGACCCAGAACTTTTAAAAAGTCTTATTATGAACTAATTTCAAATTATATATTTATTTACAGTTTTAATTTCAAAAATTATTTTATTAAAGATAATTAAGGGCATTTTTGATTAATTGGATTTGAAATAAATTAAGATTTTTATAAAAACTCTATAATTATGGATTATTTTTCTATTTACAATTTAAAATCCTAGAAATTAAAAAATAATGATGTTTGGCTATTTAAATTATAAAATTGGTAGTTATGAATTAATAAGAATTTTATATTGAATTGATTTAAATAATTTATATGTGTATAATTAATACTTTAAGTTTTAGGAATAAAAAAATTAATTATATTATCTTATATTTTCAATTAGAGTATTTGATTGAAAATCAAATTAGAATTTTTATACAACAAATAATATTTTAAAGTAATTCTAAGGATTAAATTATATTTTAAATTAGTACTCTAGATTCTAATTTGATTAAAATTAACACCAACTCAAATCATATCCAAAATTTTCTAAACTAAAATCTTAATTTAACCCTAATTTTATCTAAACCTAATTTTCCACCCTAACCCTCTAACACACAAACAACAGCCGCACCCCACCCCTCACCCACGGTTCACCTTCACCCACACACAAACACCCACACCCACAAAGAAAGAAAGAAAAAGAAAGAAAGGGGAAGAAGGAAGGGAACTGAAGAAGGAAGGAGAGGGGGGAGAACGGAAGCTACTGCGGTGGGTGTCACTGCCACCATCGCCGCCGCCATAGTTATCAAAACCGAACCAACAATCGACCCGGTGAAATTACTGGGTTAATGGTTCAACCGATGGGTCAGTGATCGAACCATTTAACCCAGTAATAATTAAATAAATATATAAAATTATAATACAATATTTATTGAAAAATAAAAATGAGTGTTTAATATTTTATATTATTTAAATTTAAATAAATTATATATAAATTTCATCAATTTATTACTTTAATATGATATATATATATATATACATATATATATATATATATATATATATATATATATAAATTATTAGCCTTTAATTTAATAGGTCTAATTTAAAAAAAAAAGCTTAAAAAAAGTTACATATAAATAAAATTAATCTTGCACATATGAACTAGTGTATAGTTGTAAATTTAGAGCATTCTCATGTGAACTTTATTATTATATATTTTGTTATTAGCCTATAATAATAAAAGAAAAATGTCTGGCTTAGTGGCAAGGGTGTTGAAGCTTTTGCACAAGGTTCCTGGTTCGAGTCCCAGGTCCGAGAGGGGGAAAGGAAGAGAAGTCGTGTCGCCGCTGCACCGCGCCTCACCGCCACCGTCGTGTCGTCATCAGGGAGACCACGCCACCGAGCTGTCGCCGCCGCGCCCAGTCGCTGTTCATCTGAACCGCCGTCGTGGCTGCCAGCTTCTATCTCCGTCGAGGTTGGTTACGGATGAGAGGGGACGAAGCTGCCTCTGCCGCCGGAGAACGCACTGCCGGTAAAGGGTTTTGAGTTGATTTCAGTTCTTTTGAATTTTCGGGGAAATGTTACAATTACTGCATATTGGTTTCAGTTGTCGTCACGGGAGTTCTAGTCACTACCGTCGCTTGGGATGGTTGCCGGGGCTGCCGCCAAACCAGTTGAAAGACTGCCGCTGCTCCATTTTCTTATTACATTAAGTATTTATGTTTCAATAACCCCCGCGTTAGTGTTCTGTTATGTGTATTAAAGTTTTTGCGATATTAATGGTTTTAGGAGTTAGTAACCAAGGTTGCATGTTGTGTTTTAAAGTTGTTTATGCTATTGTGAAAGTGTGCGGAGATGTAATTGAAGTTGCTGTTGATTTCGGGCTGAGAGAAAAGAGTTCGGTTGACGCGTTTGGGTTATGGTTTCGACTTGTCGAGGTAGGAGCTTTTTTTTCAGAAAACTAAACTTTATAATTTGGAATTGTTATAAATAGATATTGATGTGAGAAATGTACTTTTAGTGATTGAATAAGTCTTATGTATTGTTTGGTTGTCTTGGATGGATATGAATGTCTGTTTGACTCGATTATTATTTGGTTTGTTAAACGAATGGTCCTTGAAGTGTTTCTTTAAAGTTTTGAAAATGAGTCTAATCCGTTGAAAAATTGATTTGAGTTTGAATCGGTTTTCTTGAAATATGAAAATGATATGCACTTTTGGAATCAGCTTGATTTTGAACTGATTCGGTTTTGAACCCGTTGTAAAGGATTGCAAAATGGTTTGGTTGAGTAAAAGTAATTCAGAAAAGACTTATGTTTTGAGGCCGTTTCAATTGTGAGAAGGGCTCATGTTTTTGAATTTGAATTAAAATTTCATTCAGAGGAGCTTTAGTGAATTTGAAAGAAAATGGACTTTGATCGAATGACTCTGTACGCAATGTTTTCGAAAAGTCAAAGAATTGGTTTTAAGGAATGAAATTTGAAAAACGTTTTTGGTTCAAACGGGTTGGTTTCTGGTTTTAAATGATCTGGTTTTTATTTGGATTTCACTTGATTAATTCAAACCAAGAAAACATTTTGGTTTTAAAAGTGAACTTGAAGGTGGTTTTGATTTCAATGGACTGGTTTTGTTATAAGTGATTCGGCTTTGAAAATTGTTTAGGACTTCTGATTCTTGTTATTTGATTTTGATTCAAATTAGGAAAATAATGATTTCTAAGCATCTTTGATGAATTTAAGAAATTGAAATTTGGTAGCTTCTCTCTCAAAATCTTGAGACTTTGTTGCGGTAATTAATTAATAACTCCTAATTTAAAGTGGGTAAGTAGATGGTTTAAGAATGAAATGATTTTGAAGTTGGTTTGGGGAAAAATTTGATTGTGTGGAAAAGAATGTTATAAAGAGATAGGATTTTGGTTTCAAAATAAAGTGATTTTGAAGAAAAGTGATATATGGCAGGATGATGAAAACTGAATTTGATTGTGAAATTGAAGGATTATAAATGAATTATAATGATAATGAGATTGAAATTGATTGTGTTATGCCTCCAGGTAAGATGCAGTGGTGTCATCCACTTGCTCCGGGTAAGAGGCGAGAAAGCCGGGTAAGATGCAGTGGTGTTATCCACTTGCTCCGGATAAGAGTTTGAGACTCCTGGTAAGATGCAAGGGTTGAGTTATGAAACCGCTTGCTCCAGGTTGTGAACTATAACACCACCTGGATAAGTGTAAGACTCGGAACTTTTGAAAAGTTATTATGAACTAATTTTAAATTATATATATATATTTATTTATAGTTTTAAGTTCATAAATTATTTTATTAAAGATAATTAAAGGTAGTTTTGATTAATTGGATTTGAAATAAATTAAGGTTTTTATCCAGACTCTATAATTCTGGATTATTTTTCTATTTACTATTTAAAGTCTTAGAAATTCAAAAATAATTATGTTTGGCTATTTAAATTAGAATTTTATCTAATTTTATAATTATTGAATTATTTCCCATATTTAAATTATAAAATTAATAGTTGTAAAATAATAAGATTTTTATATGATAATATTTTTATAAATAAATACTTTAGGCTTTGTTAATAAAGAAAATTAATTATATTGTATTATATTTTCAATTAGAGTATTTGAGTGAAAATCAAATAGCAATTTGATACAACAAATAATATTTTCAAAGTAATTCTAAGGATTCAATTAGTTTTCAAATTAAACCCTAAAATCCATTATTCCAAATACAAACCCTAACCCAAATTAAATCACAATTTTTCCTTCATCCAAATGAAACCCTAGCTGCCACCTCCATTCCCAAAACTCAAACACACACACCCAATACACACGCACACACCCGTCAGAGAAAGAAAGAAAGAAAAAGAAAAGGGGATCGGGGAAGGGGGCTCAAGGAAGAAGAAAGGGACGAGAGGAGAGGGGGAACCAAGGGAGAGGAAGAGAGGGACAAGCCAGCGTCGATAGACCTCGCCGTCACCGCCGAGCTACTCGCCGCCATCGTTGCTAGTGTGACATGGAGGAAGGAGCCAGAGGAAAAGAAGAACGACACCATTCCACTGTTCCTCGTCGTGGTTGAAGCTCGCCGCCGTTGACTGCTGCTGTCGTCCATGGGTGAAGAGGAGGAGAGAGTTTGTTGGGAGAGGATGGCCGTTTGTGTCCCGTCGCCACTGCTGGAAGGAGGTCGCCCTCGCCGATTTGCTCGCCACTGTTTATGCTTGCTGCTGCGTCACTGGAGTTCGACGCCGCTGCTACTGCCGCCTGAAACCACCACTGAAGCCTGTATCTATGTGGTAAGCTCTAAGCTTGCTTCAGCTTCTTTGTCTGTTAAGTTGTTTTTTCTTGTGAGTGTGGTTGCTGAGGTTGTCAGTGTCAGGATATATGGTCACTGCGAGTTTTTCTGTCGTGCGCCACCATCGGAGCCGCCAATCCCACTGCTGTCACTTCTATCCTGATTCGTTCCGCTGTTCGGCTCAGTTCTTCCCTGTTGGAGTAGGTATCTCTGATCTGAAACCCTCTTTGCTAGCGTATGCTGAGTTCTATGAATTAATAAAAGTATTACTGTTTCTCTTCAATCCATGTGTGATTTAATTCTAAGATGTATATTCGTTTTTCAACTTGATGAATGGGATGATCCGTGACAATCAGCTCCGTTCTTCATACTAAGACCGCATGCCTGACAACCATCCGTGTCTTCTTGGGTTCGTGTGAATACGTGACTGGAAAGCATCAAACCACCAGCTTGATTATACATCTCTCAGACGGCTAATCCACGACCTCGTTGGGGACTTCTTGAGACACTAGTTTAGCCGAGGTATAGGGAGATTAGGGTCTTTGTGGTAGAGGCTAGAACCCAAAGGCGCAGCATTCTCTGATACGGAAGATTCGACATTGTTTGTGGAGTTTTGAGTAGGATCATTAAAGAGAATGGACTGCAGAAGCTTCACCCTCAATCAGATTGGATGCGCACTAACCCTGGTGTTCAGATCTGGAGGAGTATTGGCGGCTGCTCAAACCAGTGTTAATCACATACAGGCTGCCATTGAAGAAATCATTCACAATTGAAGAAGACAGTAAGACAAGAGTTAATCCAGAAGGACAAAGCAACTCCAAGCCTTAATCATCTTCTTATTATAGTTTACACGACTTCTGAGTTCTGTTACCCTTTTTCTTTATTTCTTTTTATGCAATTAAACATATTAACCTAGTTTAGATCTCACAAATCCAACAAATTCCTACTCACCTGACTAAGATCTGCAAGATAACCATAGCTTGCTTCAAACCACAATCCTCGTGGGATCGACCCTGACTCGCTCAGGTATTATTTGGACGACCCAGTGCACTTGCTAGTTCAGTTGTACGAAGCGTGGGGATTCGTGCACCAAGTTTTTGCCGCCGTTGCCGGGAATTATTCGAGTTTGGACAATTGACGGATTATCTTGTTCCCTAGATCAGGTATTGTCTTTAATTTTGTTTTAGTCTTTTATTTTTATTTTCTTCTTTATTTTCGAAAAAAAAGTCAAAAACCTTTTTCAAAAAAAAATTTCTTTTCTTTATTTAATCTTTGTTCTTGGTTTGAGTCTTTTGTTTTTGTTCTTATTGGTAATTTTTGAATTTTTGAGTCTTTCTTTTAAAAACTTTTCAAAAATAGTTTCTTTTATTTAATTTTTGTGTCAATCTTTAAATTTAGTGTCTTGTGTTTTTCTTTTCTAATTTTCGAAAATTTTAAGTTTGGTGTCTTTTACATTTTCTTGTATTTTTTGAATTTTTTGAATTTTGTTCTTGGTGTTCTTCTTAATCTTCAAAGTGTTTTTGTTTTTCTTTAAAATTTAAAAATCTTATCTTATCTTATTTCAAATTCAAATTTTAAAAATTAAACCTTTTCAAAAATCAAATCTTTTTCAAATCTTTATCTTATCTTGTTGACTTTTTCAAAATTCAAAATTTAAAATTTAAAAATTTAAAAATCTCAAATTCAAATTTCAAAATTCAAATTTCAAATTCAAATTTCAAAATTTAAAATTTAATTTTTAAATTTTAAATTTTAAATTCAAATCTTTTCTAATCTTCTATCTTATTTTGTTTTCAAATCTTTCTAATTTAGTTACTTATCTTCTCTCTCTTCTTTTTCAAAACTTCCTAACTATTTCCTCTCTCTTCTAATTTTCAAAAATTTTCTTCTTCTTATCTCTCTTCTATTTTCGAAATTCACTAACTAATTTTCAATTCTTTTTAATTAATTAACCTTAATTTTTGAAATAAATAAATAAATAAAATAAAAACAAAAAAATATTTTAATTCTTGTTTATCTTTTCTACTTCTAATTCTTCACCTTTCTTTATTCGAATTCTTCTTCTACTTCTTCTATCTTCATTCTTCTTTCTCTTCTTCTACCTTTCTTCATCATGGACTCAAATGGGAATGAGGAGTTCAGAAGAACTCCGGGGTCCTATACAAACCCCACTGCTGACTTCTATGGAAGAAGTATTAGCATACCACACATCAGAACAAGTAGATTTGAACTAAACCCTCAACTCATTACTATAGTGCAGCAAAACTGCCAGTACTCTGGACTTCCACAGAAAGAACCAACTGAGTTCCTGGTAGATTTCTTAAAATTTGCTGACATAATATACAATGAGGGAGTAGACCACTATTACTCTTCCCTTTTACTGTAAAGGGCCAAGCAAAGAGGTGGTTGGATAACCAGCCCAAAGATAGCTTGAAAACTTAGAAATAGTTAGTAGACAAGTTTTTAAATCAATACTTTCCTCCAAGAAAGATGACCTAGCTGAGGCTGGACATCCAAGGCTTCAAACAAGGAGATAGTGAATCTCTTTATGATGCTTGGGAGAGATATAAAAGGATGCTAAGAAAATGTCCCACTGAAATGTTTTTAGGATGGGTACAATTAGACATCTTCTACTATGGACTTTCAGACATAGCAAAAATGTCTTTGGACCACTCTGCTGGTGGATCCATACATATGAGAAAGACCATTGAAGAGGCTCGCGAGCTTATTGAGACAGTTGCCACTAATCAGCATCTGTACTCATCTGTTGAGACATCTATAAAACGAGAGGTTAAGGTAATATCTACTGAACCTAACCCTCCAGAACAGGATGGCCTATTGACTCAGCAACTACACGCCCTTGCCCAACAACTACTGGAATTGCAAGAGGCTTTGCGAGAAACTCAAGCTTCTAACAGGAATGTAGAAGCCCAGCTAAGTTAAACAAGGCAGCATTATCTAAGCAGATAACAGAGGAATACCAGGCTATTCAACTGAGGAGTGGAAAATCCTTAAACACCCAACCTCATGATGACAAGTCATCTTAGCCTAGTTTTACTAGTCTTTTTCTTTGTTTTTATTAGGTTTTATGCACTTTCTTGCATTGTAAGTAAGTAATTTGGAGTGGAATTGCATGGTTTCTTAGAATCAATCAACCACCCTTTAATTGATACAAAATCATGAGGTTTAAGATAGATTTAATTGATAATTAATTGATTTATAAACCTTGTGAATTTTGTGATACTTTGATTGCTTGATTTGATTACTTGTAGGTGAAGAAAGAAGAAAATAAGAAAAGCGTGGCTTAGGGAGCGTGTCCAAAGGAAGCAAAAAGCGTGCCCAAGGGAAGAAAAAGCGTAGCAAAAATCAAAGAAGAGTGAAAGCTAAGTTGAGAAAGCAAACTGAGCTTCACAAGGACAAATGGGAAAGAGCAAAGCACCAAGCTTAGTTCACTTAGTCAACTGAGCACTATAGAAAGCAAGGAAACAACATGAAGCTCAGTTTACTAAGTGAGCTTTATCGGGGACTTCTCAAAATTAATTCAAGATGAAATTTCAAGGGAGGAAGCCACCAAGTTTCGAACCAATGACCCAAGGGAGGCAAGGAATGCTCCTTGCAAGGAAAATCAAGAAGAATTAGCCAAAATGCTTCCTCCAAGGTTTGAACATGGAACCACACACTACCAAGCTTGCAAGGAAAATAACACAATATGCTTGGGCCAAGTTTCGAACATGGGAACTCTTTGGAACATAAGGGAGGAGCGCTATTTAGCTTGCAAGAAAATGAGCCAAGATGCACTCTAAAAGGATCGAACCAGGAAACTCCATGAAAAGCAAGGGAGGAGCGTCCAACTCTTCCAAGAAAAATAGCCTCCACTTTCCTCCACCAGGATTCGAACCTGGGAGCTTGGAGTGCAAAGCTAGGCGCTACAATTGGGAAGCTCAGTTGGTTTTTCCAACTGAGCACTACACCCCCCCATCTCCCCACATTTTGGCGCAACAAGAAGTGCACCAAGGGGCTGTGACACGCAACAAAAAGCAACAAGGAGCAAGCCTTGCGCAAGGTTGACACGGCCAAGAGATAGAGCTCAGTTCAAAATTCCAACTGAGCTCTAGTGCAATTGACACGGCCAAGGCTGGGACGCGCACACAAAATTTGGCAAGCAAGGCAAGTTGGGTGCTCAGTTTGGTTTTCCAACTGAGCCGTCCCTGGGAGGTGCACTTGGGCCAAAATTCACTAAAGATCCAATTTAATTCATTTCTTCACCAAATTTTAGAGCCTACCCAAATTCTTAGATCCAAATTAGGAAGTGTATAAATAGGTGTTAGTTTGATTTAGGAAGGACTTTTGACATCTAGCATTTTTTTACTTTCACTTTTGGCTTTCTTTTGATTTCCATTTTTGTAATTTTGAGCTTTTACTTTGAATTTGGATCTTAGAGAATTGGGAAGGAGATTGATCTCTCTTCTTCCTTGTTCTTGCTTGAGCATTCTTTACTTCTTGTCTTAGATCTTGGGTGGAGAATTGAAGAACTTCTGTTTCAATCTCACCTTGATCTTGTTTACTTTCTGCATAATTCTAGAACTTAAATTTCGATTCTGTTTACTGCTTCCATACTTCTTTTCTTCTGCAATTTACTTTTATATTTTCATTTTGCAATTGTTCTTGTTAGATCAATGAAGGATTTGAGATCTAGACTTGTTTTCTAGTCTCTTCCACTCCTGAGATCTTCAACATCCTTTTAATTGCTGCAAATTAAGCATCAGTTTTTCTGTTTTCGTTCCTCAAGCATTTTTACTTTTATGTTTGAAATCTATTGCAATTCAATTCATCTTTAGTTCTTCTATTTGTTGCAATCTGCTTCTGCTTGTTTAAATTCTGCAATCCCAGCTCCCAATCCCTTTTATAATTCAATCAATTTACATTTCTTGCACTTTAAGATTCAGTCATTTACATTTCTTGCAATCTAAGTTTCTGCAATTTACATTACTTGCACTTTAAGATTCAGCACTTTTACTTCTTGTTCTCTTTAATTTACTGCAATTCTTCCCTCTCCCTTTACAATTTATGCAATTTAGTTTCTGCCAAATACAAACCACTCAACCAATACTTGATTCGCTTGACTAAATCAACCAATAAACTAAAATTGCTCAATCCTTCAATCCCTGTGGGATCGACCTCACTCATGTGAGTTATTATTACTTGATGCGACCCGGTACACTTGCTGGTGAGTTTTGTGATGGATCATTTTCCACACATCAAGTGTTTGGCGCCGTTGTCGGGGTTTGAATTAGATTGACAATGATTAAGTGAAGTGGAGATCTAGATCAAGCACTTTTTCTTTTTTTTTTCTTTAATTTTTGTCTAACACACTAACTGTTTGAATTTTTGCTTAAGCCAATTAGCATTTCACTTCAGCAATGGATTGAAGTGTAATTGCCTTTCTGGTGTTGTGTGATTCTGATGCTTTGGTTGTATGTCAGGTACAAGGAGAGTTATACCCACTTTTTGCGAACAAGATGAAAGAACCCTCAGGAGATTAAGAAGAGCTAAAAGAGGGAAAAACATTGTTGGAGAAGAGGATTCAGAAGAGGAGTTCCAAGATATGGAGGAACACTTAACAAATCCACCAAATCCACCAGAAGGAGCAGCCAATAACAACAATAATCCACCACAGAGAAGAGTTTTGGCTTCCTACACATTTGCAAATCCTAGACATTGTGGGAGTAGCATTCTTACCCCAAATGTTAATGCAAATAACTTTGAATTAAAGCCACAACTCATCACCTTGGTTCAAAACAATTGTTCTTATGGAGGAGGCCCCTTTGAAGATCTAAACCAACACTTGTCTACTTTCTTGAGGATTTGTGACACTGTCAAAACTAATGGAGTGCATCCTGACATCTACAAGCTATTATTATTTCCATTTTCTCTCAGAGACAAAGCTACTCAATGGTTGGAATCTTTCCCAAGAGACAGCATCAACAATTGGGATGATCTAGTAAGCAAGTTCCTTGCCAAGTTTTACCCACCTCAAAGAGTTATTAGATTGAAGACTGAAGTACAAACATTCACACAAATAGATGCTAAACCTTTGTATGAGGCATGGGAACGATACAAAGCTCTAATCAGGAAGTGTCCTCCTGGAATGTTCAGTGAGTGGGACAGATTGCAGAATTTCTATGAAGGCTTGACATTGAAATCTCAAGAGGCTTTGGATCATTCAGCAGGAGGCTCTGTGTAACTCATGAAAACTGCAGAGGAAGCCCAAAATCTCATTGATATGGTGGCTAAAAACCAGTATTTCTTTGCTCACCAAAGGCAACGCCAACCATCACAGAGGAAAGGAGTGATGGAGTTGGAAGGAGTGGACTCAATCCTAGCTCAAAACAAAATGATGCAGCAGCAAATTCAACAACAATTTGAGCAAATGGCCAAAAGGATGGATAGCCTCCAAGTTGCAGCAGTTAACACAAGCCAACCATCATCCACATGGGGAACAAATGAAGAAACTCAAGAGGATCAACAGCAAGAACAAGTCCAGTATATGCATAATCAAAATGCTGGGACAAATGAGGTTTATGGTGACACTTATAACCCCTCTTGGAAGAACCACCCCAACCTCAGATGGGGGAGACAATCAAAATCAAACTCAACAACCATGGCAAAGAAACTCAAACCAAAACAGTTGGAAAAACACAAACCATAACAACCAGCAAAACAATAACCAAAACACATACAGAAAATCACAAAACACTTACCCCAACTCTAACCATCACCCATCCAATAACCAAGCCACCAACCAAAACACATACCCTCAACCCTCAACACCCCATAACCAACCAACCTCACAAGACTCTCAGAGGATTACCAATTTAGAGATCTTAATGGATAAACTGATGAAGCACTAAGAGATGACAACAAAGAATCAGGAGGCTTCCATGAAAAATATGGAGAGGCAGATTGGACAGATTTCCAAGCAACTTACTGTTGAGAGACCCTTGAGTTCATTACCAAGTGATACCATTCCGAATCCAAAAGAGCAATGCAAAGCCATACAGCTAAGGAGTGGTAAGATCATGGTGAAAAAGGAAGAAGCAACCAAGAAGCCAAAGGATGATGACAAGAAGCAGGTTGAAAAAGAGGCCAATGATGAGGAGGTAACAGCAAGCAAGAATATTCCAGAGAAGCTCAAAGAAAAGGAAGAGCCAACCAAGGAACAAAAGCAGCAAGGAGAGAAAAGTTTTATACCTCCACTGCCATATCCCCAGAGATTCAATAAAGAAGCAAATGATTAACATTTTCATAAGTTCCTTGAGACTTTCAAGAAGTTGGAGATAAATATTCCCTTAGCTGAGGCATTGGAGCAAATACCCCTATATGCCAAATTTTTGAAGGAGCTTATCAACAAGAAGAGAAGTTGGCTTGAGAAGGAGACTGTGTTGCTCACTGAGGAATGTAGTGCCGTGATCCAAAGGGGCATCCCACCTAAGCTCAAAGATCCAGGGAGTTTTGTAGTCTCATGCACCATTGGCAAAATAGTTCTTAACAAAGCCCTCTGTGACCTTGGTGCCAGTATCAACTTAATGCCCCTCTCAATGATGAGAAAGCTTGCCATAGAAGAACTTAAACCCACCAAAATGTCATTGGTCATGGCTGATAGATCAATCAAGACACCCAACGGAATTGTGGAAAACCTGTTGGTGAAGGTTGGGGAGTTTATCTTCCCAGCAGACTTTGTGATTTTGGATACTGAAGAGGAAGGAAACAATTCAATCATTCTGGGAAGGCCTTTCCTAGCTACAGCAAGAGCTATCATCGATGTGAAAAAAGGAGAAATGATTTTCAGGGTGCACAATGATCAAATGGTCATAAATGTTTTCAAGTCAATGCAACACCCTCCTGAACAAGAATACTTCATGAGAGTGGATTTGATAGAGAGTTTAGTGGAAGAAATATTGGAGACCAATCAGCATGAGCTAGAAGAAGAAGGTGATCGGGAGATAATCAACGAACAAGTAGCTGGGATTTCCATGGGAAAAGAGGTGAAAGAAGAAGAGAAAGAAGAAGTACCAAAACAAGAACTGAAGCCTCTACCCACTCATCTCAAGTATGCATTTTTTGGCACATCAGAGAGCTTCCCGGTGATCATCAATTCTTCCTTAACAAAAAAAAAAAGAAGGAGAACTCATTAGTGTACTAAAAGCTCACAAGGGTGCATTAGGATGGTCCATTGATGATCTGAAAGGCATCAGCCCTGTAATATGCATGCATAAAATTCTCTTGGAAGATAACTCCAAACCAGTGGTTCAACCTCAGAGAAGGCTAAATCCTGCAATGAAAGAAGTTGTCCAGAAGGAGGTAATGAAGCTATGGAATGCAGGGATCATCTATCCTATCTCCGACAGTTCATGGATAAGCCCAGTTCAAGTGGTACGAAAGAAAGGTGGGATGACAGTTGTTGTTAATGAAAAGAATGAATTTATTCCCACAAGAACTGTGACTGGATAGCAGATGTGTATTGACTATAGGAGGCTGAATGATGCCACACGCAAAGATCATTTCCCTCTCCCTTTCATTGACCAGATGCTTGAGAGGCTAGCTGGTCATACATATTACTGCTTCCTTGATGGGTACTCTGGCTATAATCAAATAATAGTTGACCCCATGGATCAAGAGAAGACATCTTTCATATGTCCCTATGGAGTTTTCGCATATAGACGGATGCCATTCAGATTATGTAATGCTCCAGCCACATTTCAAAGATGCATGCTCTCAATCTTCTCAGATATGGTAGAAAAATTCATTGAAGTCTTCATGGACGATTTCTCTGTTTTTGGTGACACTTTTAGTACCTGCTTGCATCATCTTACCCTTGTCTTGAAACGGTGCCAAGAAACCAATTTAGTTCTAAATTGGGAGAAGTGCCATTTCATGGTGCCTGAAGGAATTGTTCTTGGTCACAAAGTTTCAAGAAAAGGGATAGAAGTCGACAAGGCAAAGGTGGAGATCATAGAGAAACTCCCTCCACCAACTAATGTGAAATTTGTTAGAAGTTTCTTATGACATGCTGGATTTTATAGAAGGTTTATTAAGGATTTTTCAAAAATAGCCAAACCATTAAGCAATCTGTTAATGGTTAATAATCCTTTTGTTTTTGATGAAAACTGTCAGCATGCTTTTGAAAATCTAAAAAACAGACTCACAACTGCACCAATCATCACACCCCCAGATTGGAGACTACCTTTTGAACTAATGTGTGATGCAAGTGACATTGCAATTGGTGCTGTGTTGGGACAAAAAAAGGGAAATCTGCATCATGTCATCTATTATGCAAGTAAGGTGTTGAATGAAGCTCAAAAGAATTACACCACTACAGAGAAAGAGTTATTGGCTGTGGTTTATGCATTTGATAAGTTTAGATCATACTTGATAGGGTCCAAAACTATAGTTTATACTGACCATGCTACCCTTAAGTATTTGATGTCAAAACAGGATGCTAAACCAAGACTTATTAGGTGGATATTGCTCCTACAAAAATTTGATATTGAAATAAAAGACAGGAAGGGTAGTGAAAATCAAGTTGCTGATCACTTATCAAGGTTGCCATTGGAAACAATTCGTGAAGCATCTCATCCAGTGAATGAAAGCTTTCCGGATGAACACATATTGCAGATTCAACAAGCACCTTGGTTTGCTGACATAGCAAACTACAAAGTGGGAAGGAAAATACCTCAAGAATTTTCCAAGCAACAAGTAAAGAAGCTAATCAATGAAGCAAGAAGGTTCTTGTGGGATGAACCTTTCTTATTCAAGAGATGTTCGGATGGGGTAATTAGGAGGTGTGTCCCTGAAAACGAAATGAGAGATATATTGTGGCATTGCCATGGTTCAGCCTATGGTGGACACTTTGGACCAGAAAGAACAGCTGCAAAGGTACTATAGAGTGGCTTCTATTGGCCAACTATCTTCAAGGATGCCAGAGAGTTTGTTCACCAATGTAATGAATGTCAAAAAAATGGAGGATTGACAAGAAGGAATGAGATGCCTCAAAATTTCATCCTGGAAGTGGAACTGTTTGACTTATGGGGCATTGATTTCATGGGACCCTTTCCCCCTTCCTACTCTTTTAGATACATCTTGGTGGTAGTAGAGTATGTCTCAAAGTGGGTGGAAGCCATAGCCACAACAACCTGTGATGCACAGATTGTCCTCCAATTCCTTAAGAAACACATTTTCACAAGATATGGAGTGCCCAAGGGTCTTGTTAGTGATGGTGGTGGTCATTTATGCAACAAACAGATGGAGAAACTCCTCCACAAATATGGAGTAATCCATAAAGTAGCCACACCATACCACCCTCAGACTAATGGCGAGGCTGAATTAGCAAATAGGGAGTTAAAGAAGATCCTAGAGAAAATAGTGGGAAGCATAAGAAAAGATTGGGCTAGGAAGCTAGAAGATGCACTATGGGCATACAGGACAGCTTTTAAAACCCCCATTGGCAGGTCACCTTTTCAGCTATTGTATGGCAAATCCTGCCACCTCCCTGTAGAGCTTGAACATAGAGCTTTTTGGGCCACTAAACTCCTCAACCTTGATTCCTAAGTTGCAGGAGAGAAAAGGTTGTTACAACTAAATGAGTTGGATGAATTCAGGCTAGAAGCCTATGAGAGTGCTAAGATATACAAGAAAAGAGCTAAGAGGTGGCATGATAAGAAGATCATAAAGAAGGAGTTCAAGCCAGGACAACAAGTGCTCCTGTATAACTCAAGGCTTAAGATCTTCCCTGGAAAACTTAAGTCTAAGTGGACTGGCCCATATTTGGTGACAAAGGTTTTTCCTTATGGAAGCCTTGAATTGCAAGATGAAGCAACAAAGAGTCATTTCATAGCAAATGGTCACAGGGCAAAGCCTTACCTAGGAGGACAATGGGACAAGGAAAAGGAAGTCCAGAATCTGAGCTAAGTAAGCATAGAGGATGTCAAGCTAATGACAATAAAGAAGCGCTTGTTGGGAGGCAACCCAACCTGAGGTAGTTTTCTTTTCATAACTATTTAAAAAAAAAGGTTAATTAGCTTTATCTATATTGCAAGAAGCTAAGTTTGGTGTTGCACACCAAAACAATATAAGGGAGAATGAAGTATTCTAAGTTTGGTGTTCCACCAAAATACTATCATAAAATGCATTCTCACTTTCTGCATAATACTAGCTTCAAACATTTAGATAAACTAGTTAACTGTTTGTTGTCTCAGAGTTTTTAGTTTTATTACCTTTAGCATGGAAAAAGGATTTCACAGGCAATAAATTTGCTGCATAAGAGGCATTGGCAAGGAACTAAGTTTGGTGTTCATACACCAAAGTAAGTTCAAAAGCCCACAAATAAGCTTTACAAATTAACCCGATACCTTAAGGGCTTGAGAAGCAAGCCACTTTTGAGGATTATGCAGGAAAATAGCCAACAAATTCAAAGAACACTTGCATTATGACTCAAAAGGAGCAAACAGAAGGAAGAATGAGAAGCTGCAACCCACAGGTTGTATCTATACTTGATTCTTGTTGTTATGTAATGATTTAATTCAGAGACTCCTTTATGTCTGGCTGGAATGATCATTTAGTTGCAAGTGGAAGTACATGCTGAAGAAGGCTATCTGCAATTTCTCTTTAGCTTAAAAATTATTTGCATAATAAATGTCATCCTTCATTAACTTGAGTACTTTGCTTTGTTCATCTTGCTGTTTGAATAAAAGAGAGATGTTTTAATTAGAAAAGTTCATTGTTCAATGTTGCAAAAGTTAGAATGGAAGTTACTGGTGGTGTGTGTTTGATTCAATTGTTAGCTCATACAATAATTGCTGCATAATGACATGTTATTTGAAGCCTAAGCTAGTTTGCTGCTATGATCCTTAAATCAATGAAAATCCCTTGAAAATGAATCAAAATAGAAAGAAAAAGAAATAGAAAAAGCCAAAGAAAATGGCAAAGAAACAAACAATAAGGCTAGACACCAATAGTTTGGACCCTAGGACACATGCCTGTGGTGTTTTTGTACTGGGATATGCTTGGACAAGTAAGTTCTAAGGAGTATTTCAAAACTTGGCCACTTAGATCAACTGATTTGGGATGGCCAACTGAAAGTCCACAATAAAGAGCAACCTAGCTACAAAACATTTAGTAATCCAAAGAGATGCTGGGCATCAATGATCCTAGGAAGAGAATATGAGTCATGTGTCTGTGGTGAAGAAATGTTGAGCAAAACAAAGCCAAAGGCTGCTACAACATTTGCCACCAAGCTTCAATGAATAATAAGATCTAATGCAAGAGAAAGAAGGAAAAAGATAACAAGGGAAGTAAGCAAAAAGTAAGGCATTGTAGCAGTAACCATAGTGAATCTTTGAAGAAGCATTGTTTGTTAAACAGCAAGTAATAAATAAGCTACTATTGATCTGCATAAAACCCCATAAACCAAGTTCAACTATATGCTTAATAAGGACATGCTTAGTTATCTACTTCATTCTATCTTTTCTTATGTTTGATTCTTGCTTGGGGACAAGCAAGTTTTAAGTTTGGTGTTGTGATGACAAGTCATCTTAGCCTAGTTTTACTAGTCTTTTTCTTTGTTTTTATTAGGTTTTATGCACTTTCTTGCATTGTAAGTAAGTAATTTGGAGTGGAATTGCATGGTTTCTTAGAATCAATCAACCACCCTTTAATTGATACAAAATTATGAGGTTTAAGCTAGATTTAATTGATAATTAATTGATTTATAAACCTTGTGAATTTTGTGATACTTTGATTGGTTGATTTGATTACTTGTAGGTGAAGAAAGAAGAAAATAAGAAAAGCGTGGCTTAGGGAGCGTGTCCAAAGGAAGCAAAAAGCGTGCCCAAGGGAAGAAAAAGCGTAGCAAAAATCAAAGAAGAGTGAAAGCTAAGTTGAAAAAGCAAACTGAGCTTCACAAGGACAAATGGGAAAGAGCAAAGCACCAAGCTCAGTTCACTTAGTCAACTGAGCACTATAAAAAGCAAGGAAACAACATGAAGCTCAGTTTACTAAGTGAGCTTTATCGGGGACTTCTCAAAATTAATTCAAGATGAAATTCCAAGGGAGGAAGCCACCAAGTTTTGAACCAATGACCCAAGGGAGGCAAGGAATGCTCCTTGCAAGGAAAATCAAGAAGAATTAGCCAAAATGCTTCCTCCAAGGTTCGAACATGGAACCACACACTACCAAGCTTGCAAGGAAAATAACAAAAGATGCTTGGGCCAAGTTTCGAACCTGGGAACTCTTTGGAACATAAGGGAGGAGCGCTACTTAGCTTGCAAGAAAATGAGCCAAGATGCACTCCAAGAGGATCGAACTAGGGAACTCTATGAAAAGCAAGGAAGGAGCATCCAACTCTTCCAAGAAAAATAGCCTCCACTTTCCTCCACCAGGATTCGAACCTGGGAGCTTGGAGTGCAAAGCTAGGCGCTACAATTGGGAAGCTCAGTTGGTTTTTCCATCTGAGCACTACACCCCCCATCTCCCCACATTTTGGCGCAACAAGAAGTGCACCAAGGGGCTGTGACATGCAACAAAAAGCAACAAGGAGCAAGCCTTGCGCAAGGTTGACATGGCCAAGACATAGAGCTCAGTTCAAAATTTCAACTGAGCTCTAGTGCAATTGACACAGCCAAGGCTGGGATGCGCACACAAAATTTGGCAAGCAAGGCAAGTTGGGTGCTCAGTTTGGTTTTCCAACTGAGCCGTCCCTGGGAGGTGCACTTGGGCCAAAATTCACTAAAAATCCAATTTAATTCATTTCTTCACCAAATTTTAAAGCCCACCCAAATTCTTAGATCCAAATTAGGAAGTGTATAAATAGGTGTTAGTTTGATTTAGGAAGGACTTTTGACATCTAGCATTTTTTTACTTTCACTTTTGGCTTTCTTTTGATTTCCATTTTTGTAATTTTGAGCTTTTACTTTGAATTTGGATCTTAGAGAATTGGGAAGGAAAATTGATCTCTCTTCTTCCTTGTTCTTGCTTGAGCATTCTTTACTTCTTGTCTTGGATCTTAGGTGGAGAATTGAAGAACTTCTGTTTCAATTTCACCTTGATCTTGTTTACTTTCTGCATAATTCTAGAACTTAAATTTCAATTCTGTTTACTGCTTCCATACTTCTTTTCTTCTGCAATTTACTTTTATATTTTCATTTTGCAATTGTTCTTGTTAGATCAATGAAGGATTTGAGATCCAAACTTGTTTTCTAGTCTCTTCCACTCCTGAGATCTTCAACATCCTTTTAATTGCTGCAAATTAAGCATCAGTTTTTCTGTTTTCGTTCCTCAAGCATTTTTACTTTTATGTTTGAAATCTATTGCAATTCAATTCATCTTTAGTTCTTCTATTTGTTGCAATCTGCTTCTGCTTGTTTAAATTCTGTAATCCCAGCTCCCAATCCCTTTTATAATTCAATCAATTTACATTTCTTGCACTTTAAGATTCAGTCATTTACATTTCTTGCAATCTAAGTTTCTGCAATTTACATTACTTGCACTTTAAGATTCAGCACTTTTACTTCTTGTTCTCTTTAATTTACTGCAATTCTTCCCTCTCCCTTTACAATTTATGCAATTTAGTTTCTGCCAAATACAAACCACTCAACCAATACTTGATTCGCTTGACTAAATCAACCAATAAACTAAAATTGCTCAATCCTTCAATCCCTGTGGGATCGACCTCACTCATGTGAGTTATTATTACTTGATGCGACCCGGTACACTTGCCGGTGAGTTTTTTGTTGGATCGTTTTCTACACATCACCTCAGTACAACAAAAGATCAAAGGAAACAAAGCCAACAGAGGAACACCAGACTGATGTCCAAGATGTCTCTGAGGGCATTGAATGCCCAAAAAGGAATGTCATTGGTGTTTAACGCCAAGAAGGGGTATCCATCCCTAGCATTGAATGCCCAATTGAAGACACTAACAAGGGCATTGGACGCCCAAAAGGTAATGGTATTCCTGGTGTTGAACGCCAGGAAGGGGGCAGCAATATGGGTGTTGAACACCCAAGCAAAGGAGGCTAGTCACACACTGGTAACAACCCTCCTAAGCAAGCTAGTAACCCCCCCTTCTAACACACATGGCATTCAGCCTTCATCAACCAAAATTGATGAGTATAAGGCTAAGATGTTGTTTTCTCAGAAACTTTGTCAAGAAGAAAAAGATAAATAGTTTGCCCACTTTGCGGATTATCTCAGAATATTAGAGATCAAGATCCCTTTTATAGAGGCTCTTGAACAGATACCTTCTTATGCTAAGTTCATGAAGGACATTCTGAGTCATAAGAAGGATTAGAGAGAGAGACAGAAACAGTCCTCCTTACTGAAGAGTGCAGTGCAATCATTCAAAACAGCTTATCAGAGAAGCTTAAGGATCTTGGAAGCTTTATGATACCATGCACTTTAGGTAATGCTTGCACAAGGATAGCTCTATGTGACCTTGGAGCAAGCATCAACCTAATACCTGCTTCATTAATAAAGAAGCTTTGCTTGACTGAGGAAGTCAAACCAACCCGCATATGCCTTCAACTTGCTGATGGTTCTATTAAGATACCATCTGGAGTAATCAAAGACATGATTGACAGGGTTGGACCCTTTGCTTTTCCCACTGACTTTGTGGTGTTGGACATGGAAGGGCAGAAGAGTGCATCCCTGATTCTAGGGAGACCCTTTCTTAGTTACAGGATGAACCCTCATTGATGTTGAAAAAGGGGAAGTAACGCTGAGAGTCAATGAGAAAAAGTTTGTACTGAGTGCTGTAAAAGCCATGCAACATCAAGACACCCCAGAGGAATGCATGAGTATTGACCTCATTGATTCCCTAGTGGAAGAAGTAAACATGGCTGAGAGTCTCAAGGAAGGGCTGAACGACATCCTTATTGATGAACATCCTGACTTGAAGGATCCTTTGGAAACTCCTAAGGAAAAGGAGAAGCCTCCAAAGCTTGAGCTTAAGCCATTACCATCTTCCATGAAATATGCATTTCTAGGAGATGGAGATACTTATCCTGTGATCATAAGCTCTGCCTTAGAGCCACAGGAAGAAGAAGCAGTAATTCAGGTGCTTCAGACATATAGGACTGCCCTTGGGTGGACTATCAGTGACCTTAAGAGCATTAGCCCGACCCAATGCATGCATAAAATCCTGCTGGAGGATGACACTAAACCAGTGGTGCAACCACAAAGGTGACTGAATCTTGCCATGAAGGAAGTAGTGCAGAAGGAAGTCACTAAGCTCTGGGAGGCTGGGATTATTTATCTTATTTCTGATAGCCCCTGGGTGAGCCCTGTCCAAGTTGTTCCCAAAAAGGGAGGCATGATAGTGGTTCATAATGAAAAGAATGAACTGATTCCTACAAGGACAGTTATAGGGTGGCGTATGTGCATTGACTATAGAAGGCTCAATAACGCCACCAAAAAGGGTCATTTTCCTTTACCATTTATTGACCAAATGCTAGAGAGACTAGCAGGGCATGCATTTTATTGTTTCCTGGAAGGATATTCCGGGTACAATCAAATGGCAGTAGATCCACAGGATCAAGAAAAGACAGCATTCACATTCCCATGTGGCGTGTTTGACTACAGGCGAATGCCCTTTGACTTGTGCAATGCACCTGCCACCTTTTAGAGATGTATGTTATCCATCTTCTCTGATATGGTAGAGAATTTCCTTGAAGTGTGATGAGCGGATATTTTATACGCTTTTTGGCATCACTTTCATATAGTTTTTAGTAGTTTTTATTTAGTTTTTATTGAGTTTTTATAGGTTTTAGTGTTAAATTCACATTTTTGGATTTTACTATGAGTTTTTGTGTGTTTGTACAATTTCAGGTATTTTCTGGCTAAAATTAAGGAGCTAGAGCAGAAGTCTGATTCAAAGACAGGGAAAGCACTGCAGATGCTGTCCGGACTTGACCTGCTTGCATTTGGAAGAGCTTTTCTTGAGCTACAGAAGTGAAAATGGAGCGCTCTCAACGGCTATGGAAATCTGACTTCCAGAGCTTTCTAGCAATATGTAATAGTCTATACTTTGCTTCGAATTATTAGAAGGCCAAAAACTGGCGTCCAACGCCGTTTCTTGCCCCCTTCCAGGCGTCCAGCGCCCAAAGAGCAGAGACCAATGTACAAATGCCCAAAGTGGACCTCCTAGCTGGTGTTCCATGCCCCAGAGACCTCATAGCACATGGATCTCATCAAAACTCAGCCCAAACACTCACCAAGTGGGCCCCAAAAGTGAATTTTAGCACTAAATAGACTACTTTACCTTTACTAGTCATCTGTTTAGTATTTAAGGGATTTTATTTATGTAATTAGAGATTTTTTCGAACATCTTCGCATCATACACATTTACTGTGTGGTTTTACCATCAACATGAGTTTCTAATCTTCCTAGGTTGAGGGGAGGAGCCCTGCTGCGTCCTATGAATTAATAAAAGTAATTTTGTTTCTTCTTCAATCCATGTCTGATTTATCTCTAAGATGTATATCTGATCTTCATTGTAGTGAATCGGATGACCTGGCAAATTATCTCTATTCATCACATTAAGACAAACGTGCCTGGCAAACACCCGTGTCTACTTGGGTTCGTGTGAATACCTGGCCGGAAAAGCACGAACCAACAGCTATGTTTATACATCTCTCAGACGGCTAATCCACGGCTTTGTTGGGGACTTCTCGAGACACCAGTTCAGCCAATTTTCGGGGAGATTAGGGTCCCCGTGGTATAGGCTAGAATCCATAGAAGCAGCACTCTCTAATCCGGAAGATTCGACCTTGTCTGTGACATTTTGAGTAGGATCGCCAAGAGAATGGACTGCTAGAGCTTCACCCTCCGTCAGATTGAATGACCACGGGCAATGGCGTTTAATCTGGAGTAGAGGAGATCAATGACCACGGGCAATGGCTTTGATCACATACAGCCTGCCATAGAAGATCATTTACAAGCAAAGAAGATAGTAGTACTAGAGTTAATTCAGAAAGGCATAGCAACTCCAACTCTCAACTTTATTCCTATCTTTTATTACAATTCGGTATTCATTTCACAACCAACAACCTCTTGATCTGCCTGATTAAGACCTTCAAGATAACCATAGCTTGCTTCAAACCACAATCTCCATGGGCTCGACCCTGACTCGCTCAGGTATTACTTGGACGACCTAGTACACTTGTTGGTATAACAGTAAGAATCTTTGATTTTTGCAAGAGTATATATTTCTTCTTTGATTTGAGTCTTTTATTTTTATTTTCTTCTTCTTCAAAATTTTCGAAAATTTTAAAACCTTTTTCAAAAAAATATTTTTCTTTTCCTTTTTTAATCTTTGTTCTTAGTTTGAATCTTTTTGTTTTGTTCTTGTTGAGTATTTTGTCCCTTTTAAGTTTTTCTTTCAAAAAAATTTCTTGTTATTTTTCTTTTCCTTTTCGAAAATCTTTGTTTAGTTTTCTAAAAATTTTAAGTTTGGTGTTCTTTTTATGTTTTTGAGTTCTTTGAGTCTTTAAGTTTTGTACATTGTGTTCTTGTGAGACTTCAAAGTGTTCTTAAGTCTTTTATGTACTTTGATCTTAAAATTTTTAAGTTTGGTGTCCCTTTGTGTTTTCCTCCAAAATTTTCAAAAATCAAGGGTGCTAGATCTAAAAATTTTAAGTATTGTATCTTTTGTGTGTTTTTCTCTTTTACCATAAAATTCAAAAATAAAAAAAATATATATTTTCTAACTTAATTCTAACCATAATTTTTGAAAATAACAATAAAAATTCAGATTTTGATTTTAAAATTTTATCTTATCATATCTTAGTTGTCAAGTTTTCAAAAATCAAATCTTTTCAAAAATTAAAAAATCTTATCTTTTTCAAAATCTTATCATATCTTTTTCAAAATTTAAAAATCTTATCTTATCTTTTTCAAATTTCAAATTTTAAAAATCAAATCTTTTTCAAAATCAAATTTCAAAATCTTATCTCTTTCCAATTTCAAATTTTAATTTCAAATTTTTTCTTATCTTATCTTCTATTTTATTTTAAAATTCAAATATTTTCTTAACTATAATATCTTATATTCTCTCTCATTTTTTTCAAAACCACCTAACTAACTCTTCTCTTCATTAATTTTCGAAAACACTCCCTCTTCTTCTCTCTCTTCTTTTTCAAAACTACCTAACTAACTCTCATCTTTCTTAATTTTCAAAAATTTCTTCCACTTCTCTCTCCTCTATTTTTGAAAATTTAACATTTAAATTTTAAAATCTTTTAAAATTAATTAACTTATTTTTGAAAATTAATTAATTAAATAAAAAAAAACAAAAATATTTTAATTCTTATTTACTTTTTCTATTTATACAGCTCTTCTTCTCACATCTATATTTTTCTTCTTCTTTCCTCTCTGTATTCTTCCTTCTCATCTTAATTACTTCTATCCCTTATTTTCAAAGTATTCTTCTTCTACTTCCTTTATTTATTTTATTTTATCTTCTTCTTCTTTCTTCACATCTGACTTTAAGGAGGAGCTTCTTGCCAATTGGCACAAAGAGCTTTCTTTTTTTTCTTCTTTTTTCATTTATACTCTAAGGAGACGTTGATAAACCCTATTTTTAGAGTTTATTCTGTGCTTAATCTAGTGGATTTTATCCATTATTCTCACACTTATTCATACAATTCGCATGTTTTATATTTTCCTTCCTGATTTTGTGCTATGAGTGAAAATATGTTTCTTTGACCTTAATTTTATTAATTTTAATCCTCCCTTTATACCATTCGATGCCGTGATATGTGTGTTAAGTGATTTCAAATATTACAGGACAGGAATGGCTCAGAGGATGGAAAGGAAGCATGCAAAAGTGGAAGGAATACAAGAATCTAAAGGAACTGCTAAAGTTGTCCAACCTGACCTCCTAGTACTAAATCAACCATAACTTGAGCTATAGAGGTCCAAATGATGCGATTTCAGTTGCGTTGGAAAGCTAACGTCTAGGGCTTCGCAACGATATATAATTTACCATAGCTGCCTTGAATCCAGGTGACGCGAATGCATGGATTACGCGGATGCGTGGCCTGCCAAAAACTCAATCCGCGCGAACGCGTGGACGACGCTTCCGCGTGACTTTGCAGCGATCTGTACGTACCAGAAATCGCTGGGGGCAATTTCTGGGCTGTTTTTGATCCAGTTCTCGGCCCAGAAAACACAGATTAGAGGCTATAAAGTGGGGGAATGTATCCATTCATCATTGAACAATTCACACAACTTTCATATTAACAATTTTAGATTTTAGATGTAGTTTTAGAGAGAGAGAGAGAGGCTCTCTCCTCTCTCTTAGAATTTAGGATTTCTATTATGTTTAAGTTACTTCTTTTCAATTACAGGTTCAATGTTCCTTTTATTTATTTTTCCAATGTAATTTATGAATTTTCATGTTAGATTTGATTTCTTTCATTAATGCAGTTTGATGTATTTCAGATTTGTGATTTTTACTTAGCTTTTTATATTCTTGGCCTTAATTGATGAATTGATTAATTGGAGATACTTGAGTTATCAAACTCCTTGTGATTGATAATTGTTATCTTTGCTGATTGATTTGGATCCCTCTAAAGCTAGTCTTTCCATAGGAATCGACTAGGACCAGAGGAATCAAATTGATTCATCCACTTAACTTACCTTCATAGTTAGAGGTTAACAAGGTGGGAGCAAAATCCAATCCTCATCACAATTGATAAGGATAACTAGGATAGGACGTCCAGTTTTCATACCTTGCCAAGAGATTTTATTATTAATTTATTTTTCTCGTCATTTAAATTACTTATTCCTTATTTCAAAAACCCAAAAATATATATTTTTACATAACCAATAATAAATCATACTTCCCTACAATTCCTTGAGAAGACGACCCGAGGTTTCAATACTTCAGTTATAAATTTGATTGGGTTTGCTTAAGTGACAAACAAAATTTTTGTACGAAAGGATTCTCTGTTGGTTTAGAAACTATACTTACAATGCGATTATATTTGTGAATTTCTTTACTAGCAGAAATCCGATCGTCAAAAATGGCGCCGTTGCCAGGGAGTTGCAATAGTGTGCTAGATTATTAATTTGTGTACATATTTTATTTTTATTTGAATATTTTATTTTTATTTTGTTTCCATGAGCTACATGTTTTTCTCATTGAATGATGCGTTCATTGCCTGATTCGAGCTTAGCCACTTTTGATCCTAAAATTGAAAGAACTCTTTCATGTATTAGGCGAGCTCGGCGTCAGTTAGCCTCTGAGGGTGGTGAAGTGATTACTATCGATTCACCAGTCTCATCTGAGGAAGAATCTGAACCGCCATCTGAGAGCGAAACAAGCTCATTTACTACTGATTCAGTTGATTCCCGTGCAGTTAACATGGCAGCACCTAGGAGAATCACTCTTCAGGAGGCAGGAGCCCCAGATTTTACTCTGCAAGCGTATCACGCACGTCACCCAGATCTGGCTGCAGATTTTGAACTAAAGACGTCGCTAATCAACTTGATACCCAAGTTTCATGGCTTACCTGCTCAGGAGCCCATAAAGTACCTCAGGGATTTCCAGACAGCCTGTTCTACTGTTAGGCATCATGGTACAGATGAGACTACTATTCTGCTGATAGCCTTCCCATTTTCTCTTGAGGGAAAGGCGATGGAGTAGTACTACACTCAACCGGAGGAAGTAGTTACCGACTAGGACGCACTCAGGAGGGAGTTCCTGGACAAATACTTTCCAGCTGAAGTTACAGACAGACTAAGGAAAGAAATCTCCTATATTATCCAAGGAGAATTAGAGACCCTCTACGAATACTGGGAACGTTTCAGAAACCTCTTAGACTCATGTCCCCACTACAAGATTGATGAGATGGTGTTGATCAATTACTTTACACAAGGTATGAAGCCTCAAGATAAAACTACATTAGATGCTACAATTAATGGCTCACTGAAGAAGTACAAGACGGCGACAGAAGCGTGGCAGCTGATCGCTGATCTGGCTGAATCTACCCGGAACACTAGACACAGGACCAACCATCCTCGGACTGTTACAGAGGTGTCCTCTAGTGGTGAGACTGCTGCTTTCACTAAGGCTCTAGGAGAGATGTCCAATCTACTGAAGCAGATAAACCTGAATCAATAACAATCTCAACCTCCCTCACCCCAACATAGTCAACAACTGGTTCCTGAAAGGGTATGCGGGATATGTGCTGATTATAGTCATTACACTGATGAGTGTCCACAGCTCCAACAAGAGGACAACACCTTGGCAGCTACTCACAATTTCTATGACCGCCCAAATCAAGGCTCCTATCAACAAGACGGCAACTACAACCAAGGTGGAAACTATAACCAGAAATGGCAAGACAACTCCAACCATGGCTGGAGAGATAATTCCAACCATGGCTGGAGGGATAACTATAATAGAGGAGGCAGAGACAACCAGGAAAATCAGAGGTGGAATAATAACAACAACAGACAGCAGAACCGGAACTAGCCTTACAGAGCACCTCACCTAAGGCAATCCCAAGCACCTCAGAACAACCAACAGCAGGTCCCTCAAATCACTTACCCCTCCTCTTTTAATGACGAGTTGCTTCAGTCCCTTGCACAAGGACAGAGGAGCATGGAAAGTACACTTAACGGTCTAACATCTGCTATACAAGCTCTCGTCTCTCAGATGGGGTCATCCAGTACTTCTAACAACCAACCTGCAAGCTCCACTGGAATTTCTTCTCAACCCTTATCCAATCCCAAGGGTGGTATCAATGCCATCACTTTGAGGTCCGGAACCACACTACAAGAGAGGAATCAGAAGGAGCCAAGCCCACGGGAACACGCCCCAGATGCAGACATGGTTGAAGTGGATGATGTTGAAAAGGAAGATGAAATGCAAGACATGGTTGAAGAGGAAGCAACTCAACCAAGGAATGGAGAACCAAAAGAAGCAGAAGCTGTAAGAGACGCCATTCCTATCCCATTTTCACACCTTGCAAGAAAGTCCAGGAAGCAGATGGAACTTGATCCTAAAATGGTAGAAATCTTCAAAAAAGTTGAGGTAAATGTTCTCCTTTTTGATGTTATTCAGCAAGTACCTAAATATGCAAAGTTTCTAAAGGATTTGTGCATACATAAGGATAAGATTAATGAATTAGAAACTATTCCTTTAGGTAGTTCCATATCTGCTTTAATGGGGGATATACTTGAAAATGTAGTGACCCAGGACCATGCATGGTTAACTATACCATTGGGGTGTAATATTTTCTGACTGCATGTGTGATTTAGGCGCGTGTGTTAGTATAATGCCTTTGTCCATATATGATGCTTTGAGGCTCCCTCCTTTAAAAAGGTTGGCAGCTCATTTTGTGTTAGCAGATAAGAGCATTATTACAGTGGTTAGAATTGCTGAGGACGTGCTGGTGAGCATTAAGGGGCTTACATTTTCCATTGACTTCTATATCCTGGAGATGCCCCAAAATGACTCAAGAAAGCCGTCATCCATCCTGCTCGGAAGACCATTCCTGAAGACTTCAAAGTTCAAGCTGGATGCCTTTTCAGGAACCTACTCTTTTGAGATAGACGATCGAGCAGTAAGCTTCAATCTGAATGAAGCCATGAAACACCCTCCAGAAGATCATTTTGTCTTCTAATACGACATCATTAATGAGACTGTAGCTATAGTTCATTAGGAAGAGATAAAAGAGATGCACATGGAGCAAGGTCCAAGTGTGGGAAAACCCACTGAACACAATGAGGACACCTTGCCGTTATCACCGGCTCCAGAAGACCCAGTGCCTAGTCAGGAGCAGAAATTGGAATTAAAGCCCCTACCACCCCACCTCAAGTACGCTTACCTTGAGGATGATCAGCAGCTCCCAGTCATCATTGCAAGGAAACTCACTTTCCAACAAGAGGAGCAGTTACTTAGTGTGCTGAGAAGACACAAGAAGGCAATTGGGTGGAGCTTGGCAGACATAATAGGCATCAACCCTCAAGTTTGTGAGCACAGAATATTTTAGAAGAGAGAGCAAGGCCTGTTTGTCAACACCAAAGAAGACTAAATCCCACTATCTTAGAGGTTGTCAAAAAGGAAGTGACCAGATTACTTGAGGTAGATATCATCTATCCCATCTCAGACAGTGAATGGGTAAGCCTAGTACAAGTGGTGCCTAAGAAGTCTGGAGTCATTACAATGAAGAATGAGCATAGAGAGCTCATAGCAACCAGAGTGCAGAACGCCTGGAGGGTCTGCATTGATTACAGGCGCCTCAACCGGGCCACTCGTAAGGATCACTACCCCCTGCCATTCATTGATCAAATGCTGGACCGCCTGTCAGGTAAATCACATTATTGCTTTTTAGATGGTTACACAGGCTATTTCTAGATCCATATAGCTCCTGAAAATCAGGAAAAGACTACTTTTACATGTCCTTTTGGGACTTATGCTTATAAGAGAATGCCCTTTGGCTTGTGCAATGCACCAGCTACTTTCCAAAGGTGCATGATGAGTCTTTTTTCTGATCTTATTGAGAACTGTATGGAGGTTTTTATGGATGATTTTAGCGTATACGGTGATTCCTTTAACCTTTGCTTGGATAGTCTATCTAGAGTGTTAGACAGGTGTGTTAGTTCAAACCTTGTTTTAAATTTTGAAAAGTGTCATTTTATGGTCAAACAAGGTATTGTACTAGGACATGTTGTCTCTAACACTGGTATTTCTGTAGATCCAGCAAAGGTAAATGTCATTTCTAGTCTGCCTTACCCTCCTCCGTGAGGGAAGTTCGTTCGTTCCTTGGCCATGTAGGTTTTTACCGGTGGTTCATTAAGGACTTCAGTAAGGTAGCACTGCCCTTATCCAGGCTTCTGTAGAAAGATATTGAGTTCGAGTTCAGTGAGGACTGTATAGAGGCGTTCGATAAGCTAAAGATCGCCTTAACTCAAGCTCCAATTGTGAAAGGACCAGACTGGAGCCAGCCCTTCGAGATTATGTGCGATGCTTCCAACCATGCTGTGGGAGCGGCGCTGGCCCAGCACGCAGGTAAGGATCCTTTCGTAATTGCCTATGCTTCCAAGACATTAGACGCTGCTCAGTCTAATTACACTACTACCGAGAAAGAGCTTTTGGCTATTGTTTTCACTCTGGATAAATTCCGAGCCTATTTACTTGGTACTAAGGTGGTAGTGTACTCAGACCATGCAGCTCTAAAGTATCTATTGGCTAAAAAGGAGTCCAAACCAAGGTTAATACGATGGATATTGCTGCTACAAGAATTTAATTTAGAAATTAAGGATATGAGTGGTTCTCAGAATTTAGTGGCAGACCACTTGAGTCGCCTTGAGCACATTAAGGATGACTCCACTTCTATCAATGATGCCTTTCCTTTTGACAGCTTGCATGCAATATCTGAAGTAGTTCCTTGGTATGCACCTGTAGCTAATTATCTAGTTAGCCATACTTTCCCTCCAAATTTACTAAGCACGAGAGGGACAAGCTGAAAAGCGAGTCCAAATATTATATATGGGATGATCCCTATCTGTGGAGGTATGGTGCTGACCAGATAATTAGGAGATTTGTGCCTTAATCAGAATTCCAGTCCATTTTAGAGGCCTGCCACTCATCTGAGAGTGGTGGACATTTTGGTCCTCAAAGGACAGCTAGAAAAATTCTAGACTGTGGATTCTGGTGGCCCATTCTTTTTAAAGATGCTACTGCTTTTTGTAAATCCTGTTCCCCATGCCAAAAGTTTGGTAACATATCCAAGAGTGATGAGATGCCCCAACAAATTATGTTGTTCTGTGAGATTTTTTATGTTTGGAGCATTGACTTCATGGGTCCGTTTCCAAACTCAAGCGGTTTTACATACATATTGTTAGCTGTAGATTATGTTTCTAAATGGGTGGAAGCAATTCCTACCCGTGCTGATGATGCTAACACTGTTGTCTCTTTTGTTAGAAACCATATTATCTGTCGCTTTGGATCACCACGAGCAATCGTGAGCGATCAAGGCACCCATTTCTGTAACAGGAGACTGACCGTCCTATTGAAGAAGCATGGCGTTATTCACAAAGTAGCCACAGCATATCACCCGCAGACTAATGGATAAGCAGAAGTGTCAAATAGAGAAATAAAGCGTATCCTGGAGAAAATAGTCAAGCCTCATAGGAAGGACTGGAGCACCAGGCTACAAGACGCGCTTTGGGCATATCGGACTGCATACAAGACACCTATAGGAATGAGTCCCTTCCGCTTGGTTTATGGAAAAGCATGTAACCTCCCAGTAGAGATAGAACACAAAGCGTTCTGGGCTGTGAGAGAGATCAACATGGAATTTGAAAAAGCAGGAGCTGAAAGGAAGATGCAGCTACAAGAGTTAGAGAATCTACGCCTAGAAGCATATGATAATTCTAGGCGATACAAAGAGAAGATGAAGGCTGTACATGACAAGCACATTAAAAGGAGAGAGTTCAGACCTGGGGAGTTGGTCCTCCTTTACAACTCCAGACTGAGACTCATGCCAGGCAAGCTGAGATCCAGATGGGAAGGTCCCTACAGAGTAGAAAAGGCAGAGCCCTATGGAATTTTTCACCTGAGTCATCCCTCAAGCTCCAACTTTAACAAGGTAAATGGACATCGCTTAAAGCTATATCATGGTGAGAAGATAAAGAGAAACAAAGAGTTGGAGATCTTCATCTTGGAGGATCCACCCACAGCAGAAGAATGAGCTAGTGGACCGTCCAACTTAAGGACGTTAAAGAAAAGTGCTAGGTGGGAGACAACCCACCATGGTATGATCTTTCAGTTTTAATTTTTCTCTCAGTATTCTTCTCATCATCTCTGCATATGGCTGCATATAGTTTACATTAGCATTCTGCATATCATAAAAAAAAAAACGCACGCGGCGCGTAAGCATCGCTGACGCGTCCGCGTCACAAGTGCGTTGGGAAGAAAACAAAATTGAACAGAGAGTCACGCGAAAGCGTGGCTAGAGGCGTGCCTTAGGCACAAACATGCCCACGCGACCGCATCACTCACGCGGCCACGTCATTTGGAAAATAAGCCTCCCACGCGTCTGCGTCACCCACGCGAACGTGTGCCCCTAAAAATTGACGTAAAAGAGGTGTATGGAAGCAAGTTATGATGGAGTGGGGCTGGAATGATGCTAGAAGCACCAGCCCTATCACGCGACCGCGTGCCCCACGCGTCCGCGTCATTTTTCAAAGTATAGCCATTCACGCGATTGCGTCAACCACGCGACCGCGCCACCCTAAAATTTGGCAAAATGAGTTTCAAACAGAGAGTTGCGTGAACGCGAGGCTGCTCTCACGCCAATAGCACAAATCAACTCACGTGACCGCGTGACTCACTCGTTCGCGTCACTTGAAAACACCGCACACCATGCGACCGCGTCACTCACGCGTCCGCATCACATGCGGCGCACAACTTATCCAGATCAGCCAAATATCTTATCTTTTCTTCCCCAAATCCTAATTTTTCTTATCCTTTCTTATTTCATTCTTCTCCCTTCTTCATTCTTCCTTCTTTCTCACTTTCTACTTCCTATTTCTTTTTTCACCACCATTATCAAGGTTTTTCTTTTCTTCTTCCCCTCTTTACTTTTCCATTATTATTCTTATTTTTATTTATATTTTTTTCTTCTTTTTCTTTTCACTTTCTTTGTCTATATTTTCTTTTTCTTTCTTTTTTCTTTTTATTCCTTTAATTAGTGTTAGAAATTTATTTGGGTCATTATTTTCTATATTTTTCTTGTGGATTATTGTGGAATTGTTTGACAATTAATATTACTTCTTAAAGGGTTGTTTGCATGTTCTATTTTATATTTTCAAGAACCTATTTACCATGAATGCTACGTGTTTGTGAAAAAGCCCGTATGGCATTGTGCATTATTTTGAAATTATTCTATTCTAATCCTTTAATGCATATTTTTCACAAAACCCCTTTTATGTTTTATTGATTAAATATAATTGTCAATACAAACAGATTATTAGTTTGAAAGACTTGGTAATCTAACTTGGACATTGAATGCTTGATCTATGCTACTCATGCCTTTGACAGCATGCCAATAAACAACTTGCATTTAATTGCCATCACATGCACTTGCTATGTTACCTTTGATGAACTTTTCACATGTAGTCTAGACCATGTGTTAACGACATCCTTCTTTACCGTGCATTGATTACCACCCATAATATCCACTCCCTCACTCGAACCCTTCACTTTACATATTACTTTCTCTTTCCTTTTTCAGGATGGCCACCAAGAAAGGCAAGGAGAAAGCTACTTCCAAACCACCAGCAAGGAGAGGAACAAAAAGAGAATTAGTGGTAGAGCCATCTTCAACAGCAGTAAAGCCCTCAACAAAAAAAATTAAGAGGATCATCAAGGTCGATGAAAAAGAAAAACCTTCCCAGCAAAGGACACTGCGCAGTTTTCTAACCGCTACTGTGAGCAGATGTTCCCCATCCTGGCAGAGAGAAATTACAACAATGAATACCTTCTTATCCTCCTGACCCGCATTGCTGAATTTGTTGAGCCGCAAATTGAACGAAGAAAATGGGGATTCCTACGGAGATAGTCATGGCAGGTTAATCTTTCGTGGGTAGTAGAATTCTACTCTAACTTTCACATGCCAACCATGCAGTCTGTCTACGTCCGTCAGAAATAAGTCTCCACAACTGAAGAGGCCATTCAGTGAGCTTTAGATCTCCCCCCTGCTCCAGAAGGATTGGACGCATTCCAAGAAGTCTCACTCAAGTGCCAGACATACCAATTTGACTGGGATGCCGTTCTCAGAGTTATCGCACAACCTGGCAGCAAATGGATCTACGGATACCATCGATCCCGACCTAAAGGGATACCGGCTTCAGCACTTACATTGGAGGCTCGAGTATGGGCACAGATCATGTCCCATTATGTCTTTTCGAGCACTCACGAGTCCTCCTTCACTGCAGACATGGCTGTTTTACTCTGGTGTATCCTTACAGACCAGCACCTAAACTTACCAAGACACATCTGGAATGCAATGGGACACGTACAAATTGCGGGCAACTTACCTCTCCTGCCTTGATTTCAGTTTTTGTCTCAGCAGCTGGAGTCTCCTACAGAGCTGGGAACACCAAAGCCATGCTTCCACGGGATGATCAGTACGTCCCTAACGGAAAATATATCAGACCGCCAGCAGCCACTACCAGTCAGCCTACAGAACCAGCTGAAGACAATTCTTCTTCCACACCACAAGCACCTTCAACAACCCAACTGCTCCATCAGATACTTGAGAGGTTACACCGGCTTGAGCGGAAAGGAAAGCAAAGAGAGCGCTGCAACAAGCGCAGATTTACATACCTCAAGGAGCTACTTGTTGGTGACCAACCACCTAGAGAAGACCCAGACACCCCAGACTCCACTTCATTTACCAGCACAGGGAGCCATGACGGTCCCAATGGTGGAGATGCTACTACCAGCCCCCTTTTGTTCCTGACAGATGGCACCGAGGACGGTGCAAAGCCTTAAGTGTGGGGAGGTCAGTCAGTACCTAACTTTCGGAGGTAATTTCTCTCCCTTAACACCAATAAAATAGGATATTTAGTTAGTTTTTCTTTTGTAAAATAGGATAGATTGCATAGTAATAGGTTAATTGCATGTATATTCTACTTGATTGAAAAATAATAAGTTTCTTTTAAGACCCTATTTTTGAAAAATTTCACTAATTTAAATCAAAACTTTTATGTTAAATTTGTTTGAAGTTGTATTTGAACATAGTTTAAAAAGCTAAGAACACACAACCTGTGAGATTTTGAGCTTATTTATATGGTTATATTATTTAACCATAAATTTTTATTCTTGTGTGTTTTCTTCTCTATGATTGTAATCTATATTTTGTTCATACTATATGTCCAATATTTAGTGTATTTACATGCTTGCATATGATTGAGGCCATTACTTGTTTAGCTCACTTATCCCAAATAAGCCTACCTTTAAATCACCCTTGTCAGCCACTTTGAGCCTTGTAAATCCCATTTGTTCTATATTTTACCACATCACTAGCCTTAAGCAGAAAAACAATTAAATACCCCAATTGAATCTTTGGTTAGCTTAAGATAGAGATTGTGTAACAATTAAGTATGGGAAGATTGTGGGAACATGGGTTAATAAGGGAATGTGTTATGTTCTTACTTTGATAAAATATTGGGAATTTGGGTACCTACTCATGTGAGACCAGAAAAATTAAAAATCCATGTGCATTGATAAGTTATGTTTATTTTTCTATTTAAAAATAAAAAAATAAAAAAAATCCAAAAATATTCATTAAATAAATAAATAAATAAGGGGACAAAATTACCCCAATTCCAAGTTAAAATAAGCTCCAAGATCAATACATATGTGATAAAATAAAAGAAAAATTTGGTACATGAGTATGTGATGCAAAAGTGGGAATTTTGGATAGCTAGGCATGATTTTAGAATTACATAGAGAGTGTGTGTGTGTTAGGTGAGAGCTTAGTCAAAGATTCATATTTTAGCTCACTTGGCCATACATATATCCTCACCCTTACCTTAGCCCCATTACAACCTTGAAAAGACCTCATGATGTTTGTATTGGTATACTAAATTTTTGTTGATTGGTTAGATGAAGAACAAAAGTTAGAAATCATGATTAGAGAAGAGTAGAGTGATTAACCCTAGACACTTGAGAGATTAGAGTGATATACACTACCAGTGAGGGTTCAATGCTTGATTCTATGTTCCCTGCTTTCATGAGCTATCTTCTTACAAGTTTAATTGCTTCTTATTGTATGATTTGAATTAGTGGAATTTGATTTATATTTGTCTTAAAGAACTTATTTACTTTTAACCAAGTAGATAGAAACTCTTAGCATATAGTTGCATTCATATAGATAGGTTGCATTTCATACATCATACCATTCCTCTTCATTATTTATAGCTTCTCTTGAGCTTAGCATGAGGACATGCTAATGTTTAAGTGTAGGGAGGTTGATAAACCCCATTTTTAGGGTTTATCCTGTGCTTAATCTAGTGGATTTTATCCATTATTCTCACACTTATTCATACAATTCGCATGTTTTATATTTTTCTTCCTAATTTTGTGCTATGAGTGAAAACATGTTTTTTTGACCTTAATTTTATTAATTTTAATCCTTCCTTTATACCATTCGATGCCGTGATATGTGTGTTAAGTGATTTCAGAGATTACAGGGCAAGAATGGCTCAGAGGATGGAAAGGAAGCATGCAAAAGTGGAAGGAATACAAGAAACTGAAGGAACTGCTAAAGCTGTCTAGCCTGATCTCCTGGTACTAAATCAACCATAACTTGAATTATAGAGGTTCAAATGACACAGTTTCAGTTGCGTTGGAAAGCTAACGTCCGGGGCTTCGCAACGATATATAATTTGTCATAGCTGCCCCGAATCTAGGTGATGCGAATGCGTGGATCACGCGGACGCGTGGCCTGGCAAAAACTCAATCCGCGCGAACGCGTGGACGACGCTTCCGCGTGACTTTGCAGCGACCTGTACGTACTAGAAATTTCTGGGCTATTTTTAACCCAGTTCTCGGCCCAGAAAACATAGATTAGAGGCTATAAAGTGGAAGAATGTATCCATTCATCATTGAACAATTCACACAACTTTCATATTAACAATTTTAGAATTTAAATGTAGTTTTAGAGAGAGAGAGATGCTCTCTCCTCTCTCTTAGGATTTAGGATTTCTATTATGTTTAGGCTACTTCTTTTCAATTACAGGTTCAATGTTCCTTTTATTTATTTTCCCAATGTAATTTATGAATTTTCATGTTAGATTTGATTTCTTTCATTAATGCAGTTTGAGGTATTTCAGATCTGTGATTTTTACTTAGCTTTTTATATTCTTGGCCTTAATTGATGAATTGATTAATTGGAGACACTTGAGTTATCAAACTACTTGTGATTGATAATTGTTATCTTTGCTGATTGATTTGGATCCCTCTAAAGCTAGTCTTTCCATAGGAATTGACTAGGACTAGAGGAATCAAATTGATTCATCCACTTAACTTACCTTCATAGTTAGAGGTTAACAAGGTGGGAGCAAAATCCAATCCTCATTACAATTGATAAGGATAACTAGGATAGGACGTCCAGTTTTCATACCTTGCCAAGAGATTTAATTATTAATTTATTTTTCTCATCATTTAAATTACTTATTCCTTATTTCAAAAACCCAAAAATATATCTTTTTACATAACCAATAATAAATCATACTTCCCTGCAATTCCTTGAGAAGATAACCCGAGGTTTCAATACTTCGGTTATAAATTTTATTGGGTTTGCTTAAGTGACAAACAAAACTTTTGTATGAAAGGATTCTCTGTTGGTTTAGAAACTATACTTACAACGCAATTATATTTGTGAATTTCTTTATTAGCAGAAATCCAATCGTCAGACGTTTACAACAAGCTAAAGCACAACACCCAGAAAGTTTTGAATAAGAAACAGAGGATATGGCCGAACCACAAGAGGAGCCAAGAAAGGTCCTTGGTGACTTCACCATGCCTACCTCTGACTTTTATAGAAGAAATATCTCTGTACCTGCCATTGGAGCTAACAATTTTGTGCGTAAGCCTCAGTTAGTCTCTCTTCTGCAGCAGAACTGCAAATTCCATGGACTTCCAATGGAAGATCCACATCAGTTCTTAGCTGAGTTCTTATAGATCTGTGATACTGTAAAGACTAATGGAGTTGATCCTGAAGTCTACAAGCTGATGCTCTTTCCCTTTGTAGTAAGACACACAGCTAAACTGTGGTTGGATGCCCAACCCAGTGAGAGTTTTGACTCTTGGAAAAAGCTTGTTAATACTTTTCTGGCTAAGTTCTTTCCTCCTCAAAGGATGAGCAGGATTAGAGTGAAAGTTCAAACCTTCAGACAAAGAGAAGGTGAATCCCTCTATGAAGTTTGGGAAAGATACAAGTAGCTGATCAGGAGATGTCCTCCTGACATACTCTCAGAATGGTCCATCATAAGCGTGTTCTATGATGGCTTGTCTAATATATCCAAGATGTCCTTGGATAGCTCTACAGGTGGATCACTCCACTTGAAGAAAACACCTGCAGAAGCAATAGAACTCATTGAAATGGTTACTAACAACCAGTTCATGTACACTTCTGAAAGAAACCATGTTAACCATGGAATCTCTCAAAAGAAAGGAGTTCATGAAGTTGAGAATCTAAATGCCATCTTGGCTCAGAATAAGATCTTGACCCAATAGGTCAACATGATCTCTCAACATCTGACTGGAATGCAAACTGCAGCTGGCAGTAATCAGGAAGCTTCTTCTGAAGAAAAAGCTTATGATCCTGACCAACCCACCATGGAGGAGGTGAATTACATGGGAGAACCCTATGAAAACACCTACAATCCTTCATGGAGGAACCATCCTAATCTCTCATGGAAGGATCAACAGAAACCTCAGCAAAGTTTCAATAACAATCAAGGTGGAAGGAACCAGAATAGGTTCAATAAAAAACCACCATTCCCATCTTCTCAAGAGAATATGGAAACCTCTAAGCAGAGCCTCTTTGACTTAGTAACTCTGGTTTCTAGCCTCTCTAAGACCACTCAGTTTCATTAATGAAACAAGGTCCTCCATTAGAAACTTGGAGGTATAAGATGGTCAACTGAGTAAGAGGATCCCTGAGATTCCTCCTAAATCTCTTCCCAGTAATACTGAGGTTAATCCTAGAGAAGAGTGCAAGCCCATAACCTTGGAGGTAGAGGCCGAACCAGAGGAGATTGGGAAGGCATTGAGCGCCAGTGAAGAAGCCTTCACTGGGCGTTCAACGCCCACAATGGCAGCAACCCTGGCATTAAACACCAGTGAGGACCCCCTCACTGGGCATTTAACGCCCATCCTGGCAGAAAAGCTGGCGTTGAACGCCAGCCAGGTAGCACTAGCTGGGCATTCAACGCCCAAACAAACCAGCTTTCTGGCGCTAAACGCTAGTGAAGAACCCCTCATTGGGCATTCAATGCCCAACCATGCAGCCATTCTGGCACTGAACGCCAGTGAGGAACCCATCACTGGGCGTTCAACACCCATTCACCCAAGGAAGCTGGCGTTGAACGCCAGTCAGGGTGGACAGCAAGGGCGTTCAATGTCCAATAAGCTGACAGAGCTGGCATTGAATGCCAGTCAAAGCATACCCTTTGAGTGCTCAAGGCCTACTCAAGAACCCTCTAGCCCAGAACCAAAGGAAACCACAAAGACTATTGGGGTTCCTTTGAATACACTTCTGCAGTGCATGAGTTCTGATGACTACTCATCCTCAGATGAGGATGAGAATACTAGGGAAGAGTAAATTGCTCATTTCCTAGGAGCTTTTATGAAGCTGAATACCAAGTTATTTGGTAGAAAGCTAATGGAGGAAAAACCTCCACTGCTTACCAAAGAACTTCATGCTTTGGTTCAGCAAGAGCTACCTTAGAAGCTTCCAAATCTTGGACGCTTTTTAATTCCTTGCACCATAGGCACTATGACTTTTGAAAAGGCTCTGTGTGACTTAGGGTCAAGCATTAACCTCATGCCACTCTCTGTAATGGAGAAACTGGGCATCATTATGGTAAAATCTGCAAACATCTCTTTAGAGATGGCAGACAAGATAATGAAGAAGCCACATGGCTTAGTAGAGGATGTCCTGGTAAATGTTGAAAACCACTACATCCCTGCGAACTTCATTATCTTGGATATTGGAGAGGATGAGGATGACTGTGTCATCCTTGAGAGACCCTTCTTAGCTACTGCAAAAGCCATGATCAATGTAGCTAAGGGAGAAATGATTTTCCAATTAGGAGAGGACTATATCTTATTTAAGATGTCCAATCCCAATTCTCCCTCTGATAAGAAAGAGACAACTGTGCAACACCTAGTGTGCCAACCCTCTCTTTCTGTACAGAGCTCTGCAGAGCCCCCAAACATCAATTCTAAGTTTGGTGTTGGGCAGCCATCAACAAGCTCTAAGCACAAAGGTACTAAAAAGAAAGTACCTAAAGGCTGAAGGGACAAGAAAGTCCCAACTGAAGGACTCTTACCTGGCATGAAAGTTGTCTTCACTAAGAAGCCAGTCCTACCACATACAGTGAGTCGTGTCCTATCTCTAGAGCATGTAGAGCTCATTCACAAGAGGACAGGAAGAAGATTCACTGCAAGGGGCAAAAATCTGAGCCCATACTCACCTCCATAAGGAGCTAAAGGTCAAGCTAGTGACGTTAAAAGAGCGCTTGTTGGGAGGCAACCCAACCCTACTCAACCATATTTATTTTATTTTTCTATCAATTATTAGAGTCATGATCATATGCATCAGTCAAGAGATAGAAGTTCATAGCAGTGAAAATAGAGCACTCTAGATGGAGTGTCAAAGTTGAACGCCAGTGAAGAAGCCCTCACTAGGCGTTCAACGCCCCTCATGGGAAGCATTGCTGGCGTTGAATGCCAGCCAGGGAGCAGCCCCTGGGTGTTCAAACGCTAGTGCAGAGAAGCAGGGAATCTAAATTCCCTAGCCTCTCAGGATTAGTGGGTCCCACAGCATCTTTCACCTACCCCACTTATTCCCACCTACTTTCACACTTCCCAATACACAGTTTCCTATAAACCCTAGCCCAATCACATCCATACCACTTCCCCATGACCATCATAACTCCTACTTACCTCCACCCACTTCAAAATCAAATTTTCCACACAAAACCCACCCTATGGCCGAACCTACCCACTCCCTACTCCTATAAATACCCCTTTCCATCACTCTTCCTACACACACCTTTCATATACTACTACACCCACAAAGGCCGACCCTCTCTCTCCCTCTATATCCTTCTATTTTCTTCTTCATCTTCTTCTACTCCATTCTTCTCTTATACTTATTTTTGCTCGAGGATGAGCAAAGTTTTAAATTTGGTGTAGGAAAAGTATAGCTTTTTTTCTTTTCATTACCATTCATGGCACCCAAGGTTGGAGACTCCTCTAGAAAGAGGAAAGGAAAGGCAGTAGCCAATCCCTCTGAATCTTGGGAGATGGAAAGATTCATCACCAAAGCCCACCAAGACCACTTCTATGAAGTAGTGGCTGAGAAGAAAGTGATCCCTGAGGTCCCTTTCATGCTCAAGAAGAATGAGTATCCAGAAATTCGAAGAGAGATCCGGAGAAGAGGTTTGGATGTCCTAACCAATCCCATCTAAGATGTTGGGATTCTTATGGTGCAAGATTTCTATGCTAATGCATGGGTTACTAAAAACTATGACACTAGTGTGAACCCAAATCCAAGGAATTGGATCACCATGGTCCGAGGAAGAATCTTAGATTTCAGTCCGAAAAGTGTGAGGTTGGCGTTCAACTTGCCTCTATTGCAAGGAGATCCTCATCCTTACACTAGGAGAGTAAACTTTCATAAGAGATTGGATCAAGTGCTCTCAGACATCTGTGTGGAATGAGCATAGTGGAAAAGGGATTCCCAAGGCAAGCCCATTCAGTTAAGAAGGGTTTACCTAATGCCCTCAGCTAGAGGATGGTTGGAATTCATCCAAAGATCCATCATCCCTACTAGCAATTGGTCAGAAGTGACTGTTGACAGAGCCATCATGATTCACTACATCATGATTGGAACTGAGGCGGAAGTACATGAGGTGATTCCTCAAGAATTGTACAAGGTAGCTGAGAAGCCTCACACGAATACCAGGTTGGCATTCCCACACCTCATGATATGTGCTTCAAATTTCATGATATGAAGAGTTCGAGTGTTATTTAGAAGATTTTATTAGTTTACATTTTTAGTATGTTTTAATTTAATTTGATGTATTTTGATTTTATTTATTTAATTATTAGATTGGGCCTTATGTTTATGGACTTTAGGGTTTTCTTTGTTTTAACCTAATAAGAGGTTATAAATACCTCATTAACTATTGTAGTCGTAGTATAGAATGATTTAGAGGTTTCAAAACCCCTTTTTGGTTTCGTGATGAAACCATTGTGTGGACAATTGAGGTTGAGGAGTCCCTCTCTTGTTACATTGGGGAATTGAGTAGAAGGTTGAGGAGTCCCTTCAATTCAATTCCCAAACTATGCCGTTGACAAGTTAGGTTGAGGAGTCCCTTTCTTGTTGCGTCAAGAAATTGGGTAGAAAGTAGAGTGATTCTCTTTGTACTCAATTTCAATCTATCCTTTTTATTTTTATTTCAATTTCAATGTATTCTTTTTATTCACATGAGGTGATTCCTTAAGAATTGTACAAGGTAGCTGAGAAGCCTCACACGAATACCAGGTTGGCATTCCCACACCTCATCTGTCACCTATGCAATTCAGTTGGAATTGTCATAAATGGAGATATCTCCATTAGGGAAGATAAGCCCATCACTAAGAGGCGAATGGAGCAAACCAGAGTGCATTCACAAGAGCATGTGCATCCGCCTCATCATGAGATCCCTGAGATGCCTCAAGGGATGTATTTTCCTCCCCAAAGCTATTGGGATCAATGGCAAACTTCTCTTGGAGAATTGAGCACTAACATAGAGCAATTGAGGATGGAACATCAAGGACATGCCACCACCCTCAATGAGATAAGAGAAGGCCAAAGAGCCATAAGGGAAGACCAAAGGGCTATAAGGGAAGAGCAACAAATGCAAAGGGATGACATAGAAGAGATCAAGCATCACATTAGATCCTCAAGGAGGAGTACCAGGCGCCACCCTTAAAGGTGGATTCATTCTCTTTTACATCTTTTCTTGTTATTTTTCTATTTTCTGTCTGTTTATTTATCTGTTCTATTGTTCTAGTTGCATGATCATTTATATTGATGTCTTAAAAGTTGTAAAATATTCCATATATCTCTCACCTTACTTAAATAATTTTTTTAAAAGAATTAAGAGATGCATGAATTTCAAGTTTAAAATAAGATTAGTTTAATTAGTTTGATGTGGTTCCATTTACTTTTGTTTTTTGAATATATGATTAAACAGTGCATATTTGAAGTTGAAATTTTAGAATGTTAGCTCTTGAAAGAATAAGAAAAAAGGAAAAAGGAAAAATACTATTGATAATCTGAAAAATCTAAAAATTGATTCTTGAAGCAAGAAAAAGCAGCAAAAGAAAAAGAAAAAGGTATGTTGCAAAAGAAAAAAATATAAATGCATGCAAAAGAGAAAGAAAAATGGCAAAAAGAAAAAGAAAAAAAATAAAAAGCAAAAAAATTCATTACTGCACAAAAATACAAAAAAAGGAGGGCAGATTGAAAAAGCCAGTAACCTTTTGAACCAAAAGGCAAGGGTAAAAGGACCCAAGGCTTTGAGCATTAATGGATAGGAGGGCCCAAAGGAATAAAATTCTGGCCTAAGCGGCTAAACCAAGCTGTCCCTAACCATGTGCTTGTGGCGTGAAGGTGTCAAGTGAAAAGCTTGAGACTGAGCGGTTAAAGTCATGGTCCAAAGTGAAAAGAGTGTGCTTAAAAACTCTGGACACCTCTATCTGGGGACTCTAGCAAAGCTGAGTCACAATATGAAAAGGTTCACCCAGTTAAAGTGTCTGTGGCATTATTGTATCCGGTGGTAATACTGGAAAACAAGGTTATTTTGTTTTCAAAACTTCCTAACTATTTCCTCTCTCTTCTAATTTTCAAAAATTTTCTTCTTCTTATCTCTCTTCTATTTTCGAAATTCACTAACTAATTTTCAATTCTTTTTAATTAATTAACCTTAATTTTTGAAATAAATAAATAAATAAAATAAAAACAAAAAAATATTTTAATTCTTGTTTATCTTTTCTACTTCTAATTCTTCACCTTTCTTTATTCGAATTCTTCTTCTACTTCTTCTATCTTCATTCTTCTTTCTCTTCTTCTACCTTTCTTCATCATGGACTCAAATGGGAATGAGGAGTTCAGAAGAACTCCGGGGTCCTATACAAACCCCACTGCTGACTTCTATGGAAGAAGTATTAGCATACCACACATCAGAACAAGTAGATTTGAACTAAACCCTCAACTCATTACTATAGTGCAGCAAAACTGCCAGTACTCTGGACTTCCACAGAAAGAACCAACTGAGTTCCTGGTAGATTTCTTAAAAATTGCTGACATAATATACAATGAGGGAGTAGACCACTATTACTCTTCCCTTTTACTGTAAAGGGCCAAGCAAAGAGGTGGTTGGATAACTAGCCCAAAGATAGCTTGAAAACTTAGAAATAGTTAGTAGACAAGTTTTTAAATCAATACTTTCCTCCAAGAAAGATGACCTAGCTGAGGCTGGACATCCAAGGCTTCAAATAAGGAGATAGTGAATCTCTTTATGATGCTTGGGAGAGATATAAAAGGATGCTAAGAAAATGTCCCACTGAAATGTTTTTAGGATGGGTACAATTAGACATCTTCTACTATGGACTTTCAGACATAGCGAAAATGTCTTTGGACCACTCTGCTGGTGGATCCATACATATGAGAAAGACCATTGAAGAGGCTCGCGAGCTTATTGAGACAGTTGCCACTAATCAGCATCTGTACTCATCTGTTGAGACATCTAAAAAACGAGAGGTTAAGGTAATATCTACTGAACCTAACCCTCCAGAACAGGATGGCCTATTGACTCAGCAACTACACGCCCTTGCCCAACAACTACTGGAATTGCAAGAGGCTTTGCGAGAAACTCAAGCTTCTAACAGGAATGTAGAAGCCCAGCTAAGTTAAACAAGGCAGCATTATCTAAGCAGATAACAGAGGAATACCAGGCTATTCAACTGAGGAGTGGAAAATCCTTAAACACCCAACCTCATGATGACAAGTCATCTTAGCCTAGTTTTACTAGTCTTTTTCTTTGTTTTTATTAGGTTTTATGCACTTTCTTGCATTGTAAGTAAGTAATTTGGAGTGGAATTGCATGGTTTCTTAGAATCAATCAACCACCCTTTAATTGATACAAAATCATGAGGTTTAAGATAGATTTAATTGATAATTAATTGATTTATAAACCTTGTGAATTTTGTGATACTTTGATTGCTTGATTTGATTACTTGTAGGTGAAGAAAGAAGAAAATAAGAAAAGCGTGGCTTAGGGAGCGTGTCCAAAGGAAGCAAAAAGCGTGCCCAAGGGAAGAAAAAGCGTAGCAAAAATCAAAGAAGAGTGAAAGCTAAGTTGAGAAAGCAAACTGAGCTTCACAAGGACAAATGGTAAAGAGCAAAGCACCAAGCTTAGTTCACTTAGTCAACTGAGCACTATAGAAAGCAAGGAAACAACATGAAGCTCAGAAGTGAGCTTTATCGGGGACTTCTCAAAATTAATTCAAGATGAAATTTCAAGGGAGGAAGCCACCAAGTTTCGAACCAATGACCCAAGGGAGGCAAGGAATGCTCCTTGCAAGGAAAATCAAGAAGAATTAGCCAAAATGCTTCCTCCAAGGTTCGAACATGGAACCACACACTACCAAGCTTGCAAGGAAAATAACACAATATGCTTGGGCCAAGTTTCGAACATGGGAACTCTTTGGAACATAAGGGAGGAGCGCTATTTAGCTTGCAAGAAAATGAGCCAAGATGCACTCTAAGAGGATCGAACCAGGAAACTCCATGAAAAGCAAGGGAGGAGCGTCCAACTCTTCCAAGAAAAATAGCCTCCACTTTCCTCCACCAGGATTCGAACCTGGGAGCTTGGAGTGCAAAGCTAGGCGCTACAATTGGGAAGCTCAGTTGGTTTTTCCAACTGAGCACTACACCCCCCATCTCCCCACATTTTGGCGCAACAAGAAGTGCACCAAGGGGCTGTGACACGCAACAAAAAGCAACAAGGAGCAAGCCTTGCGCAAGGTTGACACGGCCAAGAGATAGAGCTCAGTTCAAAATTCCAACTGAGCTCTAGTGCAATTGACACGGCCAAGGCTGGGACGCGCACACAAAATTTGGCAAGCAAGGCAAGTTGGGTGCTCAGTTTGGTTTTCCAACTGAGCTGTCCCTGGGAGGTGCACTTGGGCCAAAATTCACTAAAAATCCAATTTAATTCATTTCTTCACCAAATTTTAAAGCCTACCCAAATTCTTAGATCCAAATTAGGAAGTGTATAAATAGGTGTTAGTTTGATTTAGGAAGGACTTTTGACATCTAGCATTTTTTTTACTTTCACTTTTGGCTTTCTTTTGATTTCCATTTTTGTAATTTTGAGCTTTTACTTTGAATTTGGATCTTAGAGAATTGGGAAGGAGAATTGATCTCTCTTCTTCCTTGTTCTTGCTTGAGCATTCTTTACTTCTTGTCTTAGATCTTGGGTGGAGAATTGAAGAACTTCTGTTTCAATCTCACCTTGATCTTGTTTACTTTCTGCATAATTCTAGAACTTAAATTTCGATTCTGTTTACTGCTTCCATACTTCTTTTCTTCTGCAATTTACTTTTATATTTTCATTTTGCAATTGTTCTTGTTAGATCAATGAAGGATTTGAGATCTAGACTTGTTTTCTAGTCTCTTCCACTCCTGAGATCTTCAACATCCTTTTAATTGCTGCAAATTAAGCATCAGTTTTTCTGTTTTCGTTCCTCAAGCATTTTTACTTTTATGTTTGAAATCTATTGCAATTCAATTCATCTTTAGTTCTTCTATTTGTTGCAATCTGCTTCTGCTTGTTTAAATTCTGCAATCCCAGCTCCCAATCCCTTTTATAATTCAATCAATTTACATTTCTTGCACTTTAAGATTCAGTCATTTACATTTCTTGCAATCTAAGTTTCTGCAATTTACATTACTTGCACTTTAAGATTCAGCACTTTTACTTCTTGTTCTCTTTAATTTACTGCAATTCTTCCCTCTCCCTTTACAATTTATGCAATTTAGTTTCTGCCAAATACAAACCACTCAACCAATACTTGATTCGCTTGACTAAATCAACCAATAAACTAAAATTGCTCAATCCTTCAATCCCTGTGGGATCGACCTCACTCATGTGAGTTATTATTACTTGATGCGACCCGGTACACTTGCTGGTGAGTTTTGTGTTGGATCATTTTCCACACATCAAGTTTTTGGCGCCGTTGTCGGGGTTTGAATTAGATTGACAATGATTAAGTGAAGTGGAGATCTAGATCAAGCACTTTTTCTTTTTTTTTCTTTAATTTTTGTCTAACACACTAACTGTTTGAATTTTTGCTTAAGCCAATTAGCATTTCACTTCAGCAATGGATTGAAGTGTAATTGCCTTTCTGGTGTTGTGTGATTCTGATGCTTTGGTTGTATGTCAGGTACAAGGAGAGTTATACCCACTTTTTGCGAACAAGATGAAAGAACCCTCAGGAGATTAAGAAGAGCTAAAAGAGGGAAAAACATTGTTGGAGAAGAGGATTCAGAAGAGGAGTTCCAAGATATGGAGGAACACTTAACAAATCCACCAGAAGGAGCAGCCAATAACAACAATAATCCACCACAGAGAAGAGTTTTGGCTTCCTACACATTTGCAAATCCTAGACATTGTGGGAGTAGCATTCTTACCCCAAATGTTAATGCAAATAACTTTGAACTAAAGCCACAACTCATCACCTTGGTTCAAAACAATTGTTCTTATGGAGGAGGCCCCCTTGAAGATCTAAACCAACACTTGTCTACTTTCTTGAGGATTTGTGACACTGTCAAAACTAATGGAGTGCATCCTGACATCTACAAGCTATTATTATTTCCATTTTCTCTCAGAGACAAAGCTACTCAATGGTTGGAATCTTTCCCAAGAGACAGCATCAACAATTGGGATGATCTAGTAAGCAAGTTCCTTGCCAAGTTTTACCCACCTCAAAGAGTTATTAGATTGAAGACTGAAGTACAAACATTCACACAAATAGATGCTAAACCTTTGTATGAGGCATGGGAACGATACAAAGCTCTAATCAGGAAGTGTCCTCCTGGAATGTTCAGTGAGTGGGACAGATTGCAGAATTTCTATGAAGGCTTGACATTGAAATCTCAAGAGGCTTTGGATCATTCAGCAGGAGGCTCTGTGTAACTCATGAAAACTGCAGAGGAAGCCCAAAATCTCATTGATATGGTGGCTAAAAACCAGTATTTCTTTGCTCACCAAAGGCAACGCCAACCATCACAGAGGAAAGGAGTGATGGAGTTGGAAGGAGTGGACTCAATCCTAGCTCAAAACAAAATGATGCAGCAGCAAATTCAACAACAATTTGAGCAAATGGCCAAAAGGATGGATAGCCTCCAAGTTGCAGCAGTTAACACAAGCCAACCATCATCCACATGGGGAACAAATGAAGAAACTCAAGAGGATCAACAGCAAGAACAAGTCCAGTATATGCATAATCAAAATGCTGGGACAAATGAGGTTTATGGTGACACTTATAACCCCTCTTGGAAGAACCACCCCAACCTCAGATGGGGAGACAATCAAAATCAAACTCAACAACCATGGCAAAGAAACTCAAACCAAAACAGTTGGAAAAACACAAACCATAACAACCAGCAAAACAATAACCAAAACACATACAGAAAATCACAAAACACTTACCCCAACTCTAACCATCATCCATCCAATAACCAAGCCACCAACCAAAACACATACCCTCAACCCTCAACACCCCATAACCAACCAACCTCACAAGACTCTCAGAGGATTACCAATTTAGAGATCTTAATGGATAAACTGATCAAGCACCAAGAGATGACAATAAAGAATCAGGAGGCTTCCATGAAAAATATGGAGAGGCAGATTGGACAGATTTCCAAGCAACTTACTATTGAGAGACCCTTGAGTTCATTACCAAGTGATACCATTCCGAATCCAAAAGAGCAATGCAAAGCCATACAGCTAAGGAGTGGTAAGATCTTGGTGAAAAAGGAAGAAGCAACCAAGAAGCCAAAGGATGATGACAAGAAGCAGGTTGAAAAAGAGGCCAATGATGAGGAGGTAACAGCAAGCAAGAATATTCCAGAGAAGCTCAAAGAAAAGGAAGAGCCAACCAAGGAACAAAAGCAGCAAGGAGAGAAAAGTTTTATACCTCCACTGCCATATCCCCAGAGATTCAATAAAGAAGCAAATGATTAACATTTTCATAAGTTCCTTGAGACTTTCAAGAAGTTGGAGATAAATATTCCCTTAGCTGAGGCACTGGAGCAAATACCCCTATATGCCAAATTTTTGAAGGAGCTTATCAACAAGAAGAGAAGTTGGATTGAGAAGGAGACTGTGTTGCTCACTGAGGAATGCAGTGCCGTGATCCAAAGGGGCATCCCACCTAAGCTCAAAGATCCAGGGAGTTTTGTAGTCTCATGCACCATTGGCAAAATAGTTCTTAACAAAGCCCTCTGTGACCTTGGTGCCAGTATCAACTTAATGCCCCTCTCAATGATGAGAAAGCTTGCCATAGAAGAACTTAAACCCACCAAAATGTCATTGGTCATGGCTGATAGATCAATCAAGACACCCAACGGAATTGTGGAAAACCTGTTGGTGAAGGTTGGGGAGTTTATCTTCCCAGCAGACTTTGTGATTTTGGATACTGAAGAGGAAGGAAACAATTCAATCATTCTGGGAAGGCCTTTCCTAGCTACAGCAAGAGCTATCATCGATGTGAAAAAAGGAGAAATGATTTTCAGGGTGCACAATGATCAAATGGTCATAAATGTTTTCAAGTCAATGCAACACCCTCCTGAACAAGAATACTTCATGAGAGTGGATTTGATAGAGAGTTTAGTGGAAGAAATATTGGAGACCAATCAGCATGAGCTAGAAGAAGAAGGTGATCGGGAGATAATCAACGAACAAGTAGCTGGGATTTCCATGGGAAAAGAGGTGAAAGAAGAAGAGAAAGAAGAAGTACCAAAACAAGAACTGAAGCCTCTACCCACTCATCTCAAGTATGCGTTTTTTGGCACATCAGAGAGCTTCCCGGTGATCATCAATTCTTCCTTAACAAAAAAAAAAGAAGGAGAACTCATTAGTGTACTAAAAGCTCACAAGGGTGCATTAGGATGGTCCATTGATGATCTGAAAGGCATCAGCCCTGTAATATGCATGCATAAAATTCTCTTGGAAGATAACTCCAAACCAGTGGTTCAACCTCAGAGAAGGCTAAATCCTGCAATGAAAGAAGTTGTCCAGAAGGAGGTAATGAAGCTATGGAATGCAGGGATCATCTATCCTATCTCCGACAGTTCATGGATAAGCCCAGTTCAAGTGGTACGAAAGAAAGGTGGGATGACAGTTGTTGTTAATGAAAAGAATGAATTTATTCCCACAAGAACTGTGACTGGATAGCAGATGTGTATTGACTATAGGAGGCTGAATGATGCCACACGCAAAGATCATTTCCCTCTCCCTTTCATTGACCAGATGCTTGAGAGGCTAGCTGGTCATACATATTACTGCTTCCTTGATGGGTACTCTGGCTATAATCAAATAATAGTTGACCCCATGGATCAAGAGAAGACATCTTTCATATGTCCCTATGGAGTTTTCGCATATAGACGGATGCCATTCGGATTATGTAATGCTCCAGCCACATTTCAAAGATGCATGCTCTCAATCTTCTCAGATATGGTAGAAAAATTCATTGAAGTCTTCATGGACGATTTCTCTATTTTTGGTGACACTTTTAGTACCTGCTTGCATCATCTTACCCTTGTCTTGAAACGGTGCCAAGAAACCAATTTAGTTCTAAATTGGGAGAAGTGCCATTTCATGGTGCCTGAAGGAATTGTTCTTGGTCACAAAGTTTCAAGAAAAGGGATAGAAGTCGACAAGGCAAAGGTAGAGATCATAGAGAAACTCCCTCCACCAACTAATGTGAAATTTGTTAGAAGTTTCTTAGGACATGCTGGATTTTATAGAAGGTTTATTAAGGATTTTTCAAAAATAGCCAAACCATTAAGCAATCTGTTAATGGTTAATAATCCTTTTGTTTTTGATGAAAACTGTCAGCATGCTTTTGAAAATCTAAAAAACAGACTCACAACTGCACCAATCATCACACCCCCAGATTGGAGACTACCTTTTGAACTAATGTGTGATGCAAGTGACATTGCAATTGGTGCTGTGTTGGGACAAAAAAAGGGAAATCTGCATCATGTCATCTATTATGCAAGTAAGGTGTTGAATGAAGCTCAAAAGAATTACACCACTACAGAGAAAGAGTTATTGGCTGTGGTTTATGCATTTGATAAGTTTAGATCATACTTGATAGGGTCCAAAACTATAGTTTATACTGACCATGCTACCCTTAAGTATTTGATGTCAAAACAGGATGCTAAACCAAGACTTATTAGGTGGATATTGCTCCTACAAAAATTTGATATTGAAATAAAAGACAGGAAGGGTAGTGAAAATCAAGTTGCTGATCACTTATCAAGGTTGCCATTGGAAACAATTCGTGAAGCATCTCATCCAGTGAATGAAAGCTTTCCGGATGAACACATATTGCAGATTCAACAAGCACCTTGGTTTGCTGACATAGCAAACTACAAAGTGGGAAGGAAAATACCTCAAGAATTTTCCAAGCAACAAGTAAAGAAGCTAATCAATGAAGCAAGAAGGTTCTTGTGGGATGAACCTTTCTTATTCAAGAGATGTTCGGATGGGGTAATTAGGAGGTGTGTCCCTGAAAACGAAATGAGAGATATATTGTGGCATTGCCATGGTTCAGCCTATGGTGGACACTTTGGACCAGAAAGAACAGCTGCAAAGGTACTATAGAGTGGCTTCTATTGGCCAACTATCTTCAAGGATGCCAGAGAGTTTGTTCACCAATGTAATGAATGTCAAAAAAATGGAGGATTGACAAGAAGGAATGAGATGCCTCAAAATTTCATCCTGGAAGTGGAACTGTTTGACTTATGGGGCATTGATTTCATGGGACCCTTTCCCCCTTCCTACTCTTTTAGATACATCTTGGTGGTAGTAGAGTATGTCTCAAAGTGGGTGGAAGCCATAGCCACAACAACCTGTGATGCACAGATTGTCCTCCAATTCCTTAAGAAACACATTTTCACAAGATATGGAGTGCCCAAGGGTCTTGTTAGTGATGGTGGTGGTCATTTATGCAACAAACAGATGGAGAAACTCCTCCACAAATATGGAGTAATCCATAAAGTAGCCACACCATACCACCCTCAGACTAATGGCGAGGCTGAATTAGCAAATAGGGAGTTAAAGAAGATCCTAGAGAAAATAGTGGGAAGCATAAGAAAAGATTGGGCTAGGAAGCTAGAAGATGCACTATGGGCATACAGGACAGCTTTTAAAACCCCCATTGGCAGGTCACCTTTTCAGCTATTGTATGGCAAATCCTGCCACCTCCCTGTAGAGCTTGAACATAGAACTTTTTGGGCCACTAAACTCCTCAACCTTGATTCCTAAGTTGCAGGAGAGAAAAAGTTGTTACAACTAAATGAGTTGGATGAATTCAGGCTAGAAGCCTATGAGAGTGCTAAGATATACAAGAAAAGAGCTAAGAGGTGGCATGATAAGAAGATCATAAAGAAGGAGTTCAAGCCAGGACAGCAAGTGCTCCTGTATAACTCAAGGCTTAAGATCTTCCCTGGCAAACTTAAGTCTAAGTGGACTGGCCCATATTTGGTGACAAAGGTTTTTCCTTATGGAAGCCTTGAATTGCAAGATGAAGCAACAAAGAGTCATTTCATAGCAAATGGTCACAGGGCAAAGCCTTACCTAGGAGGACAATGGGACAAGGAAAAGGAAGTCCAGAATCTGAGCTAAGTAAGCATAGAGGATGTCAAGCTAATGACAATAAAGAAGCGCTTGTTGGGAGGCAACCCAACCTGAGGTAGTTTTCTTTTCATAACTATTTAAAAAAAAGGTTAATTAGCTTTATCTATATTGCAGGAAGCTAAGTTTGGTGTTGCACACCAAAACAATATAAGGGAGAATGAAGTATTCTAAGTTTGGTGTTCCACCAAAATACTATCATAAAATGCATTCTCACTTTCTGCATAATACTAGCTTCAAACATTTAGATAAACTAGTTAACTGTTTGCTGTCTCAGAGTTTTTAGTTTTATTACCTTTAGCATGGAAAAAGGATTTCACAGGCAATAAATTTGCTGCATAAGAGGCATTGGCAAGGAACTAAGTTTGGTGTTCATACACCAAAGTAAGTTCAAAAGCCCACAAATAAGCTTTACAAATTAACCCGATACCTTAAGGGCTTGAGAAGCAAGCCACTTTTGAGGATTATGCAGGAAAATAGCCAACAAATTCAAAGAACACTTGCATTATGACTCAAAAGGAGCAAACAGAAGGAAGAATGAGAAGCTGCAACCCACAGGTTGTATCTATACTTGATTCTTGTTGTTATGTAATGATTTAATTCAGAGACTCCTTTATGTCTGGCTGGAATGATCATTTAGTTGCAAGTGGAAGTACATGCTGAAGAAGGCTATCTGCAATTTCTCTTTAGCTTAAAAATTATTTGCATAATAAATGTCATCCTTCATTAACTTGAGTACTTTGCTTTGTTCATCTTGCTGTTTGAATAAAAGAGAGATGTTTTAATTAGAAAAGTTCATTGTTCAATGTTGCAAAAGTTAGAATGGAAGTTACTGGTGGTGTGTGTTTGATTCAATTGTTAGCTCATACAATAATTGCTGCATAATGACATGTTATTTGAAGCCTAAGCTAGTTTGCTGCTATGATCCTTAAATCAATGAAAATCCCTTGAAAATGAATCAAAATAGAAAGAAAAAGAAATAGAAAAAGCCAAAGAAAATGGCAAAGAAACAAACAATAAGGCTAGACACCAATAGTTTGGACCCTAGGACACATGCCTGTGGTGTTTTTGTACTGGGATATGCTTGGACAAGTAAGTTCTAAGGAGTATTTCAAAACTTGGCCACTTAGATCAACTGATTTGGGATGGCCAACTGAAAGTCCACAATAAAGAGCAACCTAGCTACAAAACATTTAGTAATCCAAAGAGATGCTGGGCATCAATGATCCTAGGAAGAGAATATGAGTCATGTGTCTGTGGTGAAGAAATGTTGAGCAAAACAAAGCCAAAGGCTGCTACAACATTTGCCACCAAGCTTCAATGAATAATAAGATCTAATGCAAGAGAAAGAAGGAAAAAGATAACAAGGGAAGTAAGCAAAAAGTAAGGCATTGTAGCAGTAACCATAGTGAATCTTTGAAGAAGCATTGTTTGTTAAACAACAAGTAATAAATAAGCTACTATTGATCTGCATAAAACCCCATAAACCAAGTTCAACTATATGCTTAATAAGGACATGCTTAGTTATCTACTTCATTCTATCTTCTCTTATGTTTGATTCTTGCTTGGGGACAAGCAAGTTTTAAGTTTGGTGTTGTGATGACAAGTCATCTTAGCCTAGTTTTACTAGTCTTTTTCTTTGTTTTTATTAGGTTTTATGCACTTTCTTGCATTGTAAGTAAGTAATTTGGAGTGGAATTGCATGGTTTCTTAGAATCAATCAACCACCCTTTAATTGATACAAAATTATGAGGTTTAAGCTAGATTTAATTGATAATTAATTGATTTATAAACCTTGTGAATTTTGTGATACTTTGATTGGTTGATTTGATTACTTGTAGGTGAAGAAAGAAGAAAATAAGAAAAGCGTGGCTTAGGGAGCGTGTCCAAAGGAAGCAAAAAGCGTGCCCAAGGGAAGAAAAAGCGTAGCAAAAATCAAAGAAGAGTGAAAGCTAAGTTGAAAAAGCAAACTGAGCTTCACAAGGACAAATGGGAAAGAGCAAAGCACCAAGCTCAGTTCACTTAGTCAACTGAGCACTATAAAAAGCAAGGAAACAACATGAAGCTCAGTTTACTAAGTGAGCTTTATCGGGGACTTCTCAAAATTAATTCAAGATGAAATTCCAAGGGAGGAAGCCACCAAGTTTTGAACCAATGACCCAAGGGAGGCAAGGAATGCTCCTTGCAAGGAAAATCAAGAAGAATTAGCCAAAATGCTTCCTCCAAGGTTCGAACATGGAACCACACACTACCAAGCTTGCAAGGAAAATAACAAAAGATGCTTGGGCCAAGTTTCGAACCTGGGAACTCTTTGGAACATAAGGGAGGAGCGCTACTTAGCTTGCAAGAAAATGAGCCAAGATGCACTCCAAGAGGATCGAACTAGGGAACTCTATGAAAAGCAAGGAAGGAGCATCCAACTCTTCCAAGAAAAATAGCCTCCACTTTCCTCCACCAGGATTCGAACCTGGGAGCTTGGAGTGCAAAGCTAGGCGCTACAATTGGGAAGCTCAGTTGGTTTTTCCAACTGAGCACTACACCCCCCATCTCCCCACATTTTGGCGCAACAAGAAGTGCACCAAGGGGCTGTGACACGCAACAAAAAGCAACAAGGAGCAAGCCTTGCGCAAGGTTGACATGGCCAAGACATAGAGCTCAGTTCAAAATTTCAACTGAGCTCTAGTGCAATTGACACAGCCAAGGCTGGGACGCGCACACAAAATTTGGCAAGCAAGGCAAGTTGGGTGCTCAGTTTGGTTTTCCAACTGAGCCGTCCGTGGGAGGTGCACTTGGGCCAAAATTCACTAAAAATCCAATTTAATTCATTTCTTCACCAAATTTTAAAGCCCACCCAAATTCTTAGATCCAAATTAGGAAGTGTATAAATAGGTGTTAGTTTGATTTAGGAAGGACTTTTGACATCTAGCATTTTTTTACTTTCACTTTTGGCTTTCTTTTGATTTCCATTTTTGTAATTTTGAGCTTTTACTTTGAATTTGGATCTTAGAGAATTGGGAAGGAAAATTGATCTCTCTTCTTCCTTGTTCTTGCTTGAGCATTCTTTACTTCTTGTCTTGGATCTTGGGTGGAGAATTGAAGAACTTCTGTTTCAATTTCACCTTGATCTTGTTTACTTTCTGCATAATTCTAGAACTTAAATTTCAATTCTGTTTACTGCTTCCATACTTCTTTTCTTCTGCAATTTACTTTTATATTTTCATTTTGCAATTGTTCTTGTTAGATCAATGAAGGATTTGAGATCCAAACTTGTTTTCTAGTCTCTTCCACTCCTGAGATCTTCAACATCCTTTTAATTGCTGCAAATTAAGCATCAGTTTTTCTGTTTTCGTTCCTCAAGCATTTTTACTTTTATGTTTGAAATCTATTGCAATTCAATTCATCTTTAGTTCTTCTATTTGTTGCAATCTGCTTCTGCTTGTTTAAATTCTGTAATCCCAGCTCCCAATCCCTTTTATAATTCAATCAATTTACATTTCTTGCACTTTAAGATTCAGTCATTTACATTTCTTGCAATCTAAGTTTCTGTAATTTACATTACTTGCACTTTAAGATTCAACACTTTTACTTCTTGTTCTCTTTAATTTACTGCAATTCTTCCCTCTCCCTTTACAATTTATGCAATTTAGTTTCTGCCAAATACAAACCACTCAACCAATACTTGATTCGCTTGACTAAATCAACCAATAAACTAAAATTGCTCAATCCTTCAATCCCTGTGGGATCGACCTCACTCATGTGAGTTATTATTACTTGATGCGACCCGGTACACTTGCCGGTGAGTTTTTTGTTGGATCGTTTTCTACACATCACCTCAGTACAACAAAAGATCAAAGGAAACAAAGCCAACAGAGGAACACCAGACTGATGTCCAAGATGTCTCTGAGGGCATTGAATGCCCAAAAAGGAATGTCATTGGTGTTTAACGCCAAGAAGGGGTATCCATCCCTAGCATTGAATGCCCAATTGAAGACACTAACAAGGGCATTGGACGCCCAAAAGGTAATGGTATTCCTGGTGTTGAACGCTAGGAAGGGGGCAGCAATATGGGTGTTGAACACCCAAGCAAAGGAGGCTAGTCACACACTGGTAACAACCCTCCTAAGCAAGCTAGTAACCCCCCCTTCTAACACACATGGCATTCAGCCTTCATCAACCAAAATTGATGAGTATAAGGCTAAGATGCTGTTTTCTCAGAAACTTTGTCAAGAAGAAAAAGATAAATAGTTTGCCCACTTTGCGGATTATCTCAGAATATTAGAGATCAAGATCCCTTTTATAGAGGCTCTTGAACAGATACCTTCTTATGCTAAGTTCATGAAGGACATTCTGAGTCATAAGAAGGATTAGAGAGAGAGACAGAAACAGTCCTCCTTACTGAAGAGTGCAGTGCAATCATTCAAAACAGCTTATCAGAGAAGCTTAAGGATCTTGGAAGCTTTATGATACCTTGCACTTTAGGTAATGCTTGCACAAGGATAGCTCTATGTGACCTTGGAGCAAGCATCAACCTAATACCTGCTTCATTAATAAAGAAGCTTTGCTTGACTGAGGAAGTCAAACCAACCCGCATATGCCTTCAACTTGCTGATGGTTCTATTAAGATACCATCTGGAGTAATCAAAGACATGATTGACAGGGTTGGACCCTTTGCTTTTCCCACTGACTTTGTGGTGTTGGACATGGAAGGGCAGAAGAGTGCATCCCTGATTCTAGGGAGACCCTTTCTTAGTTACAGGATGAACCCTCATTGATGTTGAAAAAGGGGAAGTAACGCTGAGAGTCAATGAGAAAAAGTTTGTACTGAGTGCTGTAAAAGCCATGCAGCATCAAGACACCCCAGAGGAATGCATGAGTATTGACCTCATTGATTCCCTAGTGGAAGAAGTAAACATGGCTGAGAGTCTCAAGGAAGGGCTGAACGACATCCTTATTGATGAACATCCTGACTTGAAGGATCCTTTGGAAACTCCTAAGGAAAAGGAGAAGCCTCCAAAGCTTGAGCTTAAGCCATTACCATCTTCCATGAAATATGCATTTCTAGGAGATGGAGATACTTATCCTGTGATCATAAGCTCTGCCTTAGAGCCACAGGAAGAAGAAGCAGTAATTCAGGTGCTTCAGACATATAGGACTGCCCTTGGGTGGACTATCAGTGACCTTAAGAGCATTAGCCCGACCCAATGCATGCATAAAATCCTGCTGGAGGATGACACTAAACCAGTGGTGCAACCACAAAGGCGACTGAATCCTGCCATGAAGGAAGTAGTGCAGAAGGAAGTCACTAAGCTCTGGGAGGCTGGGATTATTTATCTTATTTCTGATAGCCCCTGGGTGAGCCCTGTCCAAGTTGTTCCCAAGAAGGGAGGCATGATAGTGGTTCATAATGAAAAGAATGAACTGATTCCTACAAGGACAGTTATAGGGTGGCGTATGTGCATTGACTATAGAAGGCTCAATAACGCCACCAAAAAGGGTCATTTTCCTTTACCATTTATTGACCAAATGCTAGAGAGACTAGCAGGGCATGCATTTTATTGTTTCCTGGAAGGATATTCCGGGTACAATCAAATGGCAGTAGATCCACAGGATCAAGAAAAGACAGCATTCACATTCCCATGTGGCATGTTTGACTACAGGCGAATGCCCTTTGACTTGTGCAATGCACCTGCCACCTTTTAGAGATGTATGTTATCCATCTTCTCTGATATGGTAGAGAATTTCCTTGAAGTGTGATGAGCGAATATTTTATACGCTTTTTGGCATCACTTTCATATAGTTTTTAGTAGTTTTTATTTAGTTTTTATTGAGTTTTTATAGGTTTTAGTGTTAAATTCACATTTTTGGATTTTACTATGAGTTTTTGTGTGTTTGTACAATTTCAGGTATTTTCTGGCTAAAATTAAGGAGCTAGAGCAGAAGTCTGATTCAAAGACAGGGAAAGCACTGCAGATGCTGTCCGGACTTGACCTGCTTGCATTTGGAAGAGCTTTTCTTGAGCTACAGAAGTGAAAATGGAGCGCTCTCAACGGCTATGGAAATCTGACTTCCAGAGCTTTCTAGCAATATGTAATAGTCTATACATTGCTTCGAATTATTAGAAGGCCAAAAACTGGCGTCCAACGCCGTTTCCTGTCCCCTTCCAGGCGTCCAACGCCCAAAGAGCAGAGACCAATGTACAAATGCCCAAAGTGGACCTCCTAGCTGGTGTTCCATGTCCCAGAGACCTCATAGCACATGGATCTCATCAAAGCTCAGCCCAAACACTCACCAAGTGGGCCCCAAAAGTGAATTTTAGCACTAAATAGACTACTTTACCTTTACTAGTCATCTGTTTAGCATTTAAGGGATTTTATTTATGTAATTAGAGATTTTTTCGAACATCTTCGCATCATACACGTTTACTGTGTGGTTTTACCATCAACATGAGTTTCTAATCCTCCTAGGTTGAGGGGAGGAGCCCTGCTGCGTCCTATGAATTAATAAAAGTAATTTTGTTTCTTCTTCAATCCATGTCTGATTTATCTCTAAGATGTATATCTGATCTTCATTGTAGTGAATAGGATGACCTGGCAAATTATCTCTATTCATCACATTAAGACAAACGTGCCTGGCAAACACCCGTGTCTACTTGGGTTCGTGTGAATACCTGGCCGGAAAAGCACTAACCAACAGCTATGTTTATACATCTCTCAGACGGCTAATCCACGGCTTTGTTGGGGACTTCTCGAGACACCAGTTCAGCCAATTTTCGGGGAGATTAGGGTCCCCGTGGTATAGGCTAGAATCCATAGAAGCAGCACTCTCTAATCCGGAAGATTCGACCTTGTCTGTGACATTTTGAGTAGGATCGCCAAGAGAATGGACTGCTAGAGCTTCACCCTCCGTCAGATTGAATGACCACGGGCAATGGCGTTTAATCTGGAGCAGAGGAGATCAATGACCACGGGCAATGGCTTTGATCACATACAGCCTGCCATAGAAGATCATTTACAAGCAAAGAAGATAGTAGTACTAGAGTTAATTCAGAAAGGCATAGCAACTCCAACTCTCAACTTTATTCCTATCTTTTATTACAATTCGGTATTCATTTCACAACCAACAACCTCTTGATCTGCCTGATTAAGACCTTCAAGATAACCATAGCTTGCTTCAAACCACAATCTCCATGGGCTCGACCCTGACTCGCTCAGGTATTACTTGGACGACCCAGTACACTTGTTGGTATAACAGTAAGAATCTTTGATTTTTGCAAGAGTATATATTTCTTCTTTGATTTGAGTCTTTTATTTTTATTTTCTTCTTCTTCAAAATTTTCGAAAATTTTAAAACCTTTTTCAAAAAAATATTTTTCTTTTCCTTTTTTAATCTTTGTTCTTAGTTTGAATCTTTTTGTTTTGTTCTTGTTGAGTATTTTGTCCCTTTTAAGTTTTTCTTTCAAAAAAATTTCTTGTTATTTTTCTTTTCCTTTTCGAAAATCTTTGTTTAGTTTTCTAAAAATTTTAAGTTTGGTGTTCTTTTTATGTTTTTGAGTTCTTTGAGTCTTTAAGTTTTGTACATTGTGTTCTTGTGAGACTTCAAAGTGTTCTTAAGTCTTTTATGTGCTTTGATCTTAAAATTTTTAAGTTTGGTGTCCCTTTGTGTTTTCCTCCAAAATTTTCAAAAATCAAGGGTGCTAGATCTAAAAATTTTAAGTATTGTATCTTTTGTGTGTTTTTCTCTTTCACCATAAAATTCAAAAATAAAAAAATATATATTTTCTAACTTAATTCTAACCATAATTTTTGAAAATAACAATAAAAATTCAGATTTTGATTTTAAAATTTTATCTTATCATATCTTAGTTGTCAAGTTTTCAAAAATCAAATCTTTTCAAAAATTAAAAAATCTTATCTTTTTCAAAATCTTATCATATCTTTTTCAAAATTTAAAAATCTTATCTTATCTTTTTCAAATTTCAAATTTTAAAAATCAAATCTTTTTCAAAATCAAATTTCAAAATCTTATCTCTTTCCAATTTCAAATTTTAATTTCAAATTTTTTCTTATCTTATCTTCTATTTTATTTTAAAATTCAAATATTTTCTTAACTATAATATCTTATATTCTCTCTCATTTTTTTCAAAACCACCTAACTAACTCTTCTCTTCATTAATTTTCGAAAACACTCCCTCTTCTTCTCTCTCTTCTTTTTCAAAACTACCTAACTAACTCTCATCTTTCTTAATTTTCAAAAATTTCTTCCACTTCTCTCTCCTCTATTTTCGAAAATTTAACATTTAAATTTTAAAATCTTTTAAAATTAATTAACTTATTTTTGAAAATTAATTAATTAAATAAATAAAATAAAAACAAAAATATTTTAATTCTTATTTACTTTTTCTATTTATACAGCTCTTCTTCTCACATCTATATTATTCTTCTTCTTTCCTCTCTGTATTCTTCCTTCTCATCTTAATTACTTCTATCCCTTATTTTCAAAGTATTCTTCTTCTACTTCCTTTATTTATTTTATTTTATCTTCTTCTTCTTTCTTCACATCTGACTTTAAGGAGGAGCTTCTTGCCAATTGGCACAAAGAGCTTTCTTTTTTTTCTTCTTTTTTCATTTATACTCTAAGGAGACGTTGATAAACCCTATTTTTAGAGTTTATTCTATGCTTAATCTAGTGGATTTTATCCATTATTCTCACACTTATTCATACAATTCGCATGTTTTATATTTTCCTTCCTGATTTTGTGCTATGAGTGAAAATATGTTTCTTTGACCTTAATTTTATTAATTTTAATCCTCCATTTATACCATTCGATGCCGTGATATGTGTGTTAAGTGATTTCAAATATTACAGGACAGGAATGGCTCAGAGGATGGAAAGGAAGCATGCAAAAGTGGAAGGAATACAAGAATCTAAAGGAACTGCTAAAGTTGTCCAACCTGACCTCCTAGTACTAAATCAACCATAACTTGAGCTACAGAGGTCCAAATGATGCGATTTCAGTTGCGTTGGAAAGCTAACGTCCAGGGCTTCGCAACGATATATAATTTACCATAGCTGCCTTGAATCCAGGTGACGCGAATGCATGGATTACGGGGATGCGTGGCCTGCCAAAAACTCAATCCACGCGAACGCGTGGACGACGCTTCCGCGTGACTTTGCAGCGACCTGTACGTACTAGAAATCGCTGGGGGCAATTTCTGGGCTGTTTTTGATCCAGTTCTCGGCCCAGAAAACACAGATTAGAGGCTATAAAGTGGGGGAATGTATCCATTCATCATTGAACAATTCACACAACTTTCATATTAACAATTTTAGATTTTAGATGTAGTTTTAGAGAGAGAGAGAGAGGCTCTCTCCTCTCTCTTAGAATTTAGGATTTCTATTATGTTTAAGTTACTTCTTTTCAATTACAGGTTCAATGTTCCTTTTATTTATTTTTCCAATGTAATTTATGAATTTTCATGTTAGATTTGATTTCTTTCATTAATGCAGTTTGATGTATTTCAGATCTGTGATTTTTACTTAGCTTTTTATATTCTTGGCCTTAATTGATGAATTGATTAATTGGAGACACTTGAGTTATCAAACTCCTTGTGATTGATAATTGTTATCTTTGCTGATTGATTTGGATCCCTCTAAAGCTAGTCTTTCCATAGGAATTGACTAGGACCAGAGGAATCAAATTGATTCATCCACTTAACTTACCTTCATAGTTAGAGGTTAACAAGGTGGGAGCAAAATCCAATCCTCATCACAATTGATAAGGATAACTAGGATAGGACGTCCAGTTTTCATACCTTGCCAAGAGATTTTATTATTAATTTATTTTTCTCGTCATTTAAATTACTTATTCCTTATTTCAAAAACCCAAAAATATATCTTTTTACATAACCAATAATAAATCATACTTCCCTACAATTCCTTGAGAAGACGACCCGAGGTTTCAATACTTCAGTTATAAATTTGATTGGGTTTGCTTAAGTGACAAACAAAATTTTTGTACGAAAGGATTCTCTGTTGGTTTAGAAACTATACTTACAATGCGATTATATTTGTGAATTTCTTTACTAGCAGAAATCCGATCGTCAAAAATGGCGCCGTTGCCAGGGAGTTGCAATAGTGTGCTAGATTATTAATTTGTGTACATATTTTATTTTTATTTGAATATTTTATTTTTATTTTGTTTCCATGAGCTACATGTTTTTCTCATTGAATGATGCGTTCATTGCCTGATTCGAGCTTAGCCACTTTTGATCCTAAAATTGAAAGAACTCTTTCATGTATTAGGCGAGCTCGGCGTCAGTTAGCCTCTGAGGGTGGTGAAGTGATTACTATCGATTCACCAGTCTCATCTGAGGAAGAATCTGAACCGCCATCTGAGAGCGAAACAAGCTCATTTACTACTGATTCAGTTGATTCCCGTGCAGTTAACATGGCAGCACCTAGGAGAATCACTCTTCAGGAGGCAGGAGCCCCAGATTTTACTCTGCAAGCGTATCACGCACGTCACCCAGATCTGGCTGCAGATTTTGAACTAAAGACGTCGCTAATCAACTTGATACCCAAGTTTCATGGCTTACCTGCTCAGGAGCCCATAAAGTACCTCAGGGATTTCCAGACAGCCTGTTCTACTGTTAGGCATCATGGTACAGATGAGACTACTATTCTGCTGATGGCCTTCCCATTTTCTCTTGAGGGAAAGGCGATGGAGTAGTACTACACTCAACCGGAGGAAGTAGTTACCGACTAGGACGCACTCAGGAGGGAGTTCCTGGACAAATACTTTCCAGCTGAAGTTACAGACAGACTAAGGAAAGAAATCTCCTGTATTATCCAAGGAGAATTAGAGACCCTCTACGAATACTGGGAACGTTTCAGAAACCTCTTAGACTCATGTCCCCACTACAAGATTGATGAGATGGTGTTGATCAATTACTTTACACAAGGTATGAAGCCTCAAGATAAAACTACATTAGATGCTACAATTAATGGCTCACTGAAGAAGTACAAGACGGCGACAGAAGCGTGGCAGCTGATCGCTGATCTGGCTGAATCTACCCGGAACACTAGACACAGGACCAACCATCCTCGGACTGTTACAGAGGTGTCCTCTAGTGGTGAGACTGCTGCTTTCACTAAGGCTCTAGGAGAGATGTCCAATCTACTGAAGCAGATAAACCTGAATCAATAACAATCTCAACCTCCCTCACCCCAACATAGTCAACAACTGGTTCCTGAAAGGGTATGCGGGATATGTGCTGATTATAGTCATTACACTGATGAGTGTCCACAGCTCCAACAAGAGGACAACACCTTGGCAGCTACTCACAATTTCTATGACCGCCCAAATCAAGGCTCCTATCAACAAGACGGCAACTACAACCAAGGTGGAAACTATAACCAGAAATGGCAAGACAACTCCAACCATGGCTGGAGAGATAATACCAACCATGGCTGGAGGGATAACTATAATAGAGGAGGCAGAGACAACCAGGAAAATCAGAGGTGGAATAATAACAACAACAGACAGCAGAACCAGAACTAGCCTTACAGAGCACCTCACCTAAGGCAATCCCAAGCACCTCAGAACAACCAACAGCAGGTCCCTCAAATCACTTACCCCTCCTCTTTTAATGACGAGTTGCTTCAGTCCCTTGCACAAGGACAGAGGAGCATGGAAAGTACACTTAACGGTCTAACATCTGCTATACAAGCTCTCGTCTCTCAGATGGGGTCATCCAGTACTTCTAACAACCAACCTGCAAGCTCCACTGGAATTTCTTCTCAACCCTTATCCAATCCCAAGGGTGGTATCAATGCCATCACTTTGAGGTCCGGAACCACACTACAAGAGAAGAATCAGGAGGAGCCAAGCCCACGGGAACACGCCCCAGATGCAGACATGGTTGAAGTGGAGGATGTTGAAAAGGAAGATGAAATGCAAGACATGGTTGAAGAGGAAGCAACTCAACCAAGGAATGGAGAACCAAAAGAAGCAGAAGCTGTAAGAGACGCCATTCCTATCCCATTTTCACACCTTGCAAGAAAGTCCAGGAAGCAGATGGAACTTGATCCTAAAATGGTAGAAATCTTCAAAAAAGTTAAGGTAAATGTTCTCCTTTTTGATGTTATTCAGCAAGTACCTAAATATGCAAAGTTTCTAAAGGATTTGTGCATACATAAGGATAAGATTAATGAATTAGAAACTATTCCTTTAGGTAGTTCCATATCTGCTTTAATGGGGGATATACTTGAAAAATGTAGTGACCCAGGACCATGCATGGTTAACTATACCATTGGGGTGTAATATTTTCTGACTGCATGTGTGATTTAGGCGCGTGTGTTAGTATAATGCCTTTGTCCATATATGATGCTTTGAGGCTCCCTCCTTTAAAAAGGTTGGCAGCTCATTTTGTGTTAGCAGATAAGAGCATTATTACAGTGGTTAGAATTGCTGAGGACGTGCTGGTGAGCAGTAAGGGGCTTACATTTTCCATTGACTTCTATATCCTGGAGATGCCCCAAAATGACTCAAGAAAGCCGTCATCCATCCTGCTCGGAAGACCATTCCTGAAGACTTCAAAGTTCAAGCTGGATGCCTTTTCAGGAACCTACTCTTTTGAGATAGACGATCGAGCAGTAATCTTCAATCTGAATGAAGCCATGAAACACCCTCCGGAAGATCATTTCGTCTTCTAATACGACATCATTAATGAGACTGTAGCTATAGTTCATCAGGAAGAGATAGAAGAGATGCACATGGAGTAAGGTCCAAGTGTGGGAAAACCCACTGAACACAATGAGGACACCTTGCCGTTATCACCGGCTCCAGAAGACCCAGTGCCTAGTCAGGAGCAGAAATTGGAATTAAAGCCCCTACCACCCCACCTCAAGTACGCTTACCTTGAGGATGATCAGCAGCTCCCAGTCATCATTGCAAGGAAACTCACTTTCCAACAAGAGGAGCAGTTACTTAGTGTGCTGAGAAGACACAAGAAGGCAATTGGGTGGAGCTTGGCAGACATAATAGGCATCAACCCTCAAGTTTGTGAGCACAGAATATTTTAGAAGAGAGAGCAATGCCTGTTTGTCAACACCAAAGAAGACTGAATCCCACTATCTTAGAGGTTGTCAAAAAGGAAGTGACCAGATTACTTGAGGTAGATATCATCTATCCCATCTCAGACAGTGAATGGGTAAGCCTAGTACAAGTGGTGCCTAAGAAGTCTGGAGTCATTACAATGAAGAATGAGCATAGAGAGCTCATAGCAACCAGAGTGCAGAACGCCTGGAGGGTCTGCATTGATTACAGGCGCCTCAACCGGGCCACTCGTAAGGATCACTACCCCCTGCCATTCATTGATCAAATACTGGACCGCCTGTCAGGTAAATCACATTATTGCTTTTTAGATGGTTACACAGGCTATTTCTAGATTCATATAGCTCCTGAAAATCAGGAAAAGACTACTTTTACATGTCCTTTTGGGACTTATGCTTATAAGAGAATGCCCTTTGGCTTGTGCAATGCACCAGCTACTTTCCAAAGGTGCATGATGAGTCTTTTTTCTGATCTTATTGAGAACTGTATGGAGGTTTTTATGGATGATTTTAGCGTATACGGTGATTCCTTTAACCTTTGCTTGGATAGTCTATCTAGAGTGTTAGACAGGTGTGTTAGTTCAAACCTTGTTTTAAATTTTGAAAAGTGTCATTTTATGGTCAAACAAGGTATTGTACTAGGACATGTTGTCTCTAACACTGGTATTTCTGTAGATCCAGCAAAGGTAAATGTCATTTCTAGTCTGCCTTACCCCTCCTCCGTGAGGGAAGTTCGTTCGTTCCTTGGCCATGTAGGTTTTTACCGGTGGTTCATTAAGGACTTCAGTAAGGTAGCACTGCCCTTATCCAGGCTTCTGTAGAAAGATATTGAGTTCGAGTTCAGTGAGGACTGTATAGAGGCGTTCGATAAGCTAAAGATCGCCTTAACTCAAGCTCCAATTGTGAAAGGACCAGACTGGAGCCAGCCCTTCGAGATTATGTGCGATGCTTCCAACCATGCTGTGGGAGCGGCGCTGGCCCAGCACGCAGGTAAGGATCCTTTCGTAATTGCCTATGCTTCCAAGACATTAGACGCTGCTCAGTCTAATTACACTACTACCGAGAAAGAGCTTTTGGCTATTGTTTTCACTCTGGATAAATTCCGAGCCTATTTACTTGGTACTAAGGTGGTAGTGTACTCAGACCATGCAGCTCTAAAGTATCTATTGGCTAAAAAGGAGTCCAAACCAAGGTTAATACGATGGATATTGCTGCTACAAGAATTTGATTTAGAAATTAAGGATATGAGTGGTTCTCAGAATTTAGTGGCAGACCACTTGAGTCGCCTTGAGCACATTAAGGATGACTCCACTTCTATCAATGATGCCTTTCCTTTTGACAGCTTGCATGCAATATCTGAAGTAGTTCCTTGGTATGCACCTGTAGCTAATTATCTAGTTAGCCATACTTTCCCTCCAAATTTACTAAGCACGAGAGGGACAAGCTGAAAAGCGAGTCCAAATATTATATATGGGATGATCCCTATCTGTGGAGGTATGGTGCTGACCAGATAATTAGGAGATTTGTGCCTTAATCAGAATTCCAGTCCATTTTAGAGGCCTGCCACTCATCTGAGAGTGGTGGACATTTTGGTCCTCAAAGGACAGCTAGAAAAATTCTAGACTGTGGATTCTGGTGGCCCATTCTTTTTAAAGATGCTACTGCTTTTTGTAAATCCTGTTTCCCATGCCAAAAGTTTGGTAACATATCCAAGAGTGATGAGATGCCCCAACAAATTATGTTGTTCTGTGAGATTTTTTATGTTTGGAGCATTGACTTCATGGGTCCGTTTCCAAACTCAAGCGGTTTTACATACATATTGTTAGCTGTAGATTATGTTTCTAAATGGGTGGAAGCAATTCCTACCCGTGCTGATGATGCTAACACTGTTGTCTCTTTTGTTAGAAACCATATTATCTGTCGCTTTGGATCACCACGAGCAATCGTGAGCGATCAAGGCACCCATTTCTGTAACAGGAGACTGACCGTCCTATTGAAGAAGCATGGCGTTATTCACAAAGTAGCCACAGCATATCACCCACAGACTAATGGATAAGCAGAAGTGTCAAATAGAGAAATAAAGCGTATCCTGGAGAAAATAGTCAAGCCTCATAGGAAGGACTGGAGCACCAGGCTACAAGACGCGCTTTGGGCATATCGGACTGCATACAAGACACCTATAGGAATGAGTCCCTTCCGCTTGGTTTATGGAAAAGCATGTAACCTCCCAGTAGAGATAGAACACAAAGCGTTCTGGGCTGTGAGAGAGATCAACATGGAATTTGAAAAAGCAGGAGCTGAAAGGAAGATGCAGCTACAAGAGTTAGAGAATCTACGCCTAGAAGCATATGATAATTCTAGGCGATACAAAGAGAAGATGAAGGCTGTACATGACAAGCACATTAAAAGGAGAGAGTTCAGACCTGGGGAGTTGGTCCTCCTTTACAACTCCAGACTGAGACTCATGCCAGGCAAGCTGAGATCCAGATGGGAAGGTCCCTACAGAGTAGAAAAGGCAGAGCCCTATGGAATTTTTCACCTGAGTCATCCCTCAAGCTCCAACTTTAACAAGGTAAATGGACATCGCTTAAAGCTATATCATGGTGAGAAGATAAAGAGAAACAAAGAGCTGGAGATCTTCATCTTGGAGGATCCACCCACAGCAGAAGACTGAGCTAGTGGACCATCCAACTTAAGGACGTTAAAGAAAAGTGCTAGGTGGGAGACAACCCACCATGGTATGATCTTTCAGTTTTAATTTTTCTCTCAGTATTCTTCTCATCATCTCTGCATATGGCTGCATATAGTTTACATTAGCATTCTGCATATCATAAAAAAAAAAACGCACGCAGCGCGTAAGCATCGCTGACGCGTCCACGTCACAAGTGCGTTGGGAAGAAAACAAAATTGAACAGAGAGTCACGCGAAAGCGTGGCTAGAGGCGTGCCTTAGGCACAAACATGCCCACGCGACCGCATCACTCACGCGGCCACGTCATTTGGAAAATAAGCCTCCCACGCGTCTGCGTCACCCACGCGAACGTGTGCCCCTAAAAATTGACGTAAAAGAGGTGTATGGAAGCAAGTTATGATGGAGTGGGGCTGGAATGATGCTAGAAGCACCAGCCCTATCACGCGACCGCGTGCCCCACGCGTCCGCGTCATTTTTCAAAGTATAGCCATTCACGCGATTGCGTCAACCACGCGACCGCGCCACCCTAAAATTTGGCAAAATGAGTTTCAAACAGAGAGTTGCGCGAACGCGAGGCTGCTCTCACGCCAATAGCACAAATCAACTCACGTGACCGCGTGACTCACTCGTTCGCGTCACTTGAAAACACCGCACACCATGCGACCGCGTCACTCACGCGTCCGCATCACATGCGGCGCACAACTTATCCAGATCAGCCAAATATCTTATCTTTTCTTCCCCAAATCCTAATTTTTCTTATCCTTTCTTATTTCATTCTTCTCCCTTCTTTATTCTTCCTTCTTTCTCACTTTCTACTTCCTATTTCTTTTTTCACCACCATTATCAAGGTTTTTCTTTTCTTCTTCCCCTCTTTACTTTTCCATTATTATTCTTATTTTTATTTATATTTTTTTCTTCTTTTTCTTTTCACTTTCTTTGTCTATATTTTCTTTTTCTTTCTTTTTTCTTTTTATTCCTTTAATTAGTGTTAGAAATTTATTTGGGTCATTATTTTCTATATTTTTCTTGTGGATTATTGTGGAATTGTTTGACAATTAATATTACTTCTTAAAGGGTTGTTTGCATGTTCTATTTTATATTTTCAAGAACCTATTTACCATGAATGCTACGTGTTTGTGAAAAAGCCCGTATGGCATTGTGCATTATTTTGAAATTATTCTATTCTAATCCTTTAATGCATATTTTTCACAAAACCCCTTTTATGTTTTATTGATTAAATATAATTGTCAATACAAACAGATTATTAGTTTGAAAGACTTGGTAATCTAACTTGGACATTGAATGCTTGATCTATGCTACTCATGCCTTTGACAGCATGCCAATAAACAACTTGCATTTAATTGCCATCACATGCACTTGCTATGTTACCTTTGATGAACTTTTCACATGTAGTCTAGACCATGTGTTAACGACATCCTTCTTTACCGTGCATTGATTACCACCCATAATATCCACTCCCTCACTCGAACCCTTCACTTTACATATTACTTTCTCTTTCCTTTTTCAGGATGGCCACCAAGAAAGGCAAGGAGAAAGCTACTTCCAAACCACCAGCAAGGAGAGGAACAAAAAGAGCATTAGTGGTAGAGCCATCTTCAACAGCAGTAAAGCCCTCAACAAAAAAAATCAAGAGGATCATCAAGGTCGATGAAAAAGAAAAACCTTCCCAGCAAAGGACACTGCGCAGTTTTCTAACCGCTACTGTGAGCAGATGTTCCCCATCCTGGCAGAGAGAAATTACAACAATGAATACCTTCTTATCCTCCTGACCCGCATTGCTGAATTTGTTGAGCCGCAAATTGAACGAAGAAAATGGGGATTCCTACGGAGATAGTCATGGCAGGTTAATCTTTCGTGGGTAGTAGAATTCTACTCTAACTTTCACATGCCAACCATGCAGTCTGTCTACGTCCGTCAGAAATAAGTCTCCACAACTGAAGAGGCCATTCAGTGAGCTTTAGATCTCCCCCCTGCTCCAGAAGGATTGGACGCATTCCAAGAAGTCTCACTCAAGTGCCAGACATACCAATTTGACTGGGATGCCGTTCTCAGAGTTATCGCACAACCTGGCAGCAAATGGATCTACGGATACCATCGATCCCGACCTAAAGGGATACCGGCTTCAGCACTTACATTGGAGGCTCGAGTATGGGCACAGATCATGTCCCATTATGTCTTTTCGAGCACTCACGAGTCCTCCTTCACTGCAGACATGGCTGTTTTACTCTGGTGTATCCTTACAGACCAGCACCTAAACTTACCAAGACACATCTGGAATGCAATGGGACACGTACAAATTGCGGGCAACTTACCTCTCCCGCCTTGATTTCAGTTTTTGTCTCAGCAGCTGGAGTCTCCTACAGAGCTGGGAACACCAAAGCCATGCTTCCACGGGATGATCAGTACGTCCCTAACAGAAAATATATCAGACCGCCAGCAGCCACTACCAGTCAGCCTACAGAACCAGCTGAAGACAATTCTTCTTCCACACCACAAGCACCTTCAACAACCCAACTGCTCCATTAGATACTTGAGAGGTTACACCGGCTTGAGCGGAAAGGAAAGCAAAGAGAGCGCTGCAACAAGCGCAGATTTACATACCTCAAGGAGCTACTTGTTGGTGACCAACCACCTAGAGAAGACCTAGACACCCCAGACTCCACTTCATTTACCAGCACAGAGAGCCATGACGGTCCCAATGGTGGAGATGCTACTACCAGCCCCCTTTTGTTCCTGACAGATGGCACCGAGGACGGTCCAAAGCCTTAAGTGTGGGGAGGTCAGTCAGTACCTAACTTCCGGAGGTAATTTCTCTCCCTTAACACCAATAAAATAGGATATTTAGTTAGTTTTTCTTTTGTAAAATAGGATAGATTGCATAGTAATAGGTTAATTGCATGTATATTCTACTTGATTGAAAAATAATAAGTTTCTTCTAAGACCCTATTTTTGAAAAATTTCACTAATTTAAATCAAAACTTTTATGTTAAATTTGTTTGAAGTTGTATTTGAACATAGTTTAAAAAGCTAAGAACACACAACCTGTGAGATTTTGAGCTTATTTATATGGTTATATTATTTAACCATAAATTTTTATTCTTGTGTGTTTTCTTCTCTATGATTGTAATCTATATTTTGTTCATACTATATGTCCAATATTTAGTGTATTTACATGCTTGCATATGATTGAGGCCATTACTTGTTTAGCTCACTTATCCCAAATAAGCCTACCTTTAAATCACCCTTGTCAGCCACTTTGAGCCTTGTAAATCCCATTTGTTCTATATTTTACCACATCACTAGCCTTAAGCAGAAAAACAATTAAATACCCCAATTGAATCTTTGGTTAGCTTAAGATAGAGATTGTGTAACAATTAAGTATGGGAAGATTGTGGGAACATGGGTTAATAAGGGAATGTGTTATGTTCTTACTTTGATAAAATATTGGGAATTTGGGTACCTACTCATGTGAGACCAGAAAAATTAAAAATCCATGTGCATTGATAAGTTATGTTTATTTTTCTATTTAAAAATAAAAAAATAAAAAAAATCCAAAAATATTCATTAAATAAATAAATAAATAAGGGGACAAAATTACCCCAATTCCAAGTTAAAATAAGCTCCAAGATCAATACATATGTGATAAAATAAAAGAAAAATTTGGTACATGAGTATGTGATGCAAAAGTGGGAATTTTGGATAGCTAGGCATGATTTTAGAATTACATAGAGAGTGTGTGTGTGTTAGGTGAGAGCTTAGTCAAAGATTCATATTTTAGCTCACTTGGCCATACATATATCCTCACCCTTACCTTAGCCCCATTACAACCTTGAAAAGACCTCATGATGTTTGTATTGGTATACTAAATTTTTGTTGATTGGTTAGATGAAGAACAAAAGTTAGAAATCATGATTAGAGAAGAGTAGAGTGATCAACCCTAGACACTTGAGAGATTAGAGTGATATACACTACCAGTGAGGGTTCAATGCTTGATTCTATGTTCCCTGCTTTCATGAGCTATCTTCTTACAAGTTTAATTGCTTCTTATTGTATGATTTGAATTAGTGGAATTTGATTTATATTTGTCTTAAAGAACTTATTTACTTTTAACCAAGTAGATAGAAACTCTTAGCATATAGTTGCATTCATATAGATAGGTTGCATTTCATACATCATACCATTCTTTTTCATTATTTATAGCTTCTCTTGAGCTTAGCATGAGGACATGCTAATGTTTAAGTGTAGGGAGGTTGATAAACCCCATTTTTAGGGTTTATCCTGTGCTTAATCTAGTGGATTTTATCCATTATTCTCACACTTATTCATACAATTCGCATGTTTTATATTTTTCTTCCTGATTTTGTGCTATGAGTGAAAACATGTTTCTTTGACCTTAATTTTATTAATTTTAATCCTTCCTTTATACCATTCGATGCCGTGATATGTGTGTTAAGTGATTTCAGAGATTACAGGGCAAGAATGGCTCAGAGGATGGAAAGGAAGCATGCAAAAGTGGAAGGAATACAAGAAACTGAAGGAATTGCTAAAGCTGTCTAGCCTGATCTCCTGGTACTAAATCAACCATAACTTGAATTATAGAGGTTCAAATGACACGGTTTCAGTTGCGTTGGAAAGCTAACGTCCGGGGCTTCGCAACGATATATAATTTGTCATAGCTGCCCCGAATCCAGGTGATGCGAATGCGTGGATCACGCGGACGCGTGGCCTGGCAAAAACTCAATCCGCGCGAACGCGTGGACGACGCTTCCGCGTGACTTTGCAGCGACCTGTACGTACTAGAAATTTCTGGGCTATTTTTAACCCAGTTCTCGGCCCAGAAAACACAGATTAGAGGCTATAAAGTGGAAGAATGTATCCATTCATCATTGAACAATTCACACAACTTTCATATTAACAATTTTAGAATTTAAATGTAGTTTTAGAGAGAGAGAGATGCTCTCTCCTCTCTCTTAGGATTTAGGATTTCTATTATGTTTAGATTACTTCTTTTCAATTACAGGTTCAATGTTCCTTTTATTTATTTTCCCAATGTAATTTATGAATTTTCATGTTAGATTTGATTTCTTTCATTAATGCAGTTTGAGGTATTTCAGATCTGTGATTTTTACTTAGCTTTTTATATTCTTGGCCTTAATTGATGAATTGATTAATTGGAGACACTTGAGTTATCAAACTACTTGTGATTGATAATTGTTATCTTTGCTGATTGATTTGGATCCCTCTAAAGCTAGTCTTTCCATAGGAATTGACTAGGACTAGAGGAATCAAATTGATTCATCCACTTAACTTACCTTCATAGTTAGAGGTTAACAAGGTGGGAGCAAAATCCAATCCTCATTACAATTGATAAGGATAACTAGGATAGGACGTCCAGTTTTCATACCTTGCCAAGAGATTTAATTATTAATTTATTTTTCTCGTCATTTAAATTACTTATTCCTTATTTCAAAAACCCAAAAATATATCTTTTTACATAACCAATAATAAATCATACTTCCCTACAATTCCTTGAGAAGACAACCCGAGGTTTCAATACTTCGGTTATAAATTTTATTGGGTTTGCTTAAGTGACAAACAAAACTTTTGTATGAAAGGATTCTCTGTTGGTTTAGAAACTATACTTACAACGCAATTATATTTGTGAATTTCTTTATTAGCAGAAATCCAATCGTCAGACGTTTACAACAAGCTAAAGCACAACACCCAGAAAGTTTTGAATAAGAAACAGAGGATATGGCCGAACCACAAGAGGAGCCAAGAAAGGTCCTTGGTGACTTCACCATGCCTACCTCTGACTTTTATAAAAGAAGTATCTCTGTACCTGCCATTGGAGCTAACAATTTTGTGCGTAAGCCTCAGTTAGTCTCTCTTCTGCAGCAGAACTGCAAATTCCATGGACTTACAATGGAAGATCCACATCAGTTCTTAGCTAAGTTCTTATAGATCTGTGATACTGTAAAGACTAATGGAGTTGATCCTGAAGTCTACAAGCTGATGCTCTTTCCCTTTGTAGTAAGACACACATCTAAACTGTGGTTGGATGCCCAACCCAGTGAGAGTTTTGACTCTTGGAAAAAGCTTGTTAATACTTTTCTGGCTAAGTTCTTTCCTCCTCAAAGGATGAGCAGGATTAGAGTGAAAGTTCAAACCTTCAGACAAAGAGAAGGTGAATCCCTCTATGAAGTTTGGGAAAGATACAAGTAGCTGATCAGGAGATGTCCTCCTGACATACTCTCAGAATGGTCCATCATAAGCGTGTTCTATGATGGCTTGTCTAATATATCCAAGATGTCCTTGGATAGCTCTACAGGTGGATCACTCCACTTGAAGAAAACACCTGCAGAAGCAATAGAACTCATTGAAATGGTTACTAACAACCAGTTCATGTACACTTCTGAAAGAAACCATGTTAACCATGGAATCTCTCAAAAGAAAGGAGTTCATGAAGTTGAGAATCTAAATGCCATCTTGGCTCAAAATAAGATCTTGACCCAATAGGTCAACATGATCTCTCAACATCTGACTGGAATGCAAACTGCAGCTGGCAGTAATCAGGAAGCTTCTTCTGAAGAAAAAGCTTATGATCCTGACCAACCCACCATGGAGGAGGTGAATTACATGGGAGAACCCTATGAAAACACCTACAATCCTTCATGGAGGAACCATCCTAATCTCTCATGGAAGGATCAACAGAAACCTCAGCAAAGTTTCAATAACAATCAAGGTGGAAGGAACCAGAATAGGTTCAATAAAAAACCACCATTCCCATCTTCTCAAGAGAATATGGAAACCTCTAAGCAGAGCCTCTTTGACTTAGTAACTCTGGTTTCTAGCCTCTCTAAGACCACTCAGTTTCATTAATGAAACAAGGTCCTCCATTAGAAACTTGGAGGTATAAGTTGGTCAACTGAGTAAGAGGATCCCTGAGATTCCTCCTAAAACTCTTCCCAGTAATACTGAGGTTAATCCTAGAGAAGAGTGCAAGCCCATAACCTTGGAGGTAGAGGCCGAACCAGAGGAGATTGGGAAGGCATTGAGCGCTAGTGAAGAAGCCTTCACTGGGCGTTCAACGCCCACAATGGCAGCAACCCTGGCATTAAACACCAGTGAGGACCCCCTCACTGGGCATTTAACGCCCATCCTGGCAGAAAAGCTGGCGTTGAACGCCAGCCAGGGAGCACTAGCTGGGCGTTCAACGCCCAAACAAACCAGCTTTCTGGCGCTAAACGCTAGTGAAAAACCCCTCATTGGGCATTCAATGCCCAACCATGCAGCCATTCTGGCACTGAACGCCAGTGAGGAACCCATCACTGGGCATTCAACACCCATTCACCCAAGGAAGCTGGCGTTGAACGCCAGTCAGGGTGGACAGCAAGGGCGTTCAATGTCCAATAAGCTGACAGAGCTTGCATTGAATGCCAGTCAAAGCATACCCTTTGAGTGCTCAAGGCCTACTCAAGAACCCTCTAGCCCAGAACCAAAGGAAACCACAAAGACTATTGGGGTTCCTTTGAATACACTTCTGCAGTGCATGAGTTCTGATGACTACTCATCCTCAAATGAGGATGAGAATACTAGGGAAGAGTAAATTGCTCATTTCCTAGGAGCTCTTATGAAGCTGAATACCAAGTTATTTGGTAGAAAGCCAATGGAGGAAAAACCTCCACTGCTTACCAAAGAACTTCATGCTTTGGTTCAGCAAGAGCTACCTTAGAAGCTTCCAAATCTTGGACGCTTTCTAATTCCTTGCACCATAGGCACTATGACTTTTGAAAAGGCTCTGTGTGACTTAGGGTCAAGCATTAACCTCATGCCACTCTCTGTAATGGAGAAACTGGGCATCATTATGGTAAAATCTGCAAACATCTCTTTAGAGATGGCAGACAAGATAATGAAGAAGCCACATGGCTTAGTAGAGGATGTCCTGGTAAATGTTGAAAACCACTACATCCCTGCGAACTTCATTATCTTGGATATTGGAGAGGATGAGGATGACTGTGTCATCCTTGAGAGACCCTTCTTAGCTACTGCAAAAGCCATGATCAATGTAGCTAAGGGAGAAATGATTTTCCAATTAGGAGAGGACTATATCTTATTTAAGATGTCCAATCCCAATTCTCCCTCTGATAAGAAAGAGACAACTGTGCAACACCTAGTGTGCCAACCCTCTCTTTCTGTACAGAGCTCTGCAGAGCCCCCAAACATCAATTCTAAGTTTGGTGTTGGGCAGCCATCAACAAGCTCTAAGCACAAAGGTACTAAAAAGAAAGTACCTAAAGGCTGAAGGGACAAGAAAGTCCCAACTGAAGGACTCTTACCTGGCATGAAAGTTGTCTTCACTAAGAAGCCAGTCCTACCACATACAGTGAGTCGTGTCCTATCTCTAGAGCATGTAGAGCTCATTCACAAGAGGACAGGAAGAAGATTCACTGCAAGGGGCAAAAATCTGAGCCCATACTCACCTCCATAAGGAGCTAAAGGTCAAGCTAGTGACGTTAAAAGAGCGCTTGTTGGGAGGCAACCCAACCCTACTCAACCATATTTATTTTATTTTTCTATCAATTATTAGAGTCATGATCATATGCATCAGTCAAGAGACAGAAGTTCATAGCAGTGAAAACAGAGCACTCTAGATGGAGTGTCAAAGTTGAACGCCAGTGAAGAAGCCCTCACTAGGCGTTCAACGCCCCTCATGGGAAGCATTGCTGGCGTTGAATGCCAGCCAGGGAGCAGCCCCTGGGTGTTCAAACGCTAGTGCAGAGAAGCAGGAAATCTAAATTCCCTAGCCTCTCAGGATTAGTGGGTCCCACAGCATCTTTCACCTACCCCACTTATTCCCACCTACTTTCACACTTCCCAATACACAGTTCCCTATAAACCCTAGCCCAATCACATCCATACCACTTCCCCATGACCATCATAACTCCTACTTACCTCCACCCACTTCAAAATCAAATTTTCCACACAAAACCCACCCTATGGCCGAACCTACCCACTCCCTACTCCTATAAATACCCCTTTCCATCACTCTTCCTACACACACCTTTCATATACTACTACACCCACAAAGGCCGACCCTCTCTCTCCCTCTATATCCTTCTATTTTCTTCTTCATCTTCTTCTACTCCATTCTTCTCTTATACTTATTTTTGCTCGAGGATGAGCAAAGTTTTAAATTTGGTGTAGGAAAAGTATAGCTTTTTTTTCTTTCCATTACCATTCATGGCACCCAAGGTTGGAGACTCCTCTAGAAAGAGGAAAGGAAAGGCAGTAGCCAATCCCTCTGAATCTTGGGAGATGGAGAGATTCATCACCAAAGCCCACCAAGACCACTTCTATGAAGTAGTGGCTGAGAAGAAAGTGATCCCTGAGGTCCCTTTCATGCTCAAGAAGAATGAGTATCCAGAAATCCGAAGAGAGATCCGGAGAAGAGGTTTGGATGTCCTAACCAATCCCATCTAAGATGTTGGGATTCTTATGGTGCAAGATTTCTATGCTAATGCATGGGTTACTAAAAACTATGACACTAGTGTGAACCCAAATCCAAGGAATTGGATCACCATGGTCCGAGGAAGAATCTTAGATTTCAACCCGGAAAGTGTGAGGTTGGCGTTCAACTTGCCTCTATTGCAAGGAGATCCTCATCCTTACACTAGGAGAGTAAACTTTCATAAGAGATTGGATCAAGTGCTCTCAGACATCTGTGTGGAATGAGCATAGTGGAAAAGGGATTCCCAAGGCAAGCCCATTCAGTAAAGAAGGGTTTACCTAATGCCCTCAGCTAGAGGATGGTTGGAATTCATCCAAAGATCCATCATCCCTACTAGCAATTGGTCAGAAGTGACTGTTGACAGAGCCATCATGATTCACTACATCATGATTGGAACTGAGGCGGAAGTATATGAGGTGATTCCTCAAGAATTGTACAAGGTATCTGAGAAGCCTCACACGAATACCAGGTTGGCATTCCCACACCTCATGATATGTGCTTCAAATTTCATGATATGAAGAGTTCGAGTGTTATTTAGAAGATTTTATTAGTTTACATTTTTAGAATGTTTTAATTTAATTTGATGTATTTTGATTTTATTTATTTAATTATTAGATTGGGCCTTATGTTTATGGACTTTAGGGTTTTCTTTGTTTTAACCTAATAAGAGGTTATAAATACCTCATTAACTATTGTAGTCGTAGTATAGAATGATTTAGAGGTTTTCAAAACCCCTTTTTGGTTTCGTGATGAAACCATGGTGTGGACAATTGAGGTTGAGGAGTCCCTTCAATTCAATTCCCAAACTATGCCGTTGACAAGTTAGGTTGAGGAGTCCCTTTCTTGTTGCGTCAAGAAATTGGGTAGAAAGTAGAGTGATTCTCTTTGTACTCAATTTCAATCTATCCTTTTTATTTTTATTTCAATTTCAATGTATTCTTTTTATTCACATGAGGTGATTCCTTAAGAATTGTACAAGGTAGCTGAGAAGCCTCACACGAATACCAGGTTGGCATTCCCACACCTCATCTGTCACCTATGCAATTCAGCTGGAATTGTCATAAATGGAGATATCTCCATTAGGGAAGATAAGCCCATCACTAAGAGGCGAATGGAGCAAACCAGAGTGCATTCACAAGAGCATGTGCATCCGCCTCATCATGAGATCCCTGAGATGCCTCAAGGGATGTATTTTCCTCCCCAAAGCTATTGGGATCAATGGCAAACTTCTCTTGGAGAATTGAGCACTAACATAGAGCAATTGAGGATGGAACATCAAGGACATGCCACCACCCTCAATGAGATAAGAGAAGGCCAAAGAGCCATAAGGGAAGACCAAAGGGCTATAAGGGAAGAGCAACAAATGCAAAGGGATGACATAGAAGAGATCAAGCATCACATTGGATCCTCAAGGAGGAGTACCAGGCGCCACCCTTAAAGGTGGATTCATTCTCTTTTACATCTTTTCTTGTTATTTTTCTATTTTCTGTCTGTTTATTTATCTGTTCTATTGTTCTAGTTGCATGATCATTTGTATTGATGTCTTAAAAGTTGTAAAATATTCCATATATCTCTCACCTTACTTAAATAATTTTTTTAAAAGAATTAAGAGATGCATGAATTTCAAGTTTAAAATAAGATTAGTTTAATTAGTTTGATGTGGTTCCATTTACTTTTGTTTTTTGAATATATGATTAAACAGTGCATATTTGAAGTTGAAATTTTAGAATGTTAGCTCTTGAAAGAATAAGAAAAAAGGAAAAAGGAAAAATACTATTGATAATCTGAAAAATCTAAAAATTGATTCTTGAAGCAAGAAAAAGCAGCAAAAGAAAAAGAAAAAGGTATGTTGCAAAAGAAAAAAATATAAATTCATGCAAAAGAGAAAGAAAAATGGCAAAAAGAAAAAGAAAAAAAATAAAAAGCAAAAAAATTCATTACTGCACAAAAATACAAAAAAAGGAGGGCAGATTGAAAAAGCCAGTAACCCTTTGAACCAAAAGGCAAGGGTAAAAGGACCCAAGGCTTTGAGCATTAATGGATAGGAGGGCCCAAAGGAATAAAATTCTGGCCTAAGCGGCTAAACCAAGCTGTCCCTAACCATGTGCTTGTGGCGTGAAGGTGTCAAGTGAAAAGCTTGAAACTGAGCGGTTAAAGTCATGGTCCAAAGTGAAAAGAGTGTGCTTAAAAACTCTGGACACCTCTATCTGGGGACTCTAGCAAAGCTGAGTCACAATATGAAAAGGTTCACCCAGTTAAAGTGTCTGTGGCATTATTGTATCCGGTGGTAATACTGGAAAACAAGGTTATTTTGTTTTCAAATCTTTCTAATTTAGTTACTTATCTTCTCTCTCTTCTTTTTCAAAACTTCCTAACTATTTCCTCTCTCTTCTAATTTTCAAAAATTTTCTTCTTCTTATCTCTCTTCTATTTTCGAAATTCACTAACTAATTTTCAATTCTTTTTAATTAATTAACCTTAATTTTTGAAATAAATAAATAAATAAAATAAAAACAAAAAAATATTTTAATTCTTGTTTATCTTTTCTACTTCTAATTCTTCACCTTTCTTTATTCGAATTCTTCTTCTACTTCTTCTATCTTCATTCTTCTTTCTCTTCTTCTACCTTTCTTCATCATGGACTCAAATGGGAATGAGGAGTTCAGAAGAACTCCGGGGTCCTATACAAACCCCACTGCTGACTTCTATGGAAGAAGTATTAGCATACCACACATCAGAACAAGTAGATTTGAACTAAACCCTCAACTCATTACTATAGTGCAGCAAAACTGCCAGTACTCTGGACTTCCACAGAAAGAACCAACTGAGTTCCTGGTAGATTTCTTAAAAATTGCTGACATAATATACAATGAGGGAGTAGACCACTATTACTCTTCCCTTTTACTGTAAAGGGCCAAGCAAAGAGGTGGTTGGATAACCAGCCCAAAGATAGCTTGAAAACTTAGAAATAGTTAGTAGACAAGTTTTTAAATCAATACTTTCCTCCAAGAAAGATGACCTAGCTGAGGCTGGACATCCAAGGCTTCAAACAAGGAGATAGTGAATCTCTTTATGATGCTTGGGAGAGATATAAAAGGATGCTAAGAAAATGTCCCACTAAAATGTTTTTAGGATGGGTACAATTAGACATCTTCTACTATGGACTTTCAGACATAGCGAAAATGTCTTTGGACCACTCTGCTGGTGGATCCATACATATGAGAAAGACCATTGAAGAGGCTCGCGAGCTTATTGAGACAGTTGCCACTAATCAGCATCTGTACTCATCTGTTGAGACATCTATAAAACGAGAGGTTAAGGTAATATCTACTGAACCTAACCCTCCAGAACAGGATGGCCTATTGACTCAGCAACTACAGGCCCTTGCCCAACAACTACTGGAATTGCAAGAGGCTTTGCGAGAAACTCAAGCTTCTAACAGGAATGTAGAAGCCTAGCTAAGTTAAACAAGGCAGCATTATCTAAGCAGATAACAGAGGAATACCAGGCTATTCAACTGAGGAGTGGAAAATCCTTAAACACCCAACCTCATGATGACAAGTCATCTTAGCCTAGTTTTACTAGTCTTTTTCTTTGTTTTTATTAGGTTTTATGCACTTTCTTGCATTGTAAGTAAGTAATTTGGAGTGGAATTGCATGGTTTCTTAGAATCAATCAACCACCCTTTAATTGATACAAAATCATGAGGTTTAAGATAGATTTAATTGATAATTAATTGATTTATAAACCTTGTGAATTTTGTGATACTTTGATTGCTTGATTTGATTACTTGTAGGTGAAGAAAGAAGAAAATAAGAAAAGCGTGGCTTAGGGAGCGTGTCCAAAGGAAGCAAAAAGCGTGCCCAAGGGAAGAAAAAGCGTAGCAAAAATCAAAGAAGAGTGAAAGCTAAGTTGAGAAAGCAAACTGAGCTTCACAAGGACAAATGGGAAAGAGCAAAGCACCAAGCTTAGTTCACTTAGTCAACTGAGCACTATAGAAAGCAAGGAAACAACATGAAGCTCAGTTTACTAAGTGAGCTTTATCGGGGACTTCTCAAAATTAATTCAAGATGAAATTTCAAGGGAGGAAGCCACCAAGTTTCGAACCAATGACCCAAGGGAGGCAAGGAATGCTCCTTGCAAGGAAAATCAAGAAGAATTAGCCAAAATGCTTCCTCCAAGGTTCGAACATGGAACCACACACTACCAAGCTTGCAAGGAAAATAACACAATATGCTTGGGCCAAGTTTCGAACATGGGAACTCTTTGGAACATAAGGGAGGAGCGCTATTTAGCTTGCAAGAAAATGAGCCAAGATGCACTCTAAGAGGATCGAACCAGGAAACTCCATGAAAAGCAAGGGAGGAGCGTCCAACTCTTCCAAGAAAAATAGCCTCCACTTTCCTCCACCAGGATTCGAACCTGGGAGCTTGGAGTGCAAAGCTAGGCGCTACAATTGGGAAGCTCAGTTGGTTTTTCCAACTGAGCACTACACCCCCCATCTCCCCACATTTTGGCGCAACAAGAAGTGCACCAAGGGGCTGTGACACGCAACAAAAAGCAACAAGGAGCAAGCCTTGCGCAAGGTTGACACGGCCAAGAGATAGAGCTCAGTTCAAAATTCCAACTGAGCTCTAGTGCAATTGACACGGCCAAGGCTGGGACGCGCACACAAAATTTGGCAAGCAAGGCAAGTTGGGTGCTCAGTTTGGTTTTCCAACTGAGCTGTCCCTGGGAGGTGCACTTGGGCCAAAATTCACTAAAAATCCAATTTAATTCATTTCTTCACCAAATTTTAAAGCCTACCCAAATTCTTAGATCCAAATTAGGAAGTGTATAAATAGGTGTTAGTTTGATTTAGGAAGGACTTTTGACATCTAGCATTTTTTTTACTTTCACTTTTGGCTTTCTTTTGATTTCCATTTTTGTAATTTTGAGCTTTTACTTTGAATTTGGATCTTAGAGAATTGGGAAGGAGAATTGATCTCTCTTCTTCCTTGTTCTTGCTTGAGCATTCTTTACTTCTTGTCTTAGATCTTGGGTGGAGAATTGAAGAACTTCTGTTTCAATCTCACCTTGATCTTGTTTACTTTCTGCATAATTCTAGAACTTAAATTTCGATTCTGTTTACTGCTTCCATACTTCTTTTCTTCTGCAATTTACTTTTATATTTTCATTTTGCAATTGTTCTTGTTAGATCAATGAAGGATTTGAGATCTAGACTTGTTTTCTAGTCTCTTCCACTCCTGAGATCTTCAACATCCTTTTAATTGCTGCAAATTAAGCATCAGTTTTTCTGTTTTCGTTCCTCAAGCATTTTTACTTTTATGTTTGAAATCTATTGCAATTCAATTCATCTTTAGTTCTTCTATTTGTTGCAATCTGCTTCTGCTTGTTTAAATTCTGCAATCCCAGCTCCCAATCCCTTTTATAATTCAATCAATTTACATTTCTTGCACTTTAAGATTCAGTCATTTACATTTCTTGCAATCTAAGTTTCTGCAATTTACATTACTTGCACTTTAAGATTCAGCACTTTTACTTCTTGTTCTCTTTAATTTACTGCAATTCTTCCCTCTCCCTTTACAATTTATGCAATTTAGTTTCTGCCAAATACAAACCACTCAACCAATACTTGATTCGCTTGACTAAATCAACCAATAAACTAAAATTGCTCAATCCTTCAATCCCTGTGGGATCGACCTCACTCATGTGAGTTATTATTACTTGATGCGACCCGGTACACTTGCTGGTGAGTTTTGTGTTGGATCATTTTCCACACATCAAGTTTTTGGCGCCGTTGTCGGGGTTTGAATTAGATTGACAATGATTAAGTGAAGTGGAGATCTAGATCAAGCACTTTTTCTTTTTTTTTCTTTAATTTTTGTCTAACACACTAACTGTTTGAATTTTTGCTTAAGCCAATTAGCATTTCACTTCAGCAATGGATTGAAGTGTAATTGCCTTTCTGGTGTTGTGTGATTCTGATGCTTTGGTTGTATGTCAGGTACAAGGAGAGTTATACCCACTTTTTGCGAACAAGATGAAAGAACCCTCAGGAGATTAAGAAGAGCTAAAAGAGGGAAAAACATTGTTGGAGAAGAGGATTCAGAAGAGGAGTTCCAAGATATGGAGGAACACTTAACAAATCCACCAGAAGGAGCAGCCAATAACAACAATAATCCACCACAGAGAAGAGTTTTGGCTTCCTACACATTTGCAAATCCTAGACATTGTGGGAGTAGCATTCTTACCCCAAATGTTAATGCAAATAACTTTGAACTAAAGCCACAACTCATCACCTTGGTTCAAAACAATTGTTCTTATGGAGGAGGCCCCCTTGAAGATCTAAACCAACACTTGTCTACTTTCTTGAGGATTTGTGACACTGTCAAAACTAATGGAGTGCATCCTGACATCTACAAGCTATTATTATTTCCATTTTCTCTCAGAGACAAAGCTACTCAATGGTTGGAATCTTTCCCAAGAGACAGCATCAACAATTGGGATGATCTAGTAAGCAAGTTCCTTGCCAAGTTTTACCCACCTCAAAGAGTTATTAGATTGAAGACTGAAGTACAAACATTCACACAAATAGATGCTAAACCTTTGTATGAGGCATGGGAACGATACAAAGCTCTAATCAGGAAGTGTCCTCCTGGAATGTTCAGTGAGTGGGACAGATTGCAGAATTTCTATGAAGGCTTGACATTGAAATCTCAAGAGGCTTTGGATCATTCAGCAGGAGGCTCTGTGTAACTCATGAAAACTGCAGAGGAAGCCCAAAATCTCATTGATATGGTGGCTAAAAACCAGTATTTCTTTGCTCACCAAAGGCAACGCCAACCATCACAGAGGAAAGGAGTGATGGAGTTGGAAGGAGTGGACTCAATCCTAGCTCAAAACAAAATGATGCAGCAGCAAATTCAACAACAATTTGAGCAAATGGCCAAAAGGATGGATAGCCTCCAAGTTGCAGCAGTTAACACAAGCCAACCATCATCCACATGGGGAACAAATGAAGAAACTCAAGAGGATCAACAGCAAGAACAAGTCCAGTATATGCATAATCAAAATGCTGGGACAAATGAGGTTTATGGTGACACTTATAACCCCTCTTGGAAGAACCACCCCAACCTCAGATGGGGAGACAATCAAAATC